>NC_141296.1:10312500-10892500 GCF_037954325.1 Fistularia commersonii
AGAGACAGAAGTTCTGAAAAGTGGATGTGGGGAAATAAAAAGCAACAGCAACACGACAAAAGATTTGTTGGGTAAAGAAAAGGCCTTTTCTGTCATCATGTACATACAAATGTAATTATTGAGGCCGTTACATTTCTTTAGTGATTCATCCATGACACACTATACTGTGTGTGTGACAGTGTTAAGTGTGTGGGTGTTTCTTGTTTGGCTGCTTTTTTTACTTTAACTCTAACCCTTTCAACAAGGAGAAGTAACTATTCATCAGCATGTCATAATCCATTTATCAGGTTTTTATGATACCCCTTAGTAAGAATAAAGCCTGTATTCGAGCCACGTTTGTCTGCTCTGCAAGAAGAGAAAAAGCTTCAATCAGCATAAGCTTAAACTATTTTTATTAAGGGATTTATATTTTTCTTCAACATTCCCTAATTTCAATGTTGCATTTTACTGTTTTCCTCTCCTCTCATTTCCTCCTTAACATGTCAACTTACGATGTTTTTTTTTTTCTTTCCATGTACTGTATGCATGTCGGGGGTGCAGTGCAAGCTGGGGGGTGGCTAGCGCAGGGGATCTTGGCGGTCCGATCCTCAGCTGCAGAACCTGGCTCTTGGGACATGAAATGTCACCCCTCTGGTGTGGAAGGAGCCCGAGCTGGTGCGCGAGAATAAGAGATTCCAGCTAGATATAGTTGGACTCATCTCAATGCACAGTGTGGGGTCTGGAACCAGGCCTCTCGAGAGGGGCCGGGCTCTTTTCTACTCTGGAGTTGCCCTCAGTGAGAGGCACCAGGCAGGTTTGGGCTATTAATTGCCTGCCCCCCCCCCCCGACTCGGCACCTGCACATTGGGGCTCAACCCAATGAACAAGAGGAGCCTCCCTCCGCCTTCAGGTGCGGGATGGGTTCTGCCTGTTATTTGTGGCTATGCACCCAACAACAGTTCAGTTTACCCACCCTTGTTGGGGTCTGGTAGGGGGCTGGTAGAGAGCGCTCCTACCGGGGACTCTGTCGTCCTACTGGGAGACTTCAATGCTCACATGGGCAATGCTGGTGTGACTTGGAAGGTTGTGATTGAGAGGAAAGCCCCCCCGTCCAATCTGAACCCAAGTGGTGTCTGGTTATTGGACTTCTGCGCTCGTCACAGATTATCCATAACAAACACGATGTTCAGGCATAAAGGTGCACTATGTGCACTTGGCACAAACACACCTTAGGCCACAGTTCTTTGATCGACCTTGTGGTCGTGTCGTCGGACTTGAGGCCACATCTCTTGGACACATGGGTGAAGAGAGGGGTGGAGCTTTCAAGGCATGTCCATCTGGGAGGAGACCACGGGGAAGATCCAGGACACGCTGGAGAGACTATGTCTCCAGTCTGGCCTGGGAACGCCTTGGGGTCAAAATGGCAGGGGACAGGGAGGTCCGGGCCTCATTGCTCTGGCTGCTGGTCCACAACCCGAATCCGAATAAGTGGGGTAAGATGGATGGATGGATGGATGATAATGTATGTCTTCATTCCCTTCCTCTGTCTTTCAGTTCCTTTACTGCCTCTTGCTCCATTTCTACAGGAAAAAGGCCTTGTTTTTATTTGTGTTTTCATACAAACCTAAGCAGTGATTGAACAAACTTAATGTGACTGTGTCGCCTTTCTCTCTGAAGTGCATGTGATGGACATACATATGCAAGTGAAGA
The DNA here is from genome assembly GCF_037954325.1 of Fistularia commersonii. Classification (NCBI taxonomy): domain Eukaryota; kingdom Metazoa; phylum Chordata; class Actinopteri; order Syngnathiformes; family Fistulariidae; genus Fistularia; species Fistularia commersonii. The sequence goes on from NC_141296.1 coordinate 10,314,190, forward strand.
TTTCTATCTAAGTAGACGCATTAAAACAAATGCAGGACATATACAAACACATAAGCATCAGACTCAGAAGATGCGTGACATGGCAAAACCCCTGAACATACACAAGCATACATAAGTAATACGAACACACTAATAAGCACAGGCTATCACCTGGTTGAGTAAATTAAGGGCAACATAACTGTATTTCTTTAATAGAACTTTCTAAAGAAAATGTATGTCAATAGCTCTGTGACTTGTTTTCCGACTCAAATCACCTTTATTTGTGGGGGTAAATCAATACCACATGCTGGCCTTGCTCTTTTTCAGTGCAAACATATAAAAATTCTTTGCAATGAGTGAGAAAAAGTGCAGAAAAAGAATCCAATAGCTCATAGCCTCCCACAATAATTTCTTAGGTTGTGGCCCCACAGCAATGCAGCTAGCTGGCTAACTGTGAATGTGGGCAGCTCAAAGAAAGAGGTGTTACTGCCATGAACTTTAAGACCTGCTTACTGAATACAACCCAACTTTAAAATAAGTCTCATAAGTTTACACATGAATTTGTATGACTTCTCTCACATTTACAGCAACTAAATGTGTTATTCAGAACAATGGATTCATGAGAATGAACATGAACACAATTCCTTTACGACGAGAGGCAAAACATACATACACACACGCACGTGCAAGCACACACACACACACACACACACACACACACACACACACACACACACACACACACACACATATATTATAGATAGAAGCAAGACACTGCATTTGTTTAAACAAGGACAGAAGAAAAAAAAAAAAAAATCTTCAGAGACCAGATTAGACGGATTACTTGTGCCCATTTTCTTACTTACATGACACCTAAGTTTTATTTCACTTTGTATTGACAACATCAAGTAAGACCAGGCATAAACCACAGTAAAGATGAATAAACATGTACGAAGGCGTGTGCATGTGTATGAACCGTTTGAGAGGCTTTCCACATCTTACAGCATATATAACTTTGTATATTTGACTTTAAGTATTAGACTTGTCTTATGTGTGCTAGCAAAGAAATAAAGAGGCACTCATCAACCCACACCTACAGAATTCTAAGTCCATTGGTCTGTAGTGTTCAATCAGCAGAGTCTGCAAAAAAAACAATATATATGTCTGCTTCTATAGTGTTTATTTTGAGTTTGAGAATTACCGCCTTCTGGCCAGCACAGAGTGGTTTGAGAACCAAAGGGCCGGGAGCCTAGTGACAAGAAAACGATCTTACAACACCTGACAACACAAACATCAAAGAATGTTGCTCTTTTTATGCGTGGATGTGTGTATGTAACAGTGAGAGTGCGCATGAATAAAAGGGGAAGGAAAGTAAATTGGCAAATGGACCAAACAGATATGAGAAACTCGAGATGTATCCTTAGGCATATCCTATTCTCCCTCTTCATTATTCTTGGCCCACCAATAGAAAATGAGGCCCCATCTGTCGCAGCCAATCATGAAGGGCAGCGAGTGCAGCCACTTCCTGTAACATAAACCGAAGTATTTCAGCAGGTAAGCTATGGCAGTCGCCTCTAAATGGACAATTAGCCTAGATTAAAGGCAACCTCTCGTCTCTCTCCATTAACTAAATTAGGAGGAAAAGTCATCTCAAATGACCCCCTGCATCCCCCCGGCCCTGTCCCACCCCCACCCCCCTTCAGCTCCCTCCCTGCACCAGACGAGGATTTTTTTAATGCAAATACTTGGTTGTCTCTGCTGTGGATTTGTAGGGTTGTTACAGTAGGCATGTTAGGTAGCAGGAAGAAACTGAACTGCATTTGTTGAAAACCTTTCTTCACATTGCCGGATCACAGCATAGGATCTAGGATCTGATGGATCTGAGGAGGTTGTGATGACATGACTGGTATTAACAATGGTTGCAGACCAAACATCTTTGACATTGCATATGCTCAGTACAGTAAATGTCACTTTTCAATTACACCTTTACATTTTTTTTTTTTGCTTGTTTTGTCTGTTAAATCAAATATTTCATCCAGGTTTCTCGATCCTGGAGCAATAAAACATGTTGAAGATTTTTTTTTTTACTGGCATTGAGGCCCATATTGGCCCTTCCAAAATATCTCAGCAGCATTGGACAGCATTCTCGTGGATCTCTTCTCAGGCGATTACAAAAAATACAAAAGTATTTCCAAGGCCGCGGGCAACCACTTCAGGGTATCATCCAGCTCTCACACAGCAATATACATCAAGTATTGGAAACATTTGCTAGCAAGAGCTCCTTTTATTAATTGAAATGTATTTCCATTTTATTTGCTACAACAGATATCTGCATTCATAGCATTACGTATCTCTAAAATCTTTTATTGCATCTGAAAAAACACATAATAATCACATTCTGTATTTAAAGAAGAAGCCTCTGAAGTGGCATCAATGAAAAAATAAAAGGGGGGAAATATCTTTCAGGTCAGTTGTGACCCTCATTTTCGTCTTCCATGTGCCCGTCTCCTCTCATGCAAGCTAATCAACTGTAACTTGAACGGATTTAATGGAGCACACAATGAGGTCGCTTCATGAGTATCACTGGCAGTAAATCAGTACTGGTTCAAAAGTGAAGACAGTACATTTAGTATCCCTGAATATAATATTCACTCACTCAGTTTTGAAAATATGATCACACAGGCAAGTGCGCACGCACACACACACACACAAATGAACTCAATTTGGGGTCAGTATTATTAAGTGATGATTAATATTTATTGCGTCATCAAGCAAAGAAAACGTTGCCGATAAAGTGCAATTCTTGAAAACACCTCAAACCAACATCTTTGATTTTTTTTTTTCCATTTGTGCCACAAGTATGTATTGCCTTTAGGAACCAGAAAGCACTATAAAATTCCAATCAGAATTTGTTTGTATATCTATTGTACATGTGCTGTTATCGTACAGTATACGGCATGTGGAGTCCACAGGCTACACAGAGTGAAAGCTGCAGATTCGTCTATTATCCATCTAAAACACCATCTGATCTTTGCTCCATCACAATTCCACTCCCAGACCCTGCTGAACAGCGTGCAGGGTGACAGACCCCAATCCCTCCATCAATCAACCATTCCCTTCAACTCCCACCAGCATCCTCTCATCCTTCTCCCCCTTTAGCGACCCTCTCCAATTCCAATCATTCATCTGTCCTCCATCACCATTCAACTTACTGTACAATTAGAATAATTACCAGTAAGGTACAACACCAACCTTTCATTGAACTTTGAATCCTACAGTACATTCATCTGAGCAGGACCCAAGATTCTGGGAAACGATCAGCCGTCCCCATAGTTCTTGACCTTAGCCCCATCCTCCAACAACAGTAAATGCTTATTTTCCTTAATGCCAGTCCAGCCCCGTTCCTCCTTTACTGTCTCCAAACCTCAGACCACAGAGCTTTAATAGGAGGGTTAAGAGGTAATTCCTATCACACTGCCATCATTTGATATCTAAGTGAGGCTGACATAGAGGTTATGAACTCAAACCAGAAAGTCATCAGCAAACTTCCTAGCCCCCTTCATCTCACCCTCCTGCTGTTACACATAGGAGACAAAGTACAAAATCAGAGAGATATTATGTCAGTCTACCCTTGTTTTAGCCTTTCATACCATTTCCTTACCTTGCAATAATATTTACTCCCAGTCAGTTCCCCAGACACTGTACATTAATGTGCACTTTCAATGGTTTAAAACAAATTTTGTTCAATAGCTATGATATGATTTGGTGTATATAAAAAAAAGCATGTGCTTGTTGGCAGGTTAACAGTGAATGGGCCAAACAAACAGACCTCTCGATAGGAAATCAAGATTGGTTTTGACAAAAAAAAAAATCTTGACCCAAGCGATGACATTTTGCTAACCTGATTCAAGCATGATTCTGTGCAGCAGAACCTCACCCATAATACTAATCCATCATTATCATAACTTTCTTACACTGATCTTCTTGACCCTTGTTTTGCAATGCTTACACTTTGTTCAAGCTATTGGACTGAGATCAAAAAAGAGATGGGATAGAGAATGTAAAAGAAAAACAGTTGAAAAAGAAACAAGGGAAAAAAATAGATAAAGGGCAGGAGAAAACTCTAGACACTGTAATTTAGATTGTGCTGATGGCAACGTTGGGATATAAAGACTATTAGATTTATAATGTTAAGTTTGGAACGGGCTCACCCTTTCCACTCTGTTACCAAGTTGTCTAAGCACTCTATAGGGATCCCTATTTGACCTGACAAATAACAGCTTTCAAGATCAATTAGGGGTTTTATAGAACAGTAAGCCAGGCAGTGGGGGATAGAAGGCTGTTGCTTATAAGTGAGAGGGATAAAAGTAAACACGGTAAGTGCATGTGTGATGAATCGTATGTGTTTGCAAGGCACTACATATACATGAGGTTCATAAGGGGTTTCTGACTGTGTGTGATCTTAAAGCCACAATTGACGTAAATGACAATTATCTTTCAGCCAAAACAGCCTAGTTTGCTGTCTCGTACAATAAATCATACATAACCACAAATATATGAAATAACATCAGTTTGTCCAGTGTTTAAAAGAGAGATGTCTTGATATGCAACCCACTGAGAAGATTTGAACTTTCCTGACATTCTAGTCGATCATATTTCGTGCAAGACAATAAATAGATTAATTTACTGTCATTGCCAAGGGGCACCATTATTATTTGCTGTGCTTGTTACAGTATTCCCTAAATTTAATGTGAGCAAGAACAAAAATCATTTAGAGAAAGTTTGTATTGTATAGTTACCAGGTATATTCTTGGCAGTAATGCCAGGAAAAATACTTTGGGTTAATCCCAAATGGTATGCAGCAAAAAAATTAAAATGTCTCTAGCAACCGCCGTTGTTTTCTATTGAGAGCAGTTGCAATTACTTGCAGAAATGAAAAAGAGACAAAACAATAGTATACGGCCACCCTTGCTAAATCATTTTCCCTTTCTGGTCTGCAACAGATGACTATGGAATGTGGTTTTGAAAAGTTCTAATAGTTTTTATTAAAACACAAGCAATGGCTTCAAGAACCTTCCCCAAGAACATTGGAGCTCCTCCAATAGCTTTAAGATTTCTCTCAGAGACATCCAAGAACATTGTGGATATCTGTATGCAAAAACGGCCCCTCAACAACCCAACTGAAGCATTCCTAGAGGACATCTATGCTGCTCCACAAGGTTATCTGAATTTCTCACAACAAATGCTGCCTTTTCACATCTTGGAAAAGAACACTGAATCAGAGGTATCGGATTTTGCAGTATCCATATTCTCAGCAGCAACTGGTAAGATTCCTCAATCAACCCCTTAAAAACAGGCACTCTCACCAACACTTCCTGCAGTCTCATTTTGAGGTTATCCGGTTTCAGACTACATTTGAATTCACACACCACCCATGCAGGCATGAGCACACAAACACAAATGGTTAAATAATAGAGAATAATGACAAAGGACACATAATCTAAAGTAATCATGTACTTGAGACATACAATGTACAAAAGGCCTTCCTTCACCTATTTCCTTGAAGCAGCCCAAAATAAACACCTACTGCATTAAGGAGGTGTTCAACCTTAAATCCAATTTGACATCAACTGTCTAAGGATAAAATATATGGAAAGCTTAAGAGGGATTAAATAGAACAGAGAGCAAAAGGGGACATAAAAGAAGGTGGGTGGATACACCTATGGGACCACAGGAGAAAGTGTGACAGAGAGAAGGTCAGAGAATGCAAGATGAAAAGTGCATGGAGGAGGGTGCCTTGACTACATCATTATGACCATGACCTGGGCTTACACTCTGGGAACTCTGGGAAAACTCCAGATATCTGATTAAAAATTTCTTCTTACTAGTCCAAGCAAAACATTCAATCCAGACACTTTCGCCTCTAAAAATCATTCAGAACAGCACTCTGTCACCCGGCATGGGACTTGAACCCTCAACCCGGACACCCCCGCCATTGCACCATGGCTATGTTTTCAAAGGAATCACGCAACACATCGAAAGATTCTGAGCTGAGGACAGAAAGAGCCACCAGCCAGGAGAGTGCAATCAAGGCAAAGGCCATGGAGTGAAGATTATAAAGAAAAAGGCATACTCACAGTCGTCCTAGTTTAGGGTTGGACTGGAAAAGAAGCTCGGGAAGAAACTGCAGTCTGTTTCTGTTCAGGCGACTGTTGAGGAAATGGACATAGGGCAAAAGAAAATAAACAAAAGTGAATTTATTTGATATGGTAATATTCTAGAATAAAAACAAGGAAAAGTACACCCACTAAGTCTCAGGTTCCAGCTTGAAAAATTAGACATCTATTTAGTTAATGATACAAAAGGTCAAACTCATGGGAGTTTGACTGGTTTCCTGACATCATGACCCACAGTTTATCACATGTACATAGAGGTATACTGCTTGTAGTTAGTTATCTTCATAAATCCTTAATACACTTTGACTTGGGAATGAATGATGGACGTCCTGGTTGAGAGACTACTAGTCAGCCAAAAAATGCCAAACTGAAAGATATGTTCAGTAAAAGGGCCAAATTAAATCTTTCAGAATTATTAATCATATTCATGGTATTACTATTTTGTGTGTTATAACTATTGCAAATTATTTATTACTTATTGCAAACTTGAGTTTCTAATGTGTTCTCCAGCTTTTAATAGATTTTAATGGCAAGAATTTAAAAAGCCATAAAAAGTGCCAACTCCTCAATATTTTTTCCATGTACCTTCTCCCGAATTGCTTTTAAGTCTTTATCGGGAAAAATCAGCAGTCAAAACAAATTTGTATTAATCTGTGAATATATTATGGTTTAATATTTGTATTAAGACAAATGTCAAACGCAAAGCCAACTCGACATTTTAATTGTTTAAATATCGTGATGGGTTAAATGTCAGTTGTGTAGTCCCATAATCCAATGTCAGAGAAACTAATGTTACCCTTGTTTTGACATTATAAATATTTACCACAGCTGATGTTGATATTTTGACATAAACCAAACATCATACTGCGAACAAAGTGAAATATCATCAGACGTTGGTATCTTGCTGGTCAAATCTAGATGTGAAGATAATAAATGTCAGACTCTCATATCAATCTGGTTTTTCTGTAAAGACCAAGGGCGACTTCTTTTGAAATGAGTCCTTTGAGGCTTTGGGACAATTGCCGTGGGAAATGAAACTGGTGGAGTCAATAACTTCTTTCAGACCCAGGATTTAAACAAATACCAATCTCAAAACCTTTACTTGATGGTGGTTTGTTTTTTATAAATAATTTTAATTATCTTATTAATACCTTCTTTTTGCATATCTTTTTAAGTTTAAGGCTTCTTGCCTCTTCTTTTTGGGAAATTGCCTTTTTCAGGGGCGGCGTGGCACAGGAGGTAGAACAATTGTCTTTGGAGCCGAACATTCCTGGTTTGATTCCCTGCTCCTCCTAGTGTGTTGAAATGTTGTTGAGCAAGACACTGCTCCCCTGGTGCTGGTCAACAGCGGCCTACTGCTCATGGTTCATCCATGATGGGTTAATTGCAGAGAATAAATTTTCCCACCAGGATTAATAAAGGATAAATTATTATTAAATAGTAGAAATCCATCAACAAATTCCTTTCCTATTACTTATGCTGTTTTTGTTCCAATCATTTTCTCCATATTACCCTCTCTGTTTAACATCTAAATAGATATTCTGGCTTGAGTGGTTCAAAGGCAGCATGAAATGAGCATATGGCAATTATTTATAGAATGGAAAGAGGAGGTAGATAGAGCAAAAACATGATTTGGATAGTCAAAATAATATGCGTGTGGACCATAAGGAAGAGACTGTGTGTGTATGTGTTTAAATTCATGTATGACTGTTTAAAGCTGACACTGGTATCAGGCCACCAAAGGATTTGGCAGAGAAACAAACCATGGAAAGCTAAGAAGAGGAGGGTGGAGGTCAAAGGGTCACTGAGTTGAATCAGTGTTGGAGAAGACACAGACACCAACCTTTTCACCCCTGTGATAATGATAATAGGACCCTGACTTTCACTCCCATGGACTCCAAAGGAAAACGAGATGAAGTCCAAAAAGAAACACCCACCATTTAAAATAATTGACCCCTGCTCAGAGAAAACTGCCACACTGAAAGTAAAGCACATGGTCACCTTCTATTACTGCCATGAGTCATTTGTTGCCAACAAAGCGGTTATGATTTTTAAAGGACGAATCCAATGAATAAATAATAATGACAGTTTTCTTCTAATGGGGAGTTTTTAAACAGTACTATTAGCACTGGGATTTTACATATTTAGAAAATTCTCTCTCTGCCCCCCTAAGTAAACACCAAACTGTGAAAAAGCGGGGGACTGGTTATTTTGGGAGACTGCATATCAATATGCGTCAACTATGTCTGTATACAGTACAATTTACTTGCAGGGCTGTTATGTATTCATGTTAAAAAAAAAGGACGTGTTTCTTTCCTCAAAATGTGTGGCAATCTGTAGTTTACTAAACAATTGAAAAACATATAATAAAGAAATGAGTAATAAAAATACAATTGAAAATAAGGTGGCACAACGTGGTAGTGGTCCACCTCCACGCAAAGAGGACCCTGTAATCTGGTTCAAATGCGATCTCGGGCCTTTCTGCGTGGAGTTTGCATGTTTTCCCCATGTCTTTGTGAGTTTCCTCTTGGTTCTCTGGTTTCCGTCCGCAATCCAAAAACAGCAGGAGGATTATCGAAGACCAAAATTGCCCAGATGTGTGAATGAGAAAGTGAATGGTTGTTTGTCTCTATACAGGTACACCCTGGACTGGTCGCCATTGAATCTTGCTCAATGATAGCTGCGGTAAGCTCCAGCATCCCAACAGCCCAGAACGCTGGATATCGCGCCATATAGAAAATGAACAAACGAATGAATGAATGAATATAAAAACTAACAGAGCACGCATGAGGTTAGCCTTAACTAAATAAAATTGGAGAGAAAACTAGCAAGTAGTTATAGTTTTTAGCAAGTACATATCAAGTATATTAGCACCTTAATAACCATGTAAATGTCAATACAATATATTGTAATTATCAGGATAGCTGTGATGGAAATGTGTTGGGTGTTTGAACTTGAACCCAGGACGGTTTGGTCTATAAAATGGATTGCACAAACACAAGAGCCCCATAAAACCAAATATTTTTGATATTCTGTGGGATATTTTTGGTTGTAAGTCTCCACAGTATGAATGGCTCTCAAACAAAATTCAATTCAGGTTTTTGCAATGGAAAGAAGTATTCTTAAAAACCAGGGGTTTTATAAACTGATTTGAAAAAAAAACCAAAACAATTGCATTCTTTTAGATAACATTAACCCAAATTAATCGTGTATGTCATTCACCTGGTTGTTTTACATCTGCACAAAAAAAGGGTTAATTCTTCTCACATAAATGAATGTTTTTTAACTTAGGATGGCTGCATGGCCGCAATGTTTTTCTCATTGTGACTCCATAAATCACACAGGATCATCAGTGCAACCTCTCACCCATCACCTTTCACCCTGAGAGACATAACACCACAGACCCTGTCAGTTAAGCGTTTTAAAAAGCATTTTAGGAAGCAGTAAAATATTGAATTATTATTTCCATCCTCTGCAAATACATTATATCATGGTTGGTTGTTTTTCTTTAAAACGAAGTTTGTTTTTTGTTTCCTTTATCATTAACAGTTGTTAAACACTACTGGCCTTTGACAAGCCTGGAGTAAATACATTACACTTTTACAATTATGTTTATAAAATCTCTGATGGATTAAATGCCATGTTCCTGATGAACTGTTTTGACAGACAACTATTTGGCCCCCCTGACCTAATTCCTACTTACTTTGGACCCATCCTGATATACTGTATTAAAGAGTTTCTTTATTCTAAACCCAGACCATTGTCTCACACTTACTCTCATCAGACTTGTGATTTGAGCTCAAAATTCACATGCAGTTGACACACAATGTCTTTAAAGTGTGACTCCCACCAGAACCACTTTGTTTTAATAAAATCTGCATATGTGGGAAATTGTTTAAGATTTTTTGATTTCTGATATTGATGTAAGTGGGCACCTGGCATTGAGTAAAAAACAAGGAAGTTTGCTGTCTTTTTGCCAACCCTTCTTCCCTAACAATTAACACTCAAGTGTGTGTGTATGCTCACACATGCAAGTGCATAATAATGTACCAGACAGACACTGACATCTCCTGTCTGTTGACCACACACACACACGGATGGGAGATTCCAAGCTGGTAAGAAGTAACCACACAGGTATATTAAGTGGTGTGTCTGCCTGCATGTGTGCATGTTTGCAAGATTGATGGGCAGCAGCAGGAAGTCAGCGGTATGCGTGGGTTTGGCAAAGTGTATCAATGAGTTCAACACACATCTGTCCATTTTCGGTTCTGCAGATACAGTATATCAGACAGTGGTTATTGAGGCCATACTTACAGTCTCTCCAGCAGTCGGAGGTCCTGGAAAGCTCCTCTCTCGATGACACTGATTTGGTTGTCCTCCAGGTGACTAAAGATATTAAACGTAGAGAACAAGAAAGAGAGATTTCAGTTTTAATCAAACATTGGCAAACCTGGTTTGGAATCAGCAGTCCACTTGCTGGTTTTCATCACTGTTCATCTAGGCTTATATATTTCTGCATGCAGTTCCAACATTAGAAGAGTGAGACATCAGCAATGTGCAGTTTGGGGATATGCTTTTCTTGTTGCAAATAAATTGGAGAAATTTGTATTTAGAGGATTTGGGTTTTTTTGTATCGAGTAGCTCATGAAAATTGCAAATTTGACTTTTACTGATGCACAGTTATTGTGAGCTTGACCTTCAATTACCATACTAAAACAGGATTTGCTCATGTGGAATTTTTAAGCATTTCAAAGCACTTTCAACAATTAAGTTTCTAGATATCACACATTTGAGCAGTGGATGTACAGATTGCCTACGCAGATATTATTCACTTGAGTAGGGGCAACTCAAGTAAAGCAACTAGTGCCAAATAAAACAACATTAGGAAGCTGTAGTTATTTAAACTGAGCTAAAGAAAAAACAGTTATATCGGACTACATGCCCTTGGCCAGCTGGCTGATCTTGAGGGTTAAAATCGGAGAAAGACAGTAATATGCAACTTGTTCAGCAGTAGAAATAAACACATTCACCACTAGCCAAAAAGAGAGGGGTTATATTAAAAAAAATAAATCAATAAATACAAATACTTGCATTTGGTGCAGCTGAAATGGGTAAACAACCAAACAGTGAGCTGAACAAATTAATCTTGCATGAAGCAAAAGTTTAACATTTAAGACATGTAAGATTTCATAAAAGCCACAGACAAGATAGCCAAAATAAACAATTAAAAACCCATTCCTCTTCTAGCCCTCAATTGATGTATACCATTTCCCTGTGTCTTTCTAGTGGTGTTCCTCTTGTAACGCAGCTTCTTCCCTCTCTTCGCTCTGTTTTTTTCATGTTTTGGGGTGATCTAAGGTTTTCCAGATGTGACATGATAATGGAGAGACAACATCCCTATATAGTCTGTCTGTGGATGTTAAACATCTCTTCAGGGGGAAAATAGGAGGGATAGATTGTAGGAAGACCTGCATATGTGAGAGGCTAAAGGAGACAGAGATGTACTGGGAGAAGAGGAACCAGAGAATGAGGAGAAACAGACTGAAAATTAACCAGCAGATTGTGTTGGTATAAAACAGACAGTGCCAAAGAGGGCAGATGGATCTGTATCGTACAGCAAGACCGTCAAGATTATCTAAATGAAGTCACAGCAAAACTATTCAAAGGTATTTAGTGCAGATGTTACAACTATTGATTTCCCTATTCACTTTGTATTACAAATACATGCGGCATATTCTGATATGATTTCTTGCACCAGATAACATAATACTTGGGTACATCCTTACCTCTTACAAGAATGTTGGCATCATGGTTTGTTTTTTTTAAAGTACATCCATAAACATAATCAATTTCTCAAGATACTAGATGATAACCAGTTGAGGTCACAGAGTACTTGCACATTTCGGATGGAGGTTTAAAACCATATATATGTAGACTTGACTTATCTATACGTGTGTGTGTGTGTGTGTGTGTGTGTGTGTTTAAAAATGATCGGCAATATATTCCCAGTGTGCGCAACCCAGTATTCACTGAGTCACTCAACCAATGGCCTAAAAAGTCATAACAAATCAAGCAGGAAAACCAAACTTTTACCAAACCAAACAGACAATGACAGAAATAAATACATACAGACGTTCAGACACACAAACACCAGCACTTGCGTAAAAGGTTGGATATGTTTGTAAACATGTCAAGAGTAAGCATAGGTAGGAAGTTCTGCGCTGGTAGCAATCAGACCCAAACACACATGGAATTAAATACACAATCTAAACGCCATCTCATCAGTTATAGTTAACAGACCAGGCTACATTAATCCAGCTTGTTTATTTCAAAGTATGGCTTTCTTCTCTCTAGCCAGATAAATACCTGTAAACTCAGGAGCAAAATAAATCAAGTTTTAAAATGGCATTTTTCAAATGAGGAATCCCCTACATGTTCATTTATAGAGTGATGCTTGGAAAGGGACCAAAACCTGAGCCAAGCATGCGGCATGGCAATCTCTGTGCCACTGTTTTTTTTTTTCCATACCATGTAATGATCAGCAAGAGGGAGTGGAAGAAATAAAGCAAAATGTGAATTCACTCAATGTTTCCTGGGCTCAGTGAGTCTCATGATGCATTCAGTCCTATTAAAACATTTGAGTCACCACTCCACAGTGCAAACTAATGTTAAACTCACCTTTAAGAAAATAAGCAAACTGGAAAATATACATTGTGGTCATTCATTGTGGATGGATGGAAGCATACCATTGTTAACCACATTCACTTTATGACATTCATTGTTCAACATCAGGTGCCACTATCAAATACTTGTGTTTTTGTTCTATTAATAACCTTGAGGAAACCTTGAGATGTAAAGGTATCACAATATGTGGCACACAGTATTTAAGTTGTTTTGGAATTGTTTTTAATCATCGCATAGATGTGTTGTGTCAATTGGTGAATGAGCCGCTGTTTTCATTTTATTATAGTTTTGGTTTGGCAGTACAGGTTTGTGTGTTCATTACTTTGGAAACACACTGAGCAATTTTTTTTTAACTAAAATGGCGGCATGTATTTGCCTCCATTGTAAAATGTAATTTAATCATGTAATTTGAAGAATGTCAGTCACCTTAAGAAAAACAGATGTATGAACTGAGGATCATAGAAATCCTAGTCATCAGATGAAGAATAGTCAGACATGCTTGTTACGTGATGATTTAGTCTAAAATTGTGCAATGCATTCTCCTGTTTGTTCAGATTGAGGTTAAATCAAGTTGTCAAAATCAAACTGTACTAGAGATAAAAAGTAATCAACAAGTCACAGCCAAGTGTAATTGCTATGGTCACACCTGTTAAAATAAAAATGCACAGAAGATGTCCCTTTATTAGGCTTCACTCAATGTACATCCAATATAAATATTTATTTCCATTTGTCTTTCTAATGGTAAGTCTCATGTAATATATATCCGAATGATTAACTTGATTGATTTGAAGCATATCCCGGTACCTGATCTTTGAAAAAAAAAAAAAATGACATGATTGGCTCATTTTTCTGGGGGAATGTAAATTGAATGCAATGAAACTGTGCTGAACCTGGAATGCAAAGGCTGGTCTTTTGCCTTAATGTCAGCTTGGGGACCTTTTTATTCTACTTTTATTTTTGATTCTTATTCTTTTTAAACACTTTTTTCACAACTGAGTCTTCTGCGGTTTATCGGCTTTGATTGACTGACCCTCCAACTCTGAGTCTTCTTCCAGCTCTTTGGTTACAATACAACACATTGTATATTACGCCCTATTTTCCCCTCTAAGATGCATATTTTATTGTTTTTTAACTATTATTCCACAAGAATTCTTACACCCCTATTTATAACCTTAAAGATGTAGTTACTTAAACCCAACCCACTGTGCGGGTGGGCCAACCAGTGTGCAGACATCCCCCATTGAAACTCACAGCGCCACACTGCAAATGTCGAGATTGAACTTTTTGTGCTTAAACTTATTGACCAAACCTCAGCCATGGCATTGACACATAAAACATTTTTGTTTTGGAATATGATACTTTCAGAAGTTTGTAAATCCAACTGTGGTTTATCAGTGGTAATAACAAATGATATGTTCCTTCCAGCCTACTGGTTGGTGCAGTGTGAACATGTCTAGACTGATAACATCCAAAGCGGGTGGAAAAAAAGGACACATTCTATGTGGCCACGGTTTCTTTTGTTCATTACGTGATATATATGCGGCAATGTGGATCCCAGTGTGTGTGAACGCATGTTGAGAAAGTGTGTATTTTCCTCAGACTATCTCCACATTCCCAAGCCATCTCGTCCCAATTTTAAGAGATTTAGAGTGGGGAAATGTCACAGCAGTTTATCACCAACCACATGAAATAAACTGCTGGCCCACCACACACAAACTCTCACACAGAAAAAACACATTTCTTTGGTGCTACTTTCCTTCTGTTGTTCATGAACAGGATGTACAGAAAGTTGCCCCCCCCCCCCCCCCCCACACACACACACACACACACACACACACACACACACTTGACACATCCACCAACATGAGCTCCAAAAGCCACATTGGTCAAGCAAATGTGCTTACAAATGAAAACACACACAAGCCTAAACCTATTTCTACTTCGCAGTGTAGATTGTGCTGGGAGAGTATTTTTATCCAACGCTCTGGTTAAAACAGAGCGCAGAAGGAAGCTGCATATGGCAAATGGTGATTATAGTTATTACGGAAATACACAAACAGAGGAGAGAGAGACTCATAGTCCATTATTGCAGCTAAGAGAACACAAGGAGCGTCATTATATTACTGCCACTTGAGTATTACCCGAACAATGAGAATACTCTGTTTTTTGCTACTTTCTTGTGATGAAATATAAATGTCATGAAATCAATGGCTTGCTACCATATTCACATTTCTCGATTTCCAAATACTGGGCAATACAGCACTGACTCACCATGACTCAAACCCGTATGACACAACAGTGAACGTTCCTTAAGTGTTACATTTCAATAATGACTCATTATGCAAACTAACCAGATTGAACTATTAAAAAAGGTCATGAACTCTTAGCACCACATTAATATTCATGGCATTTAATAGTATATGTCAGCAAAAGTGAAAACATGCCAATTGAGGGTCGATCAGGATATTTAATTAATCATTATTTAGTGACAACAGCTTCTTGAAATGTGAAGTCATATTTTATGATGTTTTAACTCTATTACAGTCAACCTTGGTTTAAGCTCAAAAACACTTGTTGGATATCATTGTGGTTTTGGTTAATGTTGTGAAATATAGGGTTTAAAATGCAACTGAAAAGGGCCTATCCAACTGTAGTTATGCTTAGAAAGGAAAAAATGGTTAAAGTTAAGAAAACATCATGGCTTTGGTTAATGTTGTAAAACCCAGAGATCTGACTTGAATACCCACCTCCAGCCACAAACCCTGTGATTTGTTGGTACCAACCACCTTGTGACACAGATTGTCTTGTCTTCTAACTCGAATATATGCTGTCTATCATGTGACATTGCAGAACCAGGGAATTTATGTGCCCACCACAAAAAGACTCTTAACTGATTTACACTGGCACCGTTTTCCAACTGCTGCCACGCACATACCACTACCACATAATGCCTGTAAAGACATTGTGGTTATGTAAGAAATTTTCTATGAGATTGTTTTCCGTAATGACTTACAAACAATCATCCAGAAGTGGCATCTGTTTCTGCAGACGTAAGAGTAGCTGAGTCGCTAAAATCAAGACTTCCTCACCTGCTCGACGTTTATTGTGGTATTACTTGTTGAGTATGTGTTAATTTCTTACAGAAATTTGCAAGCCCCTTCTGTATCATTTGATAAATGACAACTTTGGCTCATGTTTTGAGTGAAATCAACATTTGGGATGGATACCTCAATTTTCCTCAAATCTCTCTTTATATCAAACTGGTTCACATACAATTCGCACAACCATTTCAGGTAAATCCAGCATTTCCTAACTACAGCATGATAGGGTAATTTGGATTTTTTATGGCATTCCTCGTAATGAAACACCAAATAAAAGGTTCACCAATATCAAATTAATTTAACTTTATGCCAAAATTCAGCCACTGATTACTTAAAATAGCAAAATAAATTCTAATTACAAACTGATCTATCGTATTTAGTACTTTCAAAAACCATAAATATAAGCTTTTTAATAAATCTATTTACTATCAACCAGCAGATAAAGCCACTGTAGTTCATAGCAACATAACAAGCCATTCTATGACCACATTATTTATTTAAGAAAATGTGTTGCCCATATTAGGTAACATCTTTAACATCATGCTCATTTTTAGGGCATGAAATGAACAAATTTAAGATTATGCAAAAAATTCTTAGATTAGGCCCATTACATTTAGATATTTATGTCTTAGTAATTAGATGTGATAAGGAAAAGTCCTTTTTTGCCATTGAAAAGCCATTGAAAGGAGTATTTTATAGGGTATTATAGAAAAAAAGAGTAATAAAACAAAAGAAACAAACTTACAGAATTCTGAGGTTCTTAAGGCCAGAGAAGTCCACCTTGGTGATCCTGGTGATGTTGTTCCTGTTGAGATCCCTACAGAGAAAAAATGCAAAGCGTCACAAATCCAAATCTCAACAAAACCTGTAAAAATTGTTTTTTATCCACACTGAATTAAGAGAAAAGCACCACTATTAAATAAGTGTACAAGTTTTTGTGCATAACATGTTCAACCTAATTACAGACAGTGGGAGTCAGATAGACCGTGAGAAGGTCCCACAGTATGTGAGCCCACACACACATACGCCTCTACATACAAACAATCCTACAATGCCACAGAAATTATACAATAATTATAGTAAATGATGGAAGTGGAGTAAAATCAATTTCTATTTTCCATCATCAGGTTTTAAAAGCTTATCAAGTATCCTGTCTGTCATACAATCTGTTGTTACAATGAGCATAGCGAGTACACACAGTACATTGTAAACTGTTTGCATGAGTGTGTGTGTGTATTTACTGGTTCCTTTTACACAGGTATGGTTTATTGAAACGCTGTCGCTGTGGAAGAATTAGGCCAAGGAAAACACACACTCAGAGAAGCACAAACAAACAACACATACTCTTTTCACCCTTATTTCTCTCACGCAAATTACTTCCTTGTTGTATAAGCACTCTCTTTTGCATGCATGCTTTTCATCATTCCTTGTCTTTCTCCCTCTCTCTATCTCTCTCTCTCTCTCTCTCTCTCTCTCTCTCTCTCTCTCACACACACACACACACACAGACACACACAAATAATGTCTGGTTTTGCCAAGACAGGCTGTATGTGTTTTTCATAATACACCTAAACATTTATAAATCTGATTTAAGACCGTATTGGATTTCAAAAGGCTTCCCCAAGCTGCCATAGCAAGGACCACTAATAAGAGCCATACTCCTCTATGAGACATAGAGGGGGCTGGGGAGGCTGGGGGAAAGAGGGTTCTCAAAGCCCAATATGGTGTCCAGAGTCCACCGGGGGATTGTTGCAATGGCTCCAGAAATGAACAGTTCCACCAAAATGACACAGTGGGAGTTGATATTAAATCATCTGATCAAAGAGTCCTAACAATTACAGCTGAGACAGTGATGGAAATCTGGACTAAATCATAATCTACGGATATTTTCCCAGAATGAAGTTGCAGTCAAAACGTTTTGTTCCCCTGGAGGAGTTGAACGAGACTGACCTCTTACTACGCACATTTTAAAATTCAAAAGTATCACAAAATACTTTGTATATTTGAATAATGTGGTAAGTTGTTATCAAGGAAATATTCAGATTTTAACAACTTAAACAGGCAGCTAGTTTTCAAATTGATGTGGTAAAATAGCTTGGTGATTTGGCAGCTGACAAAGTGCAGATCACACAGGGAACTGAAAAAACTGTGTCACTCATCCCGAATCAGGTTAAGATATCTATTCAAACTATTTTTGTACAGTTGGAGACAAAAATGGCAGGCTTTGGACTTATTTGTATCCAACAGAAAAAAGATTTTAGCATGATGAGTTTTTGCTCAGTTTCCGAACTCAACACATGCACACATAGCAAAGCCATGTGCACACCCTGATACAACTGCTACAAGACTTCATGTCAACAATGGTGATGGATTGCACAGTGCTAATGGAAAGGCATTTTGTAAATAACTGATGACAGAGAAATCAAATCACAAAGCATTTGACATATGAGGAGGTGTCATTATCAGAATGTGATTTTGTTTGCAAATGTAATGGCAGCTGCTTGTTTCTGCCATTTTTCCAAAATTCCAGTTCAGAGGTTGGTTAGGACCTTGCTTTGAAGAAATACCTTCACAGTGATAAGATGGGAGATCGATATTAAATTGGGATTTATCATTTTCAGTTGCTTTTACAATGAAAAAGCTCACTTGGAAATAGTAATTTCAAGTGTACACTCAACCTTTGAATCCTGCAACCAAAAGGTTCCTTCTTTCTCCAATGTCTGTACCCCGTCCGTTCTGTCTTCTTCCATGATTGGATACATTCGTACCCTCCTTCGAAGTCTTCCATCTAATCTCAATCCTGGCCTTTAACATGAATGTCAGGGGTTTATAGGTAGTGTCATCTTGTGGCCAAACTGTCAACATTTTTCCCAAATTTTTTCCATCTCCTAAAAGGGGAGGTTTTGTGTTGCCTCTTCGACTTATCTCCTATGCCATATTTTTAATTGTTTTACACTTGACTGAACACTTTCTTTCTTTCTTTCCAATCTATCCTCTTTTATCTCAATCTTTTACTCTTTCACAGTTGGCTACATTTTTCCTACACTTCTTTTTTCTCTACGCTCTCCACTAATCTCACTATCCTTATCTCCATCTTTCTCTTGTTCACAGTGGAAACTTCAGCTCTCACCAAGTAAACCTCTCTGGATTCAAACAAACAGCAGGGATGCAAGAGCCAAGTGAAGATGGATTACATTACAATGAAAGTAAAGGCTGCCAACGTGAAATGAGATGTAGTGTGTGTGTGCAAGGAAATTATTAAATTGCGAAATAAAAACAAACACTGACGACAAGCGGGACATTGTAGGTCATTTAGATTGTTGTTATGCACATATCCCATCACTAGCTTAAAATCTTTACTTCTGGTATTCTGAATAATAACATTATATAGTTGTTAGATGTGTATTTGAAGGAAAACATTTTCACAGATCATCATACGATGGGATAAGTTAGTTAGCAGGAAGTGATTGTCAACACGGAAGGGAATCTGTCTTGATACCATGGCTTATTTGTGAGTGCAGCAAATGTGCATCAAAAAGTGTCCACTATTTGAGACACATTTAATAATAACAATTTGAAATTTAACTATGTAAATCACAGCAGTGCAACTTTAAACCCTAAGGTCAAATCCGCCCTTAAAACTGTGAGCAAACTTGACTTGAAGTGGGTTTTAAATGTAAGGTTGTGGAGGGAGTTTCTATGCAAAAGGTCTATTGACTTTAAAGAATCTAGCAATGGAGCATCACTTTGCTTTCAATTTGGCTGACCAGAAGGCAGTCAGGCAAATAACTAGTGGCTGTAGAACACGGCTTTAACAACTGCTCATTAAAAGTGAATGTGTGTTTGCAATAAGGAAATAGGACAAGAATACAAACGGAAAAATGTTCCATGAAATTAATATGCCTTACAATGCAAACGCACAAAGACACATCAACACATCTTACCAGACTACTAAAAACTGTGAACCTTAAAGTCTCACTACCTTTGGCCAGCAAACTGGTTGACACACACACACACACACACACACACACACACACACACACACACACACACACACACACACACACACACACACACACACACACACACACACACACACACACACACACACACACACACACACACACACACACACACACACACACACACACACACACACAGGCTGATTTAGCTCAACCACTTTATTAGTTGGCAAAACCACAGGGACTCAGACGAGTCAGAGAAATAACTTTTAGAACGTAATGTTCAACAAATGACAAGATCAGGTGACAAAGGCTCCCCCGAGCTCAGCAGAACTTGGAAGTTTGGCTGACTGGTGCCATTGTAAACCAAGAAATGACAATACATGACTTAAAATGTTTGACATGTCAGGTATCTCGGCCGGCCGTTATGTTTGCTTTCTCTCCTTGTGCCCCTATCTTAACATGTCTTGCTTTCATTTTCTTGACCTTTTGACCTATTTTTCCCCTCCATCAAGGACAACACAAGGCGAAAACTACTGGAAGCAGTTTCCTCTCTCTGTCCTGTGTCTGTCTGTCTCTGTCACAATAACATTTCCTCCATTTCTCTTTTCTCTGTGTATTATCTCTCTCTCAATCCATCCTTTGTTCTCTGTCCTATACTTTGTTTCTAAATGCATCCCCTTCCTGTCCTAATCTCTCATTTTCCACAAAGCTTTTACCACTTTACTTTCTTGTTCTGCTTGCTCTGTCTAAGATCGGTATGCTCAATTTCACTCTCTTAAACTCCAGTTGTGTAAGGAATCCTAATTACCTTCTTCCTTTTCCTCGAGCTCCACGGTTACAATCACCAGAAGAGGGCAGATATGAAGCAGCTTTAAAGTTTATATTGAATTTCAAATAATCTTGTTTCATATGGCACTTACTAGTAGCTGCTCAGAGGCTCTAAACTCACTGTTGTTACATTGCATATTAAGTTCTTTTTGAATTCTTACGGTCATATTTTATATTCACATGAAATATCTTAATTGTGCTTTAAGAGTGGATTATGGAGGGTAATCATCAAAAATACACACTCATAGCATTTGAAAATCATGTATTGTCGATGAGAAGTCTACAATTTTTGAAAAATGTGTGGGGTTTGTGGAACCTTTGGTCTCCTGCACAACTGTTAAGTGCTATTTTGAATTTCTGTTACCATGATGCTAATAAGCAGTGAACGCTTTTGAGTCCTCTATGGAAGACAGTGATCACAATGTGAGACTATAAAAATCCCATACAAAACATGAAGTTCAACACAAAAGGTTACATGATAGCCAAATTTATTAAGATAACAGGATTTACATGCCCCCAAGCCACATCTGTATGGGTTAAATTGTACATGCATTTAAATAGTGGAGTGGATGGTTGTGCATCTCCATATGTGGCCTAGTGATCAAGTGGTGACCATTCCAGGGTGAACATCATCATTTCCCCAATACTAGCAGGGATAGGCTCCAGCGCCAGACGCCCTGCATGCCGGACAAGCAGTATCGTAAAATAATGAATTCATGAATAATTGGATTGGTCATTGAGGATATCACAATGTGACTTGGGAAAAAAGGCTTATAAATAATGTGATTTCAACCTATAACCGATCCTTAAAAAAATCTTATTTTTTGGTTGAATTCATGGAAAAATCGTGTTATTCAAATCTTGATATTATTGGGTAGAATTAAAAAAACTGTTTGTAGAGTCAAAAGGTGTTTCCTCCTCTCACAAATTAAAAGCAAAGAAGACCGTATAGGTGGCCCAGATACAAGGAGAAGTAAATTGTTTTCCTTTCTTCTCGCAAGGAATGAATCTTTGAGTATTCATATCACTCTGTTCATTTAATGTAGATTTAAAATAACCTACTTAAACTGCTTTAACCAGATAAATTAAATCGTCCAGCCAGCTTCCTACCACAAGCAAGAATCTCATACATTCACACACAACCATCAAATTCAATCTTGGCAGAATTTGCACAGCAAGAGCAAACATTTGCTGACACCACTGAAGGAAATCCATTTGGAAGACAAAAGGCTTGCATGGTTTATTGCCATTACAGCTCGACAGTCTTCCCCCCTTGTTTGGTCAATTGTTTCTTGCGTAGACAAAGAATATTTCTCACAAACACTTAAGACACTTTATATTTAGAATTTCTGCAGGCCAATATTCCTCACTGTTCCCCCAGGCTGCTCGACAGATACACAGCAATGTTTGGAACTGAAGGCTAACAATGTTCAAACAAAACAAAATAAAACCTGTGAGAGCCTGGCAGTAAAAATCAAGTTAATGTGAGTTAAGACAGAAAATAAGTGGGAGAGATAATTAAAGAGTTTTTCAATTTTCAATATAATAGCCCAAAACCAAGTGACACTGATTTCCATACCATAAAAGGGAATCTTGTCTAAATGATGCACACTGGTGTCGCACCTACAGCCTGATCTCTAAACTGATACATTTCTCAAAGTCCCTCCTCAACTGCGTCTGATCTTGAACCTCCTGGTTGTATATTTCTGTCATGTATTTTTCTTTTTTTGCTTCCTATTTTTCAACATTCACAACGTTATGAATCGGGTTGAATCATGTTTGAGAACTGTGCTCCTGTGCCGATCATTTATGGTTTTGTTTTCTATTCAATTTGAATACCACTCAGCCTTGAGAAGTTCATAGTTTGGTGACATTCACCACACAGTCTTGACCACATGAGGAGTTCCTCGCAAGCATCCTTTTCTTTTCCAATCACAAGCCAAAAGAGCTGTAAAGTCAGACTGTATTTGGTCAGCTCGGGTTTATAAGGCTGCATTACTTTTGTCTGGATTTACTGCTTGTGTAATATAAGTGAAAGAGGTAGGGTGAGGGGTAATTTGGCTGCTGAGAGGCCACTTAACAAGAACAAGGGCTGCTGCTTCCTTGAATTGGCTGAGTGTGGGGAAAAAGGTGAAAAAGGAGAGTAAAAGAATGAAAGGTTAGGGTAAGAGACTGAGGGGTTTGGATGAAACAATGACTGAATGAGAAAGTGATGGAAACAAACAAATGCCTTAAGTAAACTGGAGGTCTCAATAATGCTGGGCTTACATCTTACGAGTTCCCAGTTGCAGACTTAAAACTGGCTGTCCTCAGGAGATTGAAAGGAAATCTTAAAAAAGTCCTAGCAGAGTTGCAGCGCCCTTCCGTCGTCTCAGTCATAATGTGTGAGCTGATAGTCTGATGTCTTAGCACAGTCGTAGATCATTCTTTTCTTAAGGCATACAACAATATCAAATACGTTACGTAAGTCTTAGCGTAACCTCACTGTCAAGACCAAATCAACAGCCTATAGATTAGCTCCAACAAAATTGGAAAAACGAAATCTGGAAGACAAACAACTGCCAGAGCGATATTGGTGACAGAGACAGTATTTGTTTGCAGCATGCATGGACTGGAACAACAATGGACGCCCTGATCAGTATGGAGGCGTCCAGCAAGAGGAGCGGATGATGAGCAGAACAGCCCAGCTTGTACGATGTCAACTGTCCAACGTATCATGACCAAGCGGGGAACGAAAAGCGATAATAATGATAATTATACATGTTATTTAAGTCGCATCATTGATGTTTGAGTTACTTCACTTTATTTCAAATGTTTGTGTAACCTATATTTTATATGTTTATAGATATTCATCTGCTCTAAGTTGCCATGCCACTCCTTGTTCCCTTCGATTGGCCCTCGGGGACAAATAAAGTTTCTCTGATTCTATTTGACTGAAATAGCAGAGGCTCTGCAAATACCTGGTGAAAACATTGTAGGGTGGAACAAAATTGCTGAATGAATCTGTAGTTTTTCGCAACTCTTTTCAAAATCTTTGCAAAGTCTTTAGATGTGAGACCAAAAGTCTTTGGTCTAAGACTACACTAAGACTTAAAGCTCTAAAGATTAGTCTTCAGATGTGAGCTGATAGTTTTACTCGAGTCTTCACAAAATGTTTAGACTTAAATCTCAAGGTGTAAGCGCAGCATAAGCTGACCGCAACATATGATCCCAATAGGCAAATCAGGTCTCTCGCTTTATTTTGACTACCCACAAATAGAGATGTTGATTGCTGCGTGTTCATTAAGAAGCACAAATTCGCATGTAAGCTCGAATTAGATGTCCAGAAAAACTCATGAGGAGAAAATCTCTGCAGACAGGATGTAATGGGTTGCTTCGGTGACAGTGGCCTAACAAAACAGTGACATAGCTTGTTAACATCAAAGTACAAGCACACTGCATCACACACACGCACGCACACACACACGCCCTGACTGGTATTATAGTGCGATGCACACTTCTGTTTCAGCATAGAGTCACAGAAGGTCATTCGTGACTTGGGGTAGTTTCAATGTGACGCAGTCTCTTTCTCTCTCGTAACGTCAAACTTTCCATCTACAACCAAATGCATATTTAATCAAGTGAAAGCATGAGAAAGTGTGTATACGTGTGTGTAAGCCTGCAGTTGATCCTAGTGGCATACTGGATGTGTGTGGCTGCATGCATTACTTTTACTGCGGCTCCATGTCCATAAGCTGTGTTTTTTTTTTTTTTGCACACATCTAAATGTATCTTAGCATGTGGAAATGTCAGTGTATTGCTCCTGTCATTTAACACTGAGTGGCTGGTACATTGAGAAGGATTTCACAGAGGATGCCACTGACATCTTGGGTTTGTAAAAATGCATCAGGATTACTGTGAGCTCCAGTTCCCTTGGAAATACTTCAATCAAAACTGGCCCTGATGCATTTATGAGAGTTTCCCCAAAAACCAAGGGGGAAATCACAATGAAAAGGATGAGGGCATAAAATTGTAACTTTAGCATGGCAGATTTACCATGTCAATGATGACTTTATATGGTAGAATGGTAGAACTTTAAGCTACAAAAAAGGACACCACATTGGGATTCACAAAAATCATTTGACCTTTTCTTTTAATTACAGTAACCTTTCATTCTAGAGATGACATGCATTATGGTGCTGACAGATCACTCAAACGGGGCACAGTCATGTGAGTGGTCAGTGTTAAATTTGTATGTGTATTATGTGCGCCTGATTTCCCATGTGTATGCAAAAGTGATGTGCATGCTGTCATTTCGTAGGAGGGCTCTGCTTACGCTCTTTGCCAGCTGGCTGGTTCTTGACAGTGTGGGAGTCATTTTATAGAAAGGTCAACTGTCCACAAGCTGCAGACCATTGGAAGAATATCACCCTCTGACCTTGAACTGGTGCCTAAATATTGGTTCCCCTCACTATTGGCATATTGAAATGGATCAAACAGTTGGAGGGGAAAAAATAGTTACCATCAGATGACTACGGGTGATAGGCTTGACATTAAAAAGCTGTTTAGGAACAGCAAGTTCATTGTGGTTTGTCTTCTTAGTTTAAACTTGTCTGCCACAGCAATAACACTCAGGAGCCCCTCAAACACATTACATCACTATCAAATCCAAGAAGTATTAACAAAAAACTCTCCTCACTGAATGATGTGTTTTATTCAACAGTGACTGAAGCACATGCACTGCAGCACAAAATGTAACATTAATTAGTCCCTACATTTCCACAAAAACAGGCAGAGATTCACAGAGATTATTAATCAGTTGGAATTTATCTTTGAGGAAGACTGCGATGTACAGCTTTTATCAGACAATTTATTTTTTTTGGAAACAGCCAAAGTTACTAAAATGTGAGAGTAAACAAAAGTATACCCCACACTGCATTAGAGATTTCAAACTATCTTTAATCCAATGAAATTATAATTATGTGATGGAGCAAGAGTTTGTCAGTTTAAATTAGCTTTCTTCCACATCCAGCCAGACACACACGCACACGCAAAGATTCCAGTCCCACCATGGAATGCTATTTCATAGGAGAGGGTGTGGTGGTTACAGCGTCCACTGACCAATCAACAGCAAGTTTTGATAAGAGACAGAAGCTGAGGCTCAAACGTGTGTGTGTCCATTCCACACACACACACACACACACTGTGGCAGGATTCTACTGTTGTGTGAACAGTGGTAGGTTGGCAAGCAGAGGGAAAAATGGGGAGCAGTGAAACTCCACTGAAGATATGCTGTTGGCAAACTGTTAGTGTGTGTTGGAGGGGGAGGTTGGAGCGATTTGAGGAGGAGCAAAGAAGGGAGAGTGGAAATTAAGGAAGTTTAAATGGGTAAAGGGTGAGAAATAACAGAGGAAGGTTAAAAAAAAAAAGACTATAAGGTAAATGAGGGGTGAGAAAGACTGAAAGATATACTGAGGAGGAGAGCGTTTAGGAGAGAGATCAAAAATCGTGCCAGAGTGCCAAGCCAGGCTCGAGAAAGCAGAGAAGGTGTTGCTTGCAAGCAACCTGCCAGTTCTTTCTCAAAGCGCAGATAATATATATAGGCAGTTAAAATAAAAATTTGTTCGTGTAAAGTTGGCTGAAACAACTGGATGCTTCCAATGGTGATCAGCTGTTACACATGCAAAGACAAAAGGAATCCAAAAAACAAATAACCTCTCTATTAGTATTTAACTGTTAAACGTGTATCCTATTACACCAAGCCATGGTGATAGCAGCTCATCTATCTGAATGTCTCCCTCTAGAACAATGAATGTTTTCAAAATTAAGTGAGAAAAATGTATTGAAAGCAAGTGTTCCTGGACTAACACAGCAGCAATGTATGAATAACTTGAGAATACTAAAAGCATTGCCTCAAAAGTAGCAAAAAATGACCTAAATACAGCAATAAGTCACCGCAAAATGAGCAAGAATTAGTTTAAGCGCCTACTTGAAAAGCATCACTACATTAAGAAGGAAAAAAATTTAAAATAATCATGGAATTACATTGAAACTAGTAAAACATTTCCCAAAGACAAATCAGAAAAATATAAAACCTGCATAGAAACTGACAATTAGTTATCAAAATAGTTTGTGATAATCAACAAAAATGGACTTAAGACATTGAATAAAATCAAAGGGTCTGGCTTAAAGTGAGTATCAATCATCTAAATATCTGCATAACCCTCCCCCCGTGAAAAATGCATTGAAAATACACTGGAAATCAAATGAAAGCTTATGTGTATCTTTTAACCACTCAGATGTTTACAGAATATTATAGGAGCCACAAATCCTAGGCACTCTAATTTGGGGGGAGAAAAAATTGACAACTGCCGCTCTAACTGTTTACAGCACCGGGTTGCCTCGCTTTGCACATCAGCAGGAGCAACAGTTTGGAATTCACAGCTCTCACATTCAACACTGCGGGGTGTGTGTGTGTCCGGGCAGTCCCTGTAGGGCAGGTGTGAATTGGACCCAGGAGAGAAAAGCCACCCCTGCTTTCCAATTCATTTTACTCAGCCTTCTTAAGCCTGTTAAGCCTTCCCCCCGTCAAAAAACCCTCCACTCAAATTAGATGCAAATTAGGTCTCAAGTGGTTTCCCAAGGAGGACATTACAGAATTGACTGGCCTGAGGTAATCCGCCAGACTCTCCATGTGTGGATGTGTGCCGTCTGTGTGTGCATACTTGTGTTTGTGCGTGCTGGTCGGCCCTGATGTCAGGGGGGTGGATGAGTTAACGGTTGAGGCCACTGCTGACTCTCTTCTT
Source organism: Fistularia commersonii (assembly GCF_037954325.1). Taxonomy (NCBI): domain Eukaryota; kingdom Metazoa; phylum Chordata; class Actinopteri; order Syngnathiformes; family Fistulariidae; genus Fistularia; species Fistularia commersonii. The sequence continues at coordinate 10,341,708 of NC_141296.1, forward strand.
AACCTGAGCTTTTTGCAAACATTTCTTCGACAACAAAGTGACTTATTATCACATCAACCGCTTACTTTCAAATGTGAGGAATGCAAACGGGAATAAAATACTGGTCCCCCCATATTTTATAGAGACTGTTAAACAAACTGAAGGTCGTGGTAACTTTTGATAGCATTCAGTTCCTCCAGCCGACCACTGTCCATCACTTATACAGTGTTTCGTATTTAACCCTTTTCCACAGGATTTTCGATCGACAAGTTTGATTTTGTTTCCCTCTACCAAATCCACCATTCATGGGGTTGTTTACGTTCGCTCCAACAAATCACCTACACTATTTTTTTTTTTCTTTTGGTTTTTTTGAGCAACACTAAATGTGAAGGGGGCGCTGTACATGCAATCTATAAACACTGCTGTCCTATTTTCATTCCCGATCGAAACAAGAAACTTCACATTTGAAAAATCTGAAATATATTTGGCCAAAACATTAGTCTGCAAGACAGTGACCATATGGTCTGACAGCTGTTTGGTGAGTTATGGTCCAATAGAAAGTGGAACTATGAAGTCTGTGTTTGATATCCTTTTCTTTGTAAATAACTTTTTTTTTTTTTAAATGTCTGAAAGACATTGTAAGGGGGTTTGGAATGTAATGTTTAAAATTTAGTTTCCAGTTGAATTGTATCCCATTGGTAAATCCAAATCTCTGATCAGGGCAGTAATACCCATCTCTCTTTCCTTAAAAAGTATCCCATTTGTATTAACCTCTACAACTGGAATCTCATCCATTTTAATGTTTCTCATCTCAGTCTCCCAAAAATATATATCTACTGAAGGGAGCACAGATGATGGCAGGCAGAGAGGGAGAGACCAAGGGAGGAAAACAGCAAATCTTGGCCAAAGTCATAGCTGAAATACTGACCTGGATAAATCAGGGAAACATAAACACAGTTTTTGGAATGGATGCAGTAGGAGGGGCAATGCTACCCCAAATATCCCACCCTGGGGACCCCAGTGAGAAGCAGTGAACCCCCTTATCCCACCTCCCTATCACAGCCTGTTCTAATTATTTATTTTTCTAGGATGTAAATGTCTTCGAGGGATTGCTCTGTAAAACCCAACAGGTCCTGGGAGGTCACGGCGGCCCTGAGGGACAGAGAAGTTTTGGAGTCTGTAGTTCACACTTGCACGCATACGCATTTACTGAATGCAGACACATATGCCAGCTTAAACATGCAGACCAAAACACAAATCACATACGCTCACAGATTAAATGAATACATTAAAAGCACCAGTCTCAGGTCTTCGAGTGGCCAGCTTTGTATCTCTCCCTTCAGCCCGCTGATTATGTTTGTTGTCTTGGGGTAGGTCTGTTGTTGATCCCCTGCGGGGCTTTTGGCCACAGCATTATCATGCGTAATCACTTCCATACCTTACCAGCATAGGTGTGTGTGTGTGTGTGTGTGCGAGTGCGTGTGTGCGCGTGTGTGTGCGGCTGCAGGGTGTAGAAGTGTCAAAATCAGGCTGGAGGCAGCAACAGTGTTGGGCTTTTTTGTCTGCCTATAAAACTGCGTATCATTTTTGAGCCTTTCAGAAGAGTTGCAAAGTTCTAAAAGTAGTAGCTTGAGGTGCAATGAGCATATTTTGGCTTCAAACTTATCCATTAATGAGGCTCTTTTCCAGTTCTAGAAAACCAGAAAAAAACTTAAGTAAACCTTTCAAAATGTGAAAGCAATCTTTATCTCCCCCTAATTTTCATTTAAACAACCTGAAAACCTAAATACTGCTTTCACAACATTTCCCCCCTTCATTTCAATTCAGAGCTTGTAAGACCACATCTTGTGTCTAATCATCTCGAGATTTCAGTCTAATCAAGTAAACCCAGAATATCAGAATTATTAGCACAATTAAGGGATGGATATTAAGTCACAAATTGGATAAAACTTTGCCATTTCCAATTTGACTAATTAAACAAGTCAGCTACAGCTGCAGCGTTTAAGACATTCTTTCAAAAAGTGTTTTCACCTAATAAGACATAAAATGAAAACATTTTCACCCAAAGAACATGACATTGTTACCCCAAGTAAACCCGTATTTTTAATATCACTGATTTAAAATCAAAAGGTGGACAATGACGCACGGGGAGTCACAGAGAAAACATCGGTCAATATTAAGTCTCAGGTCACTCAAAGTTGATCGAATGACACTTACAGGCGTTCGGCGTTCCTCGGTATTCCTTTTGGCACAGTTTTCAGACCAAGACCCTGGCAGTCCACATGAGACCCGGAGCAGCTGCACTTGTGTGGACATCCATCCACCCAAAGCGCGCTCACCATCAGCGCCAGAGACAGTGACCGGATCAGGCGCAGCGCAGTCCGCCTGGTGTGCCCGCTCGCAGGCATAGTATCCAGTGGAGGTACTTCCAAACTAGAATCAATACAAAATCCGTGAAGGGAAGACCAGATGGTGAAACCTCGGGATCCCGCTCACCCCACCACCCATCCACCCCCCAAAAAAAGAAATTAAAAAAAAAATAATGTCCGAGACTTTAATAAGGGTAAAAGTGATGGGGCTGGTCGGCTGGAATGGGAATCAATTTCGCTGACAGGCGTCCACCGAGGTTTTTTTCTTAAAAGTCCTTAAGGTGATCCTTTGCCATCGACAGAATTAAATACGCTCCAGAAAACGTGGATTTGAGGAAAAAACGTGCGAAAGATTTTTTTTTTTTTAAAACAAAAATGATAATTTTTGCACAAAAGAAAATGCTGTTTATCACTCAGATCGATGCGGAAGATTCTCCCCAGATGTCCCCCATTCACAAAACTTTCCGAGAAGTTATCAGCCCTGGCTCCTAAAGTCTCCAAGGTGAAAATGTTGAGCCAGGGTGTAACCTTCTTCCAGGGAACATCCCTTCTCTGGCAGGCAGTGAAAAAAAAAGAAAATAAGTAAGAGCTACAGAGGAGTTGTAGTCAGGGGAAAAAAAAAAAGTTCGGAGGGAAGAGACGCAACACAGAATGGTACGCCTAGAGGTTGGGAGAGAGAGAGAGGGAGGGAGAGAGAGACGGATTTGTAGTCGGGTCACCCCCCCCCCCCCAAAAAAAAAAAAAAACGAAAAAAAAAAACCATCTCTCTCTTGGGTGATTCAGGTCTGCAAACCTATGTTACTGCATCCCGAGATGATATTTGATGCGCAAACTATTTCCCAATTAAATGCCAGTGTTACTCAGTTTTCTTATTTTCCCTTTCACCGTCCCCATGATTAACTTCTGATGTGATTCTGTATCTAATTTTCTGTCTGCTAAAGTGTTTTGTGCTGCAGCCAATAAATATGCCGCATTCATTTGTTTGATTAAGCAACCAACATTTGAAGAAAAAAAAACAAAAAAAAAAACAAATAGAAATGAAATTGTCAAAAAAAAAAAAAAACCTCACACTGGTGAAAGTTGTTTTCAAGAACTGATATCACATGATCATGACAACTTCAGTTTCAAGATGGTTTCCTGGTTTTGAAGATAAAAATAAGACAGTCTAGAATTAAACAGCCCTCTAGAGTTGCACGGATCATCTCTGCGCAGTGAAATTTAAGCATCCGAGCATCGGCTGAAAAACACTCTTTAGAGTGTCAGTGTTCATTATCTTGCCTTGATACATTCATAGTTATATTTCCCAAATAAAAGTGTTCTCAAGTCACTCAGCTCTTCAGCATGTTACAGTGCTGCTGCCCTCTATTGGCAAAAAGGAAGACCAATAGTAAAGAATCACATGTTGCCTGTCAAGATTAAACATTTTTTGCTTCTCACTAAAGTAATTATATCTAACTTAAATTGCTGCACATACATTTTCCAAGTCATCAAAATATTAAAATGTGAAAAGCCTTTCCCCTGCTCTGTCCCTGTGATGGAACAATGCAAACCACGACTGGGACTAATAATAACTACTGTGGAATTTCTCCCATCTAGCACTTATGTGCAGACACACACACAACTTAAGTAGGTCTTTTATGAGCTAAATGCCATGACTGGATTAGTCACAATGTGTGAAAATGTTTGTTTTATATAATGGTTTTGGATATGCCTTGACACACAATACTTTTGTCGGTAAAACAAATTATTTTTGATTCAAAAATGTGTGGTAGTGGCTAGAATAACCCAGAGGTCAGATCTTCTATAATGATCCCAAAAGATTCAACATAATTTGTTTCCCCGAAAAAAAAAAAAATTACTGGATGTCAAAATGCTAAGTGCAGGTTCCATAAACTTCACATCAAGTTGTAACTTGCAGTTAAGTTAGCTCATAAATTCATTAAACTACTCACTACTAACTGATTATGTAATCAATTTGAAATTCAATATACCAATAAAATGTTTACTTGTGCGTGATTGTAATCTGAAATTATATGGATAGCCTTCTATGAATGCCGACAAAGCTACTAGACAATTGAAAGGAATTGAAAACTTTCATTTTCTGTATGGTTTCTTGAGGCTGTTGTTTTGTCTTTCTGTTCACAAAGCTTTTTTTTTTTTTTTTCCCTGCCTCATTATCGCAAGGGTTATCACACTCAAAGACTGATGGCCAGTGGCTTCCCCTGGACTTTAGATAGGTGACTTAAAAGACTTGACAGTCCCTGTGCCCCCCAAAAGTTAAAAAAGGGCTTCCAAAATTACATTTAAAAACACATTTAGTAAGAAATCTGGATTTTTGATTAGTATATTAGTCTCTTCGAATACCATTCTCTTTGTTGCAGTACATACAGTATATAAAAATACAAAAAAGGTCAGTCTTTTCTTTGAGCTTGAGAGTGAAGCGTTTAGACTCACAAGCTCACAAAACAATGCCTCGGTCAAACATTTGTCTTTTTGGTATTGGAACTGACTGATACTGGAACCACTACATCTAATCTCCTTTATAATTGTTGCAGCTGTAAGCATTTTTGATTTACCACATCAGATGGTTAAACTTGCTGTAACCATATGGTTCCCAGTCATTACTTATAAGACAGCATGGTCTTTCACTCCTTGACAGTTAAAGAGAGAAACTGTTATATGGTTATTCAACACATCACTCACTCAGTGTTTGACATCTATACTTGGGCGGACCAGTTGAAAGGGTCGGCAGGAGAAAGCCAGAACGCTAAATCATTGGAATATAGATTGCACTCAAAGTGGTAAGATCGCATAAAAACTGTTTTGTGTGTTTGGTTGAGGAAGTGTCGTCTCCTGCTCTTTTCTGCATTAAGTGCTGAGACAGAAAAAAAAGCACTAAGATCTATGAACCTTGGAACAGCCATTATGGACTTTCAGACCATCCAGATGGCCAATCAACCCCTCGTGGAAAATTCATAAATATTATAATGCCTCGAACCCAAACTGACTAATTCTGCTTCTCATTCTGGGAGTTAAGCTAATTAAAGCATCAGTTCTCCTGTCAGTTGAGACCCACCAGAGACTTGAGACCAGCTAAATAGGCTATTTGATGAATGTGGAGTTAAACACATTCAGGAAAACACCTATTGTTAGGTTGTAAATACATGAGACTTTAGAACCATTGTTTTAGCCAGCCAGGACAATTTTACAGTTTGACTAGCATCTTTTATTTATTCAAATTTACTGAGCATAAATGTTCGTCAGCTACAGGAATGTATCAACACGGATGAATGTGTGTAACCTAACATTTTCCTCACATAGTTGCCTTACTTATCCAATATACAGAAGGAGATGTGGCTGTTTTTAAATGTTATTGTTCCAAGGACGGTCTCATTGATGGCAGCATCTCGGCTATGAGCACAGCATGGTTCTTTTCCCCGGGTGCCCTCCAGTACGTTGGGAAATTATATCCTGTCAAATTTACTGGGTCTGCCCCCAGGTTTCCTCCCTGCGGTGTGTGCCAAGAAACCTGCAGGGTTTACAGCCTGTCAAGAGGTGCAGACCCCATCGGCTTATGAAGCAAACCGAGTGCAGACACCTGCATTTGGCACAAAGCATGGACTAAATGTACAGGACTGTCTCTGAAAATTTGAATATTGTGATAAAGGTCTTTATCTTCTGTAATGCAGTTAAAAAAAAAATACTGTTTCATGATATTCTAATATTTTGAGATAGGATTTTTGAGTTTTCATAAGATGTAATCCATAATTAGCAATATTAAATTAATAAAAGGCTTGCAATATTTCAGTTGATTTGTAATGAATCCAGAATGCATCACATTTTTGTTTTTAGAATTGCATTACAGAAGATAAACAACTTTATCGCAACGTTCTAATTTTCTGAGACAATCCTGTACTTGATAAACAAAAAGCATTGCAAGAGTCATTTTCAAATCTTATTGTGACAACTGGGTTTCTTTCCTTGAAGATGTTTCATCTGTCATCTGAGGCTTCTTCAGTTACGAAAAAAAAACTGTGGGGTTTCCAATATACAGTATAACTGCTTGGGTTGGGAGTGGGCACTGGTCGAAGTTGAATGGGGTCCATTATGTTGACTAACGGGTTGGGTTGAATAGAGTTCTGCTAGCATAGGTGTCATTTCATGTGTATTTGGGTAACAAAGAAAATACTTTGGGGAACTCACCCAAGGTGATTGAATAGGTTATGTAGTAACCATTTACTTGTAGTTTGGTGGGAAAGAAAAAAAGCCTGTCAGTTCACTTGGGCTGAGGTTTAGGCAGGAGTTGCCGGGGTCTGGTATGGGTTGTTTAAAAAAAAGCCTCTCAGTTTCCTCCCTTGAAGATGCGTTGCAAAACAATGTTTTCACGAATACTAATACACTTTATTCAACCATAAGTTCAGTGCTGGGTTGAAGAGTCAAAGCACTGCATCCATTCCATGAAAAATTTGTATTTTGACCAGAACGTAATAAAGTGTCCTGTTAGAGCCTACAAACTGTAAAACAATATGTCTTTCTTGGTTTTACTTTTACTCAGCTTAACAAAAACTCCAAAGTTCATGGATTCCAGTATTGCAAAACCGGGTGAAGTCCCCCTATAAAGTCTTGTTTCATTTGTTCTTATATACACTGCCAAATAACAGGAGGCCTACTATAAAGAACTGCATTTTTAAATTAGTTAAAAGTTGTTAAGGGTATGGCACTGGTATTAGATTTCTTGACTTTCTTGGTTGCGGTCAAAAAAAAAATCAATGGAGCGACCATGTGGACGATAGAATGTATCTTCTTCAGCAATCCATCTACCTACATGTCTTTCACAGAGGAAAACAATTCAAAGTCAATGAAAGCAATTCAAATACCCAAATTACACTCGCCGCTCGTCAAGTGCAGGCCCCTTTTTGAAGAAGCCAACATCGTCTTCCACCTACATTACTATTAATACAAATTTCTTGCTGGTACATACATTTGAAAATATACAAATTCCACAGTGATCTTTAAAAAAAGCTTTTTGATTCCTGAAAACTCAGCAACAAATGTCTATTTTGTATTTTTTCCCTTCAGAAGTAGTAGTGAGGTTAGCCTGCCAGAATAAGCAATGATTGTTTGTTTGTTTCTTTGGTCTCCATGCACTACAATTTATTACCACGTTAACAGAATATTGCATTCATTTGTTGTTCGCCCAGCTACAAATTTTAGTCTTGTTCGCTGTTTTGTTGTAGATGGCAAGAATTCAAGAACCATTGGTAATTTTACTTTACTCAATTGCCGACAGTAAAATCTACCAAAAAGTTGATGCTTTAACATTAACTAATAAAGTGAAACAATCTGGAAAAACGTAATCCCATGGATTATTTTCAATAACTATTGTTATTTCTTTATGGATTTTAAGTCTGCCTGTCTGTTTTTCTTTTTACCAAATATTGCTGATAACCATTTAGAAATGTTTGTTCAAATGATTTATAGATAGATAATCTAAAATCTCAAATTGAACAATATTGAACTGTAATGTTAAGAAGGTGTTGTCTAAAAAAGTGTTTCTATGTCACAGAAGAATAATTCATAAACAGAGAATTTCCCAGATCCTTATTTGATGTCTGACAACAGTTGCAACTTCTGATGCCGCTGTTCAAAAAAAAATGAAGCCATAATGATCATTTTACTGGTTTTCCTGAGTCTGCTGTAAAATGTTCAGGAGCGAGAATGTGACTATCATTATCTACACAATCATCTCCTTCACCTTTATTCTAAGATTCACCCATTTATTATCTATACGATTACATGCAACAACAACAGCCATTCACTCATCTTTGCAATTTCAAGTCATCTGCTTGTTTTTGAAAGAAAATCAAAGAACCCGGAGGAAACATTTCACGCTGTTCAGGAGGTCATGCAAAACTCACTTATAGGAATTGAACCAGGAATTACCTTGCAACTGTGCCACCGTGCTGTTTATTAAACGCAAATGCAAAAGATGCAAGACTAGAGCTGGGTATCTGGTTCCAACAGCAAATGGTTCATTCAAAAAGCCCCCTGGTGCAACAGTGGGTGCAAGACTTTATTGCTTGTGTGACTTGATAACGTAATATTTACATGAACTGGTTATGTGGACAGTAACACCTTTTGTTCAGTCTAACAACATGCTATAATGTACATTGATTCTTTAAAAGTATTGTTTGGAATTCCATTATCGATGGAATCATGCTGAATCGAGCTACCCCTGCCGAAACGAATAAAAGCTATACATTCAGTAAGCTACAACAGATTCAAATTCAAGTTTGATTGATCTTCATAGCAATATGCATAATAACAATAAGTAATCAATTTTTGAATGGGTTTTATATTGAAATGTTCAAATAAGCAATTTTCATGAATATTATCAACTGTTTATTTGTATTGCTGGCATACTGTACTACAAGTATCATGATAAGGAGTCTTCCTTGTGTAACTGGGCTTAAAATGGGATTAGTACAGTGCCGCACTAAACACACACTGAGACATTTTTCCAAAAGATACCTTGGTAAAGGTAAACCTTGATTGAGATTTACATTAATAGATCCGAGAAACCCTTCAAAACATTGAGGGAAATGTTTGATCCATGACGCACATTGTGCTAAGCAGAGTCTGGGAAAAGAAGCTCTGTTAAATAAATGCGGTCATTTGGGGAATCCCATCTCTTAAGGCAACAATATTTAGCCAGCAAATTATGAAAAAAAATCCACCACCTCAACAACACATTGAAACACTCAAAATGAATGAGAGATCATTTTTTTTGTTACTCAAACCGCTGCTTGTGTGTGCGCATGAAACCACTGACAGTTTTGTTTGGGTGCAATGGTAGAAGATGCATGTCATTATTGTTTGAGGTTCAGGCTTTGAAATTTTGCTCAGGAACTCTTGATTCATGATACCCTTTAGAGCATTTTCTCATCCACTAACATTTTTGTGAATCAAGCATAGAAATCAAAAACACGCAGCCTTTTCACAAAATGAGACATTAAGAATTTGTGAAGCGAACAGTGTTGGCTGCTGCTGAAGTTGTTGCACCACATAACTACTGCCACTCATTTCGCTCACCCATCCTTTCCCTCGCTTCCCTTGAGGGCTCTTTTCAACCATCTATCTAGTTAACATTCCTTTTTTTTTTTCAATTTCTCAACTGTCCTCCTGATCGGCCTCTCGATCGGGGTCTTAGACACACGTTGCATGCCTCTTTCCTTCCTATTGTTCCATTATCTGCCTGTATGTGAAGTCTTATTTACATCATTGGTCCCACAGTGCCTGCTTGTGTTTACGAGCTGTGAGACTGTGTGTATCTAATTAGCATCCTTCTGGGGTTCTGTGACTGGTTTGTGACTTCTCACACACATTTTTATGCAGCTACAGTACTTAGAACATTACAATGATTTGCATTCATTACGGACTGCCTAGAACTAAACAACCTAACCACACCAGCACTTAAATACCATCAACGGTCCCTGTGAGGATAAAGAATTGTATGCAAATATCGCATATATCTTTTGCTGATAAAGGGAATGTAAATTTTACCTGTCCCCTTTTTCTAAACCAACGTGGGATGATGCCGGTTGTTGGCAACATTTTTTGTCTACATCATTAACTGTGCTTTTGGTGGGAGTTTAATAAACTGCATTTGGTACACTCTTTTTTTGTCTTTTCTTTTCACCAGTTTCATACAGGATTGCACTAAAAAGCAGGCTACTGTTATTTCTATGACATCAGGTGCAACATTCACACTTAAGTGATTATCTCAATAACTTATGTGTCTCTCGTGACATTTTTTTTTTCTTCTCCTCCTTTTCCTTTTTTTCCTACTAATTCTTTTCTCCATCACAGCAATGGACAGATTAGACAATAATCGTCGGAAGGTTCAGCGTTCTTTTCTCACCGTGCCCCTGTCTTTCAAATATGGCACCTCAAATATGGCACACAATACATCTCTCAATCTGCACATTTGCTTTTGAGACATTGTATGGATATCAGTGAAGATGTGACTGTGTTAATCGAACGTTTTTTTGTGTTGTGTTATGTGTGTGTGTGTGTGTGTGTGTGTGTGTGTGTGTGTGTGTGTGTGTGTGTGTGTGTGCGTACGCGCTCTTGTGTTTCATTACCATATGTTGATGTGTGTGTGGTATAATGGATCCTCTAGCCAGACAGATTTTTGGCTGAGCTCTGCTGTGGCCCCTGCAAAGCCATTATCTCCCCATATACTATGTACACATTCTGTCCATGTGTGTTAAAGAGAGTGAGAGAGTAAAAACTTTGAAAGAAGGTTAATACAGTATTGCTTTGTCTTTTTAGCACACACTTACTCATGTGCATATAGATGTGCTGATGTTGTGGATTGTCATTGCATAATGTGTGAAGTACCTGCCTCCTTGTCCAATATGTTCCTTTGTACAATCATTTTTCTCATCTAAATAATCCAAATATAATCTAAACTAAACAATATTGAACTGAAAAAAAGGATAATTATAAACCAGGCAAATGCTAAATTCATGAATGTCAATCTTCTATACTTTTCCTTGATAGTCTAAATATCTGAAGCAACTGAAGGTTTGTGTGCAGCTTTGGTGCATTTTTAGTATGTCTTACAACTAACAAACCACTACACAAGGCAACACGCAGCAGATATTTTAGAGAGAACATGATTAGATCGCAAGGGAACAAGTTTGAAGGAGATTCTAACAACATTATTCAAGTTAGATGCCTGACCTCAGCACCATTTTAAGGCAGAGTAGTTTTGCGGGGAGAAAGACTATGTGGGTGTTTTTGGCTTTGAAAGTGCACCATTTAACTGTAACTTTAACTTACTCCACAGACTTTTGTGGCAATTATTTATTGTAAAATTCTCATTATTATAGGGAATAAAAGACCGCGCACTTTTTTAATGTCCTTTTTAATTTCAGTGTTTTTGCAGGAGGCCGGCATGTTGGAGAAGGGCAGAACGGTATCCCTTGTGTCCAGTTCAATTGCATTGGCTGGGATTTTTATTTGTAAAATTTTGTTTCCAGTCTTATAACATTAAATTGTACCGGTGCTTTTTCTCAGGTCTTTATCCAAAATATTAAGGCAAAATCCACCCATACTAATTTCTCTTTTCATAACTTAATCCAAGTGAGGATCTGTAAAAACAAACACATGTGTCTGAAAACTTTTTATTAGATTTACATTTGAATACATGCAAATCTGCTGAAAAACAGTGGAGCACAACGATGTGTTGAGAGGGCATTTTCTATTTGGTGATTTTAGAAAAGCTGTCTGCTGCCACCTTGTTTTTGGCTGAGGCTTGTAAACTCATAACAACATGTAATTTGTCTGTAATGCATCGCTATGATATGCAACTGAGTTATATCTTCTCTGTACCTGCATGCAACTTCACTGTCAGCTCATTTGTCTTCAACTGGTTATGTTTTTCAAGAGAAATCCTAAATGACGCACATTGCTAGTGTTTAAACTTTAAAACTTGGTGACAGTGATGCATTTGTCATGTGTTCAATCAGTTCATCCAATCATATATGGATTTTATAATGCTGAGCATATACCCGCCCCTAACTCGATGCTTAAATTGTTACTCTACTGTGTTGGAACATGATTGTTCCTGCAGTTTTAAAAAATGAAAATGGCAGAGTTTCCCCTAGAACTCTTAAGCCCATGAAAAGGTTCCTCTGGTTAGAAATTGTCTTGAGCCACGAGAAGGGGCCAACAGATTCCACAAGTCTCCAGTAAACCTTTGTCCGCAACCCATAGTCAAATAATGCACTGCGCTTTCTTTTTTTTTCTTTCTTCTTTTTTTGAAGAATAGTAACTTGAGTGCACACACAAACATACTGACACACACTTGCATTTCTGAATGGGCAGTTAAATAATGCCATATGTTGCTCTTGAGCCTTCATTTTAATGCAAGACTTTTTTTTTTCTTCCTGCCTCCGATGTAATGTTTGATTGATGGACTAATTTACTAGAATATCATATACACACATGCAGGCACACCAAACACACACTAATCCAACATGCTGATGGTGTGTTACCAGGGAAATTTTGCCCAGACAAATCCAAATGTCTGCGGACAGGGTTATTTAGTGATACTCTTACAGTGTGATTCAACTCTTTCAAACATCCTGACAAAAACTTCCCAAAGGATATTATTTGTACTGTATCATATTTATACTTAATTATAAAGATGTACCACAAAGTCTGTCTTTCTTGATTTCTCGTTTACTCTGGATGATCCGTTTCACTTTGGACAATGTCCATAATTATTTAGCTTTAAACAACAAGACGAGAGAGTCTGCAGTTTTTTTTTTTCCTTTTTTGAAAGGAAGATAGTGTTTCTGAAAAGACATGTCACTGCTCAGTTAAATAATTTTACATCATCACCAATATAAGTTTGTCAGGATTAAAGACCTGAAAACAGTCAAAGTCTGGGGTCATGGCTCTGTAGAAAAACATCCTGTACAGTGAACACATTGTGTTTTTGTGTGATTTAGGGTTCAGTAATAAGAACTCATTAAACCCTAACCCCTCTGATTAAACTACTGATTGAGCACTGCAACATCTGGCCGGTTGACCTTCTGTCTATGTGTGTGTGTGTGTGTGTGTGTGTGTGTGTGTGTGTGTGTGTGTGTTTCAGGCCTTATGTTGCACCAAGCTTCAAGCTATTTTTTTGTAAGACACACTAGCATTTATCAGGCAGCAAGGCTGGAAATATGTCTCTGTGGGTGCTTGTTTATGTATAGTGGTTAGATTGGAACATGGACATTAGTTATTTGTATTTCAAAACACTGTCTGCATGTGCTTTTTTGTCTCATGCGCTAATCTATCAGATATAACAAAACAAAAAGATTGTCTGGATACATTGTCTATTATTTCCTTTTTGAAAGAAAAAATCGCATCAACAAAATCAACTGAAATTAAATGCAAAGTTTAATTTGACAGCAATGGAAAATTTGTTGTTGAACTGGCACATTTTTGCCATCTTAATGTAAAGTTTGTTGATATTCATGCTCGTTTTAAGTTTGCACTGATTGTTTGAGCACATAGGTAGGATGGCCATGGAGAGATGGATTCATTATTTCACTCTTATTTCCTCGCTTATTTATTATTTTTCCCATGCTGGCAAGTTAAATAAGAGACATGATTTGATGTAGCAATGAGATCTTCTGAGAAACAGACAGGTTTGATTGCGTGGCTGCCACCTTTTCCAAGATTGCTACATCAGATGAGACAGGTTGTTATTCTGAACTGACTTATCTATCTCCTATTTCTTTCAGACTCTCACAAAACAACACCCGTATATCAAAGCTCTCTGTGTTGATATCCAACGATAAAACTGCCACATCACTGATATTACAAAAGAAAAGGAATTATGGACTTTGTATTATTACTTGCTGTTTTGCATGTAGTGATTACCAAGCGGCCAGTAAAACAAATGATGAATCAGGCTATGGGTGCTAAAAGTATGGTTTAATGTAAAAGGTTATCCATCCATTATACATTTCTTGCACTTAAGGTTATGGGGATGCTGGAGCCAATCCCAGGTGTCACTGAGCAAGAGTTGGGGTACACCCCAGACCGCTCGCCAGTCAATTGCGGGGCCACATATAGCGACAAACGGGAATTCACTCTCTCATTCACACATCTGGCCAATTGTTACAATTTATTCTAATTAACCTCCTGCATGTTTTTGGATTGTGGGAGGTAACTGTAGAACCTGGAGGAAATCCACACAGACACCTGGGGAACATGCAAACTCCACAAAGAAAGGCCCTCTGTTGGAATTTAACCAGGGTCTTTCGTGCTGTGAGGCGGAAGCACAAACCATATCCACTACTGATATTGGAATGTGACCCAAATTAAATTAGAACTTTAGCGATTTTAAAAAATAAAGACAAAAGAATATTATTTAAATACGTTTTTTTTTTTAACACTTCAAATATACTATGTCTGTTTTACTGCTTTGCTAGTGTCAAGATCCTATGCTCCCTTTGATTGGAACATGGTGCATTTAAAGCCCAACTGATTGCAGCCGTTATAGATACCATGCATCGTATTTAGATCTCCTTTGTCAGTCATTTATGACTAGATGTTAGAATCGCTTGATAAATCAGCACAACTCTGGAGATGATGTTGGAGATGTCCCTTGGATGGGGTTTGAGATGTCATCTCGAGTGGGGCTTGGATTTCCAGGTGGGAAGGTGGCAAGGCCAGAAGCCCAGGAGCAGGTTTCAAGTTGCACCATCACGGCACACCAGCATCCAAGATGTGCTCTTGGATGGGGACTTAGATGTCTTCTTGTGCGAAGTCGGATTTGGGGGTGATCACCTGGCTCCTCCACTGTGACACATCATCAGTCGTGCAGCCCAAACTCAGGAACAGGAACACAGAGAGAACCCGGGAAGGAGAACACAGAGGACTCAGACGGAAGAACATTGAGAGAATTAATGCTTGCTGGAACTAGATGATAGAATTCCTTGATACACCATCATAGCACTGGCGCTCGAGCTGTACTCTTGGGTGGGGTTAAATTTCTGATTTGGGAAGGTGGCAAGTCCAGGAGCAGATTTGAAGTTGCACCACCACAGCTCGCTATTGTCCTATGTCCTATCGGATGGGGACTGAGATGCCTTCTTGGGTAGAGTTGAATTGGAGGATGACCACCTGGCACTTCCAAGGTGGCACATCATCAGTTGTGCACCCTGACTTCATTGATTTTTTAGCCTTTTATCGCACTACACCCTCCCCCAAGGCTGGCCCACCGCAGGCTAATCAGACCTGGGTGTGAGTCGCCCTGGAGGCGCCAAAGGGGTCACTTGGCAGCCTAACCGCCTCCCTCTGCCTCAGCCACAGCCAGTGACTATTCCTTTCAGCAGCAGTTGCAAGCACTTTAATGATCTTCTGTTGAGCCTGTCCTCTGATTCCAACCTCCTTTGGTAGCCTTGCAGGGGAACAAGCTACAAAGCCCCTGCAACCCACGTCAACTGGACGCACATAAAATGTCCATCCCTGGTCGCCTGCTTCGGCAGCCAAGTTAGCATAACGCAGAATTTTCCTCTCATATGCCTCATCGATGGCTTTCTCCGAAGGGATTTTCAGCTCCACGATGAAGACATGTTGGAAGGATTTAGACAGGGGGACCAGGTGTAGGTACAGGTTTGCTTGATTTTGAGTGGAAAGGTGAGCCTCTGACTTAAGTCTACCGGCATTTCCCAGTCTGGGGCTGCATTCAGTTGGTATGAGTCTTGAGGCAGGAGTAGGTTTACTGTTTCTCCCACTCCTGGACAAAGGAATTTCCATAATCAGTGATAGCCAGCATCAAAAGGAAAACATCCCAAACACATGTGAATCTATAGCTGACAAGATAAACAATTAAATAGCACGGTGAAAAGAAAAATGTAAGAGGTAATCTGCTCCCAGACAAAACATAAACTTAAAACAAGGTGCTGTATGTGTGTCTAGTGTAATGATTGGTGAAATCCATCTGGGAAATTCTCACTGTATTAGCATCAGGTCATTACTTTGGTTATAATTTGCAACTTTCAGACAAACAGGTTCCATAATTTTGAGGTGGTGAGGTGAAGTGGCATAGTTCAGGCGGTAAGAACGATCATCCTGGAAGTGAACATTCCTGGTTTGATTCCTAAGCACCTTGGTTGCTTGTTCCCAAAAATGATTGTACACTTTTCCTGATCCAAATGCATGTTTGATATTTGTGTTGTTCAACTTTTAAGCAAAGATGCTGGTGAATGAGGGGCACTGAAAAGATAAATGGAAAATAATACTTATATGCTACATGTCAAATTATTCCTATGGTTTGTTCTTGATCATCTCAAACATGGGGTCACATGGAGATCATTCATCTATATTCATTTATCATATTGGTTTATGTAACCTGAAAAAGACATTTCAAAAGCAAGGTTTCTGGAGTCCCTGTGGAAAACCATGGCAAGAGTTGTCAAACATTAACATGGCATTGTTGTGTGAGTGCATTTGTGTGTATTAATTGCAGAAGTTAACCTCTACATTTTCCTCCCTAACAAGGATAGGGCAAAGGTTGTGATACGAATCAAGAGGGGGAGGAAAGCTGGATGAAAGGGTCAACTGAACGACGATGAAAGGAAGGAGACCTGAGGCTGATTGGAAGCCAGATGTCTAATGTGGGCTATAAATATCTAGGTGATGGCTGACAGCAAACCACTGCGCTCTTTGGTCCAAATGAATGTTGCAACCCAGGAATTCCATAACTATTGATTTGTTTACCTGTTCCCCTTTATTTGCTGTGTTATTTATAATGTTGCTTTTTTCTTCAAGTGGCATTTGATACACAAAGTATATCCACATTGTACATAGTCTCTGTGTTGATTATGCTTAGATGTGAGTATTTCCAAGAAAGAAAGAAAGAAAGAAAGAAAGAAAGAAAACTCTTTGTGCTATCACGAGCCACGAGTCATGTCCCATGAAGTTCCTGATGGCCAAACAAGGATGATTTCATAGGAAATACATAGGAAAATATGTAAGAAAAACAGAAATTTCTTTTAATCTCAAATATATGTGTCTTGGAAAGTGGAAAAACAGGGTCCGCCTTGGTGAGTTGTATGTGTTTTAACGAGTATGAAACTGACAGTAAAATGAATTGGTCAGTGTGTGTCTGCATTGAGCACTCATTCCTCTTTGCCACCTTTTAAACCTGTCTGACTCACATCTTAAAACCAACCAAATTAGACATAAATCATGGTTGGATGTAATATCCATGTTGAGAAAGTGTGCGTTCATGCTGTTTTTGTTTGTTTGTTTACCGCTATGTGGAAAATTTAGAAAGCAAATACCCTTGTTTTAACTAAACAAAAATTGCATGTAATATTTACAATTTAGTTGAAGAAACAACATGCCAACACATTTAGCACAATCATTTTCTATATTTCTTGTTAATACTCTTAACTACACATGGTTTTATTTCTAAATTACACCTCAGTTTCCAAATTTCATTCAAGTGGAAGAGCTGGTTTTGGTTCAGAGGGTCCTATAATGAAGCTGTGTACTTGTAAAATGCTTTGACAGAAATTTGAGCTGATTTTGTCCGGCTTTACTGCCAGCAAGGATCAGCGGCTAAATTATAGAACGTTACCTGATGTGTGACCAGCTTTATATATGTGAAAAGGTCTTAGGTAAATTCTATTTTCTAAAAACTATCAACATCTCATTTTCATTCCCAGTTCTTTGTCCCTGATAGTATCAGTCCAAGTTGGGGGATAAGATTACAAACAGAAGCCAGTATGAAAGATGCATACCAAGACATGCAAGGTATGCATCAAGTACAAGAGTGTTTGGTGTTTCTCTACATGAACCATAACAAAAGATGCAATGCATTCTGTTTTTACAGTTAGTTATTGTTGTTTGAATTTGCTCCATTTGAAAAATATAAGGATCGGACCTCTGATTTAGTTCAGCCTGTGCTCTGGAGCCTCCAATAAGTCTTTCTATCATTTTTGTAGTTGTTGGGTGTTTTTACTTGCTGACAACAATTTGGTTATTCATTTTGAAACAAACCAACAAAGTTAACGTACTATTTTTTTCAAAGTATCTTTGACATTGCCCAGTCAACCTGATTTGTGTGTTGAGTAAGTGATAAATGTTAAGAAAGAGCAGCACTCTTGACAGCGACTTCTCTTGACACATTAACAAAACCCTGTTCATACTGTTCGTGACATGATATAATCGTAATGAAAAAAATAAAATAAACCTAATTGCCCCTTTGTTCTTGCCAGACGACATCAGCGGATCGTCTCAACATGCGACATCCTCTACAAGTGAGCTGGTGAAATTCAATGTTGCCAAGAAAAAAAAAAAAAATGTAAGCCACTCTCATATCAAAAAGAAACAGCAAAACCAGATCCATCAGTGATATTTGACAGGGATGGCAGGACTTGAAGAGAACAGTAAAAATGTGTAACTGCAACTGTGAATAGTTTGGTCAGTTACATTGCATTTGAGAATTTAATCATCATTGATTTCTGCTACTGCGTATCCCATTTGGTAGTTGCTAAATTCAAAATCCAGATCAGGTATCAATAACAAAGAAAATGAAATGGAGGTTGTGTTAATTGACCTCCACAAACATCTTTACCCTTCAAGTGAAACAAGTAACTTGTGGTTGCCCAAACTATTACAAGTGTGATGCATTTCCAGACTCCCCTGGAAGAACCATAAAGTTTCAACTTGCATCATTTAAGAAATTACTTTAGAGTTTTAAGAAAAAAAATACTCAATCAAGTTTTGCACTGTCCACAGCACTAACCTATTAGAAAAGGAAGCCTGACTGGTGCTACGAACATGCAAGTCCCTTCCCACTGGCTACAGTTTGGCCCTGGTGAGTCGACCATGTGGTCCTGCTTCGTGTGGATCACTCAAGAATTGTCAGGTGAGGATCTTTTTTTTTCTCTCTTCACGGGACTTGTTGTTGTTAAATTATGCTGTTAAATTATGTTTTCATTGACTAAATGTTAGAAACCTGATTAGTTATTTCAGAAGAATGGGAAAGAGACCAATTTGTTGGTCAAAGAATATAGGCTGAAAAATAGTAGTGGGTATGGCCCGAGACATAAATATGGATTAAATGTAAAATTGCATACATGTTACTGCACATTCTGCATTCTAATTGTCAAAATACACATTTTCACTTAAGTCCAGTGGCTTGATCAACAGTCAAAAATACCACACACCAGAGGTGGCTTGTTCCAAAACAGTTTAATATCCAATCTGACATAATCTGACATTTCACACATGCTGCCCATCCAAGCAAAGCTCCAGATGATTACAAGTTTGCAGTGCTTTTGTTGCTTTTATGTTTTTTTTTAATCTCCACCATGCAAAAAATAATGAAGCCATAACAACAATCTCTCCACTGGTAGAGGCTAATTTAGCTCATTACTTAATTCAGTTGACTAGTATTATTACTTCCATGGTAGCACTCACATGCACGCAGAAACAACATGCGTGGCTTTGCACAGGTAACTTATCTCAAATCCACCATCTTCTTTTCCTTGGTTTTGTATCTGAAAATCTGTTCTTTGCTTCAAAGTTCGTGTTTGCGTGTACAGTATGTTGTGTTTATGTACATAATGGAAAGCACCTGTGCTCAACGAGGCGTGTTTTGGGGGGAGGGGGGTTGTTAAACAGGGAGGAGACCGGGATGGATGATTGAAAATCTGCAATTTTTTCAATTGTAAGATCATTTTCACAAGGCGGTTTTTGTAATGACTTTTTAGTCGTGATTTACAGCAGATAGAACTCCATGGTGTGAGGATGCATGGATAAACATCAAGATGGTGTTTCCAGATGGGGGGTTTCCTGTGAGTAAAACAGATGAAGTTGATTGAAAGTTGGAAGGAGAATGGCTCAGGTAGGATTTGAAGCTTTAGAGGATGGATAGAGAGAGTGTGGAGGAGGGGATGAAGTATCATGAAGGAGGGATTGCCATGATCAGATAAGTGAAACAAAGATGAAAAATATTTAGCGAAGTCAGGATGAAGAGGGAAGAGAGGATTTTGAGTGTCTGAGAAGATTGTATCCAACAGTCTGAGAGAGGGATGAACGAGAGGATGAAAAGGATAAACCTGTAACTTGGAACTGTATGAAAGAATTTAAGGTGTTAAATCAGTCAGTCATTTTCTTGTATATCATCAGGTTTTGACCAAAATGTATTCAATCGCAGGAAACACATGGATAGTAGAAATGGTTCAATAACAGATAGACAAATTTTATAATTTTATGGAGTATACAAAACATTAAAAAGAAAAAAACTCATTTGGGACATAAATACTAACTATATCTCATATGCACATGAAAATAGCAAATACATTTTTTTTCAGACAAAGAAAAAAATAACTTTTAATCAAAGGATGAGATAATGTTGGCCAATTAATGAGTAAATGGATGCTGATTGGAAGGAAATTATGTAAGAACCAAAAACAGTCTTGACAGATTGTATCCGCTAGTGATTCCCATCTGTCCAGTGAATATTGTTTTTAGTTAACAGGCAACACATTTCACTTATATGGTACATTACTTGGTTAAAAAAATAAGCAGGCTAGTTTAGGTTTAGTCTGTTATAGTTTGTATACACTACAATGCTTTGCCAAGGGAACCCCTCAAAATATGTTTATGCACACACTCCCCTCTGCGGATTTAGTTATAGACAAACCTTTCAGCCAGTTAGCACAATGCCCACCATGCAAGACCTTCATGAAAAACAAATTTGCACAGTGTACAGCAGAGGGTAATAGGTAAAAAATCAAAAATGACTATTCCCACCTCTAACAAACTAGCCTTCCTCATTATTACTAATTTTTACTGCTGTTCGGTATAGCCAATAATGTTGACAACTCATTGCTATTGCATGTCATCAAAAGGGTGTCAGATATGGCAGTCTTGTTGTGGTGTCAGTTATAAGTTTCCCAGGGAAAACAAGATTAGTACTGATATCACACATGGGATTCTGGACCCAGATTCATGAGCTGTCACAAAAAAACTCTTGGTGTTCATGGCTCTGACATGGTTCTGCAATTTCCTCATAAGGCATACTGAAGGCAAAGATGAGGAGACAAGAGTGAAGGAATACTGTCTTTCTGCCACACCTCTGAAGTTTTCCAGAACTTGTTGGTCGTCAGCGCGCAGGGACCATATACAAAGGATCAAGAATGTTTGCTTTTTCCTTAATATTTAAAAAACAGTGGCCTGGAGGCAAGTGAACCACATGCAGACACTTTCTAAATGCAGGCATAGATTGTGGTTGCTTGAGTGTAGTGTCCAAAGAAATAAAGTGTCTTACATATTTTAAAGCTTTTTGGGACTTTGGTTTCTGGTAATCACACTAACTTTAAATAACTTGAGTTGACAAAGCTTCGACTGCTTTTCAATTTAAATGATTGTGGAGAAACTTCAGCTTTTTTCCAATGAAACCACACAACAATTGTCATCTCCCCTCAGAAGGAGGTCTCTTTCTCCAACCCAACTTTAAGCCATAAAAGCCCTTGTCACTGAACATAGAATAATTTCAGCAGTGGATGAATGAAAACCAATTCACTATTCTCAGAAAGACAATATTGTTGCTCAATGTGCAAGTCATTAGGAAACCTATGAAAATAACTAAAGAGTTTCCTTGTGCTAAAAGGACAAGACAGTCAAACATAAATTCATGTCCACAACGTCACCGATTTAAGTGAAGTACATGCACTCAATAACAATGCTTTTTCCGGGGGATCGTTGGGATGTTGGTTTTAGGAAGAGATGAACAGAAATGTGTGCAAAAGAAGCAGAATCTAAAATTGTGTCCAAAAGAGAGTGCGGGGGGGGTACATAAAAAACATAAATTTAATAGAGCAAGAAAACTTTTTGAAAAGAAAGACTTATTAAATTTTACTATACTTTTTCTTTTAAAACCCTTGAGGTAAGGGCAAAATTATATGTTTCGGTGTAGTGTTGGGATAAAATTCTGCCTGAAGTAGCATAAGGAAGTCCATTTGTCTAAACTGTGGAGCAGCTCATTCATTTTGAGGAGAAACTCATGTAATCTAATCCTTTCCCAAGCATAATGTAAACTAAATTACACCCACTACTACAATGCATGGCTTAAATTAATAGCAAGGTGATTCTTGATCAGCAGAAGGAGTTAAGGCTTGGCCCACTCCTTATCACACACAAACACACACACAAATCATTGTCAAGTTAAAATGGCTCTGTGCCGTTTGAACTTTGCCGCAAATGTGAGATACATGATAATCTTTGCGCTAAAGTAAGGAGGAAAAAACTTTTTATTGCTTCAACTAAACATTTGTTATTGTTATTTAAACCGAGAGCAGCGGCAGGAGAAGAAAGATTTACAGTTTTGCCCAGGATCTGGATATCCTTTCCAAGGATATTAATGAGGAAATGACACACGCTATCAATGAGAGAGAGAATGGAGCAAAGGAGAAAAAAGAGTGGATGAGGGATGTAGGTTTCAGCAGGATGAGGACTGGTGATTAATCCCGCTTTTTTGTTGACTCCACCAGGAATTCCATCAAAGGGATTTTAATTGCTGTTCCGTCCATGTTTCCCAAAACACTTACCTATCTACTCCCCTCACATTACCACTCTCTCTCCTTCCCTTTCCTCCACTGTCCTCGTCAGGGGGGTCACCCTGGAATTCAGCAGGCCTCCCACTGCATACACACACATGCACACACACCCACACACACACACACACACAAGGACCACGAATTGCTTTCAGATGTGGGGGAAAGACACAGTTGGTGTGTATATATGTGCTCAAAGTGCCACCTCACCCTCAACTCCCTGTGAAGTTCTTCAATTTTGTATATAATCATGTGTTTATCTTTCTGTTACACATGTCTGTGTGCTGAAATCCAATCTGTGTCCAGTTATAGTATAATCCAGGATCCTTGCAGAACAAAACCTTCACCCCGATTCAGTGTGTTGATAACCTAACACAAAGGCTTGACCCCTTAAAAGCTGTTCGATTGGCTCGTATGGATTAAACTGCCCACAGAGAGCAGTCCTGCCACATCTGCCGGATGTGTTTCATGCCAACACTGTAGTGACTGTCAAAGTGGAGCCTGGGGATCCATCAGGGATGCTTGGAAAAAAAAAAGCCCTGTGGATCTGTTGTAAAAGTGAAGAACAGTTTCGTTTTAGAATTATTTCACCCACCAGGTAGCGATATTGGAGACTGTGCTCTGCAGTACATGTCTGTCCCTATAGATCTCTTGCTCCCCAGGATATTATTTAGCTATAAAGCAAGACGAAGAACTCTCATTTTGTGTAGATGTTGGTCTTTCTTGACCAAAAAAGCAGTTTTTATGAAAACAGCGTTCCTCACCAGTACCAATTTTTAAATGTCATCTGTCCAAAAGTGCAACTTTTGTTTTGAAGAAAGGGAAATATCAACTTCACCTACTGGTATGTTATCTTATTGTCATTACATAGAAAAGCATTAAAGATTTATATCACTGAGCCAAGTTTGACTGAACGATACACAACAATAATAAGGTAAATATGTGTATTAAACCATTTATAAAGCACATAACTGCTAGAAAAGTTGAAAAGTCTACAATAATAAATAAGGAATCTTCTTACTCGTAACATGACTATGTTATAATTTCTGAAAAATAAATGAAAATGTAATGCATGAGACCAGCCAATTGAATGCAGTTTACATCCTCAACTGTTGCCACCTAACATTTTCCTCTTCAGACACCAGGTTGTTGCACACTGCAAGTGTCATTCCCCAGTTTTAGCTTTGCAACTTTGCTTGGTTAATTTCTTTTACATTACATTACAGTCATTTGGCACACACTTTTATCCAAAGTGACTTACAAAAAGTGCAATTCCATTCCGAAGTACCAGTTGTCGCAAGTCAGAAGTGACCACTCAACCAAGAAGCCAGAACCATATACATGCATAAATACATTTCATTGTTCATTTTTTTTTTTTTTTCGGGGTGTTTGGGGACTAAGTGCGATTAGTAGGGCAGTGCTTGGCTATGTTTTCAGCAGTATGTTTTCAGTTTTTTTGAAGATGTTTATCTTCTCATCCATGAGTCATCTTCAGAACTGAAGGGGTATTTTCAGTTTGTTAGATAACATTCATCAGTGAGTATTACGACCTGAATGACTGAGATTCATCATGGATAAACAGCAAGTCCTTCTTTCAGGGCCTGAGCTTTGGATAACTGAAGCCAGAGCTAAACCATTGATGGTCACAATTTTTCATTTGAGTTTGTAGGAGGAAGCCATGTGGAAACCATGCTGATGTAGCCAAATCTTGCATTTACAGTTAAAACCATTCTTTCATTTTATTTCCAGCAATAGTAGGCTCGCATCATTCACTCTGACTTTACACTCTACATGACAAAGTTACTTTTGGAACTGGGGCTAAAGCAACTGAAGGATTAATGGCCATTAAATCATAGCTGGCTGCTAACATCATGTGCATGAGCTTTAAGATGATGCCAATATGAAGGCTGGATGACTGGATGACAACGCCATGTGCTGTAGGGTGGTTACAGCGCTCTGTGACCAACCAAATATTCCCTTCTTGTGACAAAATGCTATTTTAAAACTAATACTATTTATCCCTTCAACAACCCGACAGAGCCCACCAAAAGATACGTGAGCTCCAGGCAGGTATTTACAAACTGGCTCATCAGTTACAGCCAAATTTTATCTACTGTTGCAAGGCAGTTTGTAAAAGCATCCTATGCCATCTCAAGATGAAAGCTCTGGCTGCAGGATTTGTTGTTTCAGCTCAAGAAGGGCTACAAGGAGACCTTTTGTGCCAATAAGCACTGGATAATATGGACCCTGCACCCTTCTGATTCTGCACTCCAGTTGACTACTGACATATGACAACAAAATTTCCCCATTTTCCATTCACTCAGACAAATGGAAGACAGGAGCTATGGGAGGGGGTCTTTACGTGTAGATAAGGAGGGGGTGTTTGATTTTGATCACAGAGGTTGACTGTCATCTCATAAATTCATGATTTTAACTTGTTTCCATCAAATAACTGCAGAAGGCTTACCCCCCCCCATGTCATCATATAGCCTTGGTGAAAGATTAGATCCATTTTAAATGTTTGGTCAATAAAAAGGGCTCAGAAGGTTGTTGTTGGAGGGGTTAGTCCATTTTTTTCTCCCTTTCTCCAAGTACACTCCTAAATTTATTTATTTTTTTACCTTTTTTATCTTCATTATAAAACTAAACTTCAACAGTTCCATAGACACTGCAAAAGTCAAGAACATGCAAAAATAAAGTAAAACAACCAGATAATTCAAAAAAATGAATGAATGAAAACTTGAATTTTCTACTGAATTCTTGTTGACTTGACACCATATGGTTTTCTTTGGAGGAGTATCTCCACATCAATTGCAAAATGCTTATTTGACTTTTTTCATATTTTTGTGATTGATTGATGTGTCTTGAGATGACGGCCTGGGATCATTTTTTCTGCTACAGTACAAAATATACTGTAATTTGGAGTAATTCCAAATCTAGACACAGCAGAGAAAGAACAGTTCTTCTTAGGTCAGAGGAAGATGCATTTCAGCTTGAAAAGAAACCCAAATAGATTGATGACACATGACTGACACACAAAAAAAGACTATTACCAGGAAAGCTACTGTCAAGTATGTGCCTCTGGTATCCAACCAACTGAAAAGGGTTAACATGCCAAAAAATTGCTGTCATTATGTTCACATTTACAGTTTTTCTTGTATTAGGACATTGACTGTTTCATCAGTGGTTTGAAATTAATTAATTTAACAATTCTTTGACATGCAATTTACATACTAAAAAACTTTTCCGGTGTGTCACATTATCTGATAAGTCTCAAGCAGTCCCCTGACTCGACAAACCATCGAGGTAACACTCTGACATAAACCAGTGCCATGTGTTGTATATGACTCATGCATAGGTTTCCTACAGAGTTCTTACCAGAGGCAAGAGTTGTGCCAGCTTATTTGGCTTACCATTCACAGTTGAAAAAGTGTTAATTATGATGTGAAAATGCAAGGGCATGGGTAATTATATTTTTGGAAAAGATGATAGAGTACTACAAAACATTTCTGTGGCCGTGACACATGACTTTTACAGTTCACATATTTCACAATGATTGATTGAAACAAACTGCACCTGAAAACATTTTTCATGACAAATCTTAGACATTGCCGTCTAAGATGTGTTTGTAATGAGTGTGTCCAACATTACGCGGGGTCTTTTAGCAGTCCGTTCAAACTTGGTTACATATACAGTGTTAGCTCAGTCAAATAAATATGTTGAACTTTTTGGTCAGTTTTGTCAAATACTGTATTGGTATGAGAATAAAAACTCTCTTTTAGAGTAATTTTTTGTTTTCAACTTGTTGCCAGTGCATCTTTATGTTTATAGCTAATGTGTAAACAAGTGAATGCATGTAGTACATTTTGGAAATCTGTGCATGTCATTGAGCTTTCCACAGGTATACTAAGATGGTCAGTTGTTAATTTATTATTAGAATTTTGTTTTTTAATTTCTGAAATATAATTTTTTTAACATAATTTTAAAAATAAAAAAATATGTAATATGTAGTGTTAATAATATATATTAACACTATATATATCAGTGACAAGTGTGGCTTCAAGTGTATGTGTCTGGTTTAATATTTTAATTCAATTTAAATTCAAACAAACTCTTGATAAGGACATGTTTGAATTATGTTTTTGCACAGCTCTACAATGACACTGATAAAGGTGGGAAACAATATCTCTACAAAAACTCATTATTTCCGTGTTTCATGTGTGGCAGAAACCATCAAAATTGAAGCATATTATTTGCTCTGTATGTAATGGAATGCACATTTGGAAAACTATGTGTGAAGAAAAAACACAGTTTATGTTTTTAAAAAATAAATACTGGCATCGAGAATGTTATCACCATAGCTGCACGGAAGCGATAGCAGACATTTGTTTTCTCCGCAGTGTAATAGAGACAGAAATGTCCACAGGCATCATGTAGAAAAATAAATTCTAACAAGGGAAAAACTATATTGCAGAACATTTAATTACATACATCCAAGAAGACATTATGAAATCAAGCAAGGTGTCACAGCATGGCTTTTAGGATCCCCGGAGCCTTGTGAATGGTAGGGAGACTACCTATAAACCATGTTTAACTAGAAAACACATTTAGAAATGCACATTTTTTCAAGTTTTAATGCACCGAGACTTATTTGTATGAAATGTAAAACCTTCCCGGAAATACCCAATTCAGTATGAATGTTTGTTTACTTGAAGGGGAAACATTTATTAATGTTTCACTATAGTTGCAATTCTAGTTGGTTTCTTGAATAGTTTGTTTTTGATTTCCCCCCTGTGTAAGGTATGCTTCTTGTTAGCAGCTAACAAGAGTGTCAGCCCATAACCAACACAACACCTGCTGGGACTACCCAGAAGCCCCTGCTCATATGGGCTACATTTACAAGTCTCTCTCGTTGACTGGCTCCCTTGTGAGAGCTAAAAGCTCTGTGCAGTGATTGGTGCAGAAACACTGTCAAGCCTGCTGGCCCATGAGTGTGAAACTGCAAATCTGTGAAAAGATTGATTATGGTTAAGTTTGCCTGCCAAAACCTACAAAAACCTTTGCCTGCTTTAACTTGGTTAAAAAAAATCTGTTTGTGAATTAGGATTTATAACTCAGTCTTTATATTCTAATCTGCTACTTGAGAGCCCCTTTCTTAAGAATGTAGTCATCATTTTATGGTGAGAAGCGAAATGCTGAGCCATGATTTATTTTGAGAATGATTTTGTACCCCAGCATGAAGCCTGTGTTGTGTTTTTCGTAATTTAACCACTCTGCCAGGTGCCTCAGGCAATGGCATGATCCTCAGGGAAACATTCTTTTTAGCCCTCACACAAACCAAGACTTTCTAGTACATATTTTACAACCAAATGGTGTCATTGGCATACAACAATGCCAGAACACATTGTGCAGTAAAAAATAAAAAATATAAAATTAAGTTACATGTACACACACACACACACACACACGCATTTACTCAAAGAAAAAAACACAGTAAAAGTCAATAAAAGTGTTTTAGGATGCTCATGAGAGATGCATTTTAAGACATTCCTCCTTTTTTGCCACTCTATAACCAACACTTAAGACTAATTTACTATCACTCTGCCGCATTTGTGTGGGTGGATGTGAAAGCCCACGTACACTGGTGTGTGTGTACGTGAGTGCATGCGCTAGCATACACGAGCAAGCCATTTCTGCATCTGTGCATGTGTGCTTGCAGTGAGTTTCTACAATCTGGAGCACAATTACCGACCTCTGTTCTCTGGTTGCCAGCAGCCAAGGTGGAATGGTTTGAGTTAGTCAGAGCAATGGGGTGAAATAAATAGAAAAAGAAGCCGAAAAAAAGAGAAGAAAACGCTCTCTGGCTCCATGGTAGTCTCTATGACAGCAGAGGCCAAAGCTCTTGCAAGCCTCATTTCCACCCAGCTTCAAAACTGAATTTAATGCAACACTTGGGGAATAACATGACTTTTTTTCCCTCTTGCCTACTTGAACTTTACTTCACTTACACTATTTAAGCAGTAGAAGAAGCTCAACCTAAATGTCTCTAACAGTGGCTGCTGCCAGAAAATAAATAGCGTTGCCTCAGTTTCAGTGGGCATGCATGTTTCATACACACACACCCTACTTAATAGTTTAATGTGATTTATTATATATTAAAATGCATCGATAATTTCACTTTATATTGCCATATATTTTACTTTGACACTTTATACTTAGTTGAACTGAAGTATGACAAGAAGACGTGTGTGTGAGTGAGAGGGACCCGAGGTGAA
This sequence comes from Fistularia commersonii, assembly GCF_037954325.1. Taxonomy (NCBI): domain Eukaryota; kingdom Metazoa; phylum Chordata; class Actinopteri; order Syngnathiformes; family Fistulariidae; genus Fistularia; species Fistularia commersonii. The sequence continues at coordinate 10,370,475 of NC_141296.1, forward strand.
CAGTAAAGGTACAGGGATCGGATTAAGATGGAGGTTTATAAGTACCTGAGGTCAACAGTTCAGAGCAAGGGAGAGTGTGAAAAAGAGCTGAAGAAACATATACAAGTAGATTGGAACAGGTGGAAAAAATGTCAGGCGTGATTAGTTTAAGCAAGAATCAAAGGAAAGGTGTACAAGATTCTGGTGAGACTTCTGGTTTAAAGACTGTGGAATTGAGGAAAATACAGGAGGCAGAGCAAGGGCTAGCAAAAATAAAAATATTAAGGTTCTTTTTTGGGGTGACTCGGGTGGATAGGACTTGGGATGCGTCCTTCAGAGGGACAGCACATGTTGAATGTTTTAGAGCTCAGAGTCAGAGTCCAGAATAAGACAAGCTGGGCATGTACAGAGGAGGGATAGGGAATATATTGGTAAAAGGATGCTGAATATATATATATATATATATATATATATAAAATTATATATAATTATAATTATTATTTTTTTCTTCAACTGTCAGCTGTGTGTTATTTCTCAGAGGTTAAAAAGATATTTGAAAACATTCTGAATACCCACCAATATATTTTGCTTGTTTGTTTTTCTGTAAGTTCTTTACCATGTGTTGGGAGATAAACCCCCCTGGAAGCCATAAGAACTGCTGGCTCCAGCTTTGTATCCCCACACACAGCCATGAACCAGTAGCAGACATGGCACTGCAATTAGACATAAAAACACCATTGGAATGTCATTTTTTTTTTTTTTCATTTTGGTTATAATCTGTTTTGGAACCTACAGTGATTTAAATAAACCCTAGTACAGTGAATGCTGTCTTCAGTGGGCTGAATGACAGACATAATGTGACTGACCAAACAAAAAGCCATAAATTCAAATTGGGCAATGGGACTTCAAGTTTGAAGCCTTTGTCATCCATTCAGAATGTAAAACATGAAGTGGAATGGGTTTATTTATTTCAATGCCTATATAGTTTTTAAATAGAAAAATGATGGAAAAATGAGGCTCTTTAAAGAAAATATTGGAATTTTTACTCTGAAAAGGCAGTGAAAAAAGGGCGTTATTCCATTTACAGTATGCTTGCCTGAAGACTGTCAGTGTAACAGTATGTGTTGTAGCCAGAGACTTAGAGTGATACTTGGATGCAGTTTCTCTACATACTTTGCAACCACAGTCAAACACAAATGCTGCTTACGCTCCATGTTGCATGTTTTCTTTGCTGCTAAAACCCTTAGTGCAGCATACAACAAAATCAACATTCTTCTTCAGAGGAATGGAATTGAATCCGAGAATTGCTTTCAGCAAATTGTATTCATTTTGTTTAAATATTCCGAGGGTGTGCTGTGTTAGTTCATATTCCTCTTGCGTTTGTGAATGTGACAGTAGAACAACAGCAGAATGGGGGAAAAGGAATATTCTGATTTGAAGGCATTTTTGGACATTGCTAAGCTGCAGTATTGTTTTGATTTTTCTTTTTTTTTTTTAAATTTCACTTTTAGGGGACATGCAGACTTTCGGGAAAATTACCTAATAGTCAGTCCCCATTATGAACAGTAGATTGATACACTCCCTTTGTCGCTGCATGCACTCGGGCATCAGACCTCAGCCTCCTACTAGTTAGTTTAGCATACTGAACAGTAACACAGAATAGTATGCATATTTGAGGAGGTTAACAACAACCTATACGCATTCAGAAAATTACTATTTAAGAAATTGGTTGCATTTCCTATTATCGACAAACTTGATAAAATAATTGTAGGTATTTAGGTATTGGTGTTTTTAATTTGTCATCATTTTGTGCAGTCTCTTGCAAAATCAAACAATTTCTTCTCATATGAGAACTCTACTGTCTGAGGTCTTTGGTTTAATCAGTCCACTTCAGGGTTTGGTCCAGAAAACAGCACCAGCCTTGTGTTTACTTTAGAAAATAAAATGTTTCCAGATCTCACAAGCCATTTCTTAATGGGCTGGATGCACAACTTAGCATCATGTTCAGTAGGGAAACATCAGAAAGAAACCAAACACTTTTATTTGTTGAGATGTGTTTTGGTGAAGACTGAATGGAGGTTGGGCACCGAATTTATCACGCAAGGCTGATGAGCAACAGGCAGTTTAAGAAAGAGGGTTGAAACTCATTTCGCTGTATTATGACAGAGATTATCCATCTATCCATCCATCCATTATCCACTGCTTATCCTGCCGTCAGGGTTGCAGCGATGCTGGAACTTCTCCCAGCCGTCATTGGGCAAGAGGTGAGGCACACCCTAGACTGGTCGCAGTATAACTCAGACTATGGCAAATAATATGAATTTTCCAAAAAGTTGGAATATTCTTTTAAGTAATATGCTGAGGTATAATACATATTAATTTGCCGTTTGGTTTGCTTTGTTCACCATTAATAGAGGATTAACCTACTTTGGTTTGAGTGTGTTGCTTTCGTTCCCCTTAATATGTTCACTCACATTTAAAGGATCATACCTTTGGTTATTGGCAGTCCTCCTGAATTTTTTACCTCTCCTACCCAGATTCCTCAGACTGCTGCCTGCAAGTCATAACTTTGAATTGGGTTTACAGCTGTGGAAACATAGTCAGAGTCAAACCACAGTCAGTTACTACTGAGTTAATCACACTTTCTATTAAGTTTTATTGGTTGCGCCATGTACGGACATTTAATTGAGAACAATGTAAGTTTTAGGCAGTTTGGGTTGTGTCTATTGTGGGCTGGTAACAATACCAGGACAGTGTCCTTGGAAGGGGCAAAACCATGAATGGTGCTGTAAATTCTCAATACAGTGATCCTATTTTAGTTAAATTAAAAAGAAAAAAAGACTACTTCATGGAAACACGAAGTAGTCATGTATTATAATGTAGAGAACCCTCCCCCCCTGTGAAATTAGCCCAGTAACAACACTCATACATTAACATTAGTTGGGAAAAAGACAATGTTTGAAGCTTGAAAATGTTCAGACTATTAATTAGAATTAATAGTCACATTACTGTATATCCACTAGTGGACTAAGAGCACCTGCTCACCCTTGCCATATTTATTTAATTATGTGAGTACATTAGTCATCCTGCTCTTGCTATGTGGAAATCGGGTCAACCCAGCTACAATGCACATTGTAGCTGGGTTATATCATTACTAGAGCACCAGATCACTTGTTTGGTTTGGATCGAAGTGTCTATCCATGTTCCTGTGAACCCAATGTGTACAAGGAAACCAGCTTTGTTTAAATACCAACGAGAACTGACTGTCATGTGAATCCCAGCCTTTCATTGCGAATAGAATGGCACTGAATGTTATTATGTTAAATGTGTCTTTCTTCAACCATTGTCAATCAATTACAGCTGTTCTCTCAGAAATTGAGTCACTCTGTTGATAGATTTGAATACATGAATGAAAATATTTTTACTGAGATCCAACTTTTCATTGATCCACATTCATAGTAACTTCAAGGTTTGTGAGCATCAGTGATATTTGCATATATTTTATACAGTCAGTGTTTAGATGTAACATAAAAGAATGTAAGGTGTATAGTCCTTCACTAATGGGTCTTCTGAAGCAAAATTTCATGTGTGCATGAATTCTTTTGCGAGTCATATTATATCAATCATTATGAACTTCAGCAGAATTCGATCCGTATCCCATGCAGTTTTGGTTAACCCAGGGAAATAAGATATACATGCTACTTTGCATAATAATAGGTTAACTAACTGAAGTGTCTTTACATCTGGCTTCAGAGTACGAAGGTATGAAAATAGCTTTTTCTTAAATGGAATAAATGCACTGGATGGTCTTCTTTTTTATCAGGGTGGAACAAATTCCCTACTCTTGCTGAAAGCACTATGCTTGCAACATGCCTGTCATTCTCACCCTAAGCCAGATTCTCAAGAATCCTAGAAATGCTTTTGGGGGAATTTTGTTATATTTGAATTTAGCGTTAGTGTCAACAAGCATGAACTGGTCAGATTTTAGTGATGAAATGAATAAGGTCATAGTGACCTCACATCCAGCTAGTCCTTTTGAATGCCTGGAACAAACATCCACTTTGAGGATGGTCAGATTAAAATTTGGTTGTCAAAAATTAAGGTCACTGAGACCTTGCCAAACATTTATTTTGCAATCGCTCAAAAACTAAAATGATTATGAAAATAAAAATAAATATCATTGTTTGACATCGTAATAATCTACAAACCGGTTTGTGGTCTTTATTCGATACTTCTTGCTTGGCAAATCTGTAAACTGCAATAACTCAGCAGGGCCATACAAAAGCAATGCAGTTTTTCAACACAGAAACCATGGTAATTAAGATGTCAAAGTCTTCTGATACATTGATCAGTGACTACGAATTGGATTCGAGCAATGTCTTCATCTCAGTGCCGGTCTGTCATGAAGGGTATTGACAGGGGAGGCTCCGACTCTGAGTTGCAGACATTTTGACATTTGTGTGTTCATGAATGATCCCCAGTTACATCATTGTTTTACAAACTGGCGACCCAGAAAAATTAATCACTGTGCTGTCCTTATGCAATGCCTGCACTCTATAAATTCATATGTACCTGACATTTAGTTACATTTCATCATGTCTGTGTATGTCAGTGCATCTAATATCTGCTCACTGGCCAAAAAATATTTGAAAAAAAAAATGTTGCTATTTGTTTGGTTTTTTCTTCAAGTCCTTCTCTTTGGATGATTTATTTGTCTGCATTGCAGCGCTCAGCTCCAGTTTCAGGCGGTTCGGCCAACATAAACCTTGTCACAACTCTAAATTCCTGCCTAAGCTACAGCTTCCAGGCAGAGCTACAGTGAATCAGGCCTGGATAAATACACAAGATAAGCTCTGCCAGAGCCATGCATAGCTCATGAGTTGGGCAAAGACCTCTGAACCACATGTCTGAGATGGGTACCTTGAAATGGAGACATAGGCAGTGTTTGTTTCATTTAATGTCATCCCATGTTTGTGAAACTTTTGCAATGTCAGTACAAAGAGATTTGAAGGGAAAAACTGGTTGATTGGTTGTCGATGTAATATGATCGTTTAGTGTGGCGTGCTGCAATGCCTTTAAAAAACATGTATGATTTTGCCAAAAGACTGTTGCTTGTAACTGTGGATTATTAGCATGTTTATTTTCCAAGAAATAGGTTACTGTTGTTTATAGGGTGTTTCTTCTGCCATGTGTGGCAAAACACTTCAAAATGCATTCATAAAAAAATGTTTTTTGAGTCATAGAAACTGATAGCCCTGCTCCTCAACACCCGCACCAACCCCCCACACATACATACAAATATCCAACAATATGTTTTTCAGGAACATGAAGTTGTATTTTGAATGTAAAATTTGGTTCAGCAGTACATTCGCAAAAGGACCGTAATTCCCTCTGGTAGATGTTTTAGCAGTAAAAAGAAAGTAAGTGTAAAACTGGGATTTAGCTCACTCAAATCCGATGTCAGAATGTTAGTAAAGCCACCAAATACATCTATTTAAAATGATCCTACCACGATATAGCGCTCAATGTTAATGTGCAGAAATGATGTATTAACTATGGATACCTATTTATTTTCAAAAACAACACATAACTACCGAGCAAGACAGAAAAACACTGTGTGTGAAATCATATTACGTTTTCCCACTTTGTTATATAAACCCCTGTTGAGATTTATAGATTGGTACCAAACAGCCAAATCACTGGAGTGTAATTGCATTGGAGAGTGTGAGAGTTTATGCTACATCGAATTATAGTTTGTTTCTCGTATTGTTGGCAGACACTGAACTGGGATCATTGTGTCACACTGCATCAAAGCTTTCATGTTCACATCCTGCTGAACAACCAGTATGATAAAGTGGTGGAAGAGAAAGATGCCAGCTGGACCTAAAAGGCAGCTGGCTAATAAGTAATTGGCTTCCATTTCTATATCTATATTCTAACCTGACAACAGTGATGTAAAACATTAATCGTGATATGCCAAATGGGTGTAATGTATAAATTGTGGTCATCACATGTTGTGTAATTATACTCGTCTGGCAATGTTGTTTTCAGGATAAATCCGTCTCGGAACATCCAGGCACACTTGGCCTCTGTCTCTTTATATTTAGTATTCATACAGAAGGTTTGAATATAATCCTCAGCTTTGTGAGTTTAACAAAAAATCTAGTTTATGGTGCAAACAACTCAAGTTGGTATCTGCCAAGGTTAACACAAACCTTTATTGATTTAGTCACATCTACGACGTCGCACTACGAGTAGTAGGACTCTCTGCTGTTGTCTGTTTTCTGCATGCTGGTATCTGCTGCTTCATAATGCATACGATCCATGTTATTTATAATTTTTTTTTATAATTTCGTACCAATTTCGCAGCCAATTTAAAGTTATTTTTGCCTCGTTTTCATTTATTCTTTGCCTGATTATGTGATAATGTAATTTTGTGGACTATTATGCATGTGCAGTTTAATTTTTAAGTCAATTGCAATGAAAATGCTTGTGTAACCTTTAACCATATTATTTTTTCCCCTTAGTTTGGTTTGGGGGCAGATGCTGTTTTTTTTTTGTTTGTTTTGAAGGCCCATTACTCCCTCCCAAAAAAAAGGAACAGTCATTGAGTTTGACAAATGTAAATGTTCTATTTGGAGAGGTTGGGGGTGGGGTGGGGGTGGGGGGGAATTTATTAGATAAATTCAGGAAAAACATGCTTGAATTTAATAATTTCAAAACTATCTGCATATGTGATACCATTGAAATCAACTTGGAAATATTGTTTTCTTAATAGATTTGTATTTTAAACAAAACCACATCAATTATCAGTGATATTATCTGTGTTTTTCCTGCTGCAAAAAACATTTCGGGGAATGTATCTACATGAAAAAAAAAATCTCACAGAATTTTATTGGAAGACCCCAACAGTGTTTGTATGCTTGATGAATTAGTTCCCTAGAGTACTACAATACTGATATGTAGACAAATCACAAAGACGGAAACTGGATCAAGACCTGACCAGTGCAATCTCTATACTGTATGATGCTCTGATGAGAAAAATCAAATGAGAAAAATGCAAATATTAATAACTTCATCAAATCACAGACACAATGAATAGAGATTGATTTTCCGCCACGTATTCTATCACCTAACACAGCATTTTTACAAATTATGGTGACAAACAAATGACACAGCATGTATACAATTTTGGGTTAACCTATCATTTTTACTTGGGATGTCCTCTTTAACCGAGACTGAGATAAGACCTAGTTAAAAAGCAACAATCCTGAGACTGTTTTAAGCCCAAGACCAACGCTAAAGGCTATACTCAAAGAGAATTCAATGGGCTGAAAAAGCTAATTTATCCAAGGTCGGACCTTATATTTAAATTCCATCAAGACATTGACGCCTGTGGTGAATCCACATCATTCTTTTGAATTTTAAAGCCAAAAACCTGCGGTCAGGGCTGGAGTTCACATACTTCTGTCTGTCCTGTGGGACAGATTCGGTGACCCTTGTGTGAACTGTAGTTCTGGGCTAGCAGGGATTATTTGAGGACCCTAAACAGCCCAGAGCCCTGCAATCAGAACTCGGACAAACCTGTGAAATCATTTCTACCACAGGAAATAAAGTGGGTTAAATGTGCACATGGATATTTGCCTCCATATGTAAAGCAACAGATTTTTTTTAAATTTAAGAAATCTTTACCTTTAATGGAGAAGTGTAGCAAAGTGACTTTGCATGTGTGCAATGATTGTCCCCAGTCTTTGTTCTGAACCTGTCTGTCTGTCTGTCTGTCTGTCTGTCCCGAAAGCACCTATTCTGTTTTTCTTTTTTTTGATCAAGCTGATAGGAGACTATTGTTTCGGGGTTATGGGTTAAATATCTGTAACAGAGTGCTGTCTGACAAAAAATTAAGCTTTTGAAATTTAAATTAACAAGTGGTAGAGTCAGATCATGCTTTCCAGAGTTTCTTTTCTGTCTGTCTGATCATGTTTGATAGTTTCATGATAATTAGGCATGGCCATTTTTACTTTAGAATCTACATTAGATCAGTTGTAGTGTTGATTCAAACATAAATTGGGTCTTGAGGATTTATGCAAACCTTAGTAGCATTAACTGAATTTGTCACTCTTAACATCTCGCAAATGACAGGGAAACTTCAAATTAATCTAATATTTTTGCTGAATGCATAACACAAAATAATCCAGAGATGGAGAGAAGAACTGTTCTTTTTGAGGTCCTTGGAAGTCTCGAGTTGAATGAATTCCAGAGTAACATTGACATCTAATATTTGTTTACAATGCAGCAACTGGTTCCTGTTCTTCACTCACCAGTGTCTTCCTTTCTTTTTTTATTACTAACCAGGTGAAGGATTAGTTTTTTTTTATCAATGCAAAATCTTTGAATAACATTTAATGCGTGTACATACACACAATTAATAACATTTTTTATGTGGGATTGGCTACTAACTTGCTTTATGTGAACGTTGACTATTATTTGATCACATTGTTCTCAAAGGGATGCAGTGATGCATATCTGATGTTCCTCGTAACTGTTTTCTGGAAGTTAGAGTGCCACCTAGTGTTACTGAATGCAAAGAAGCATGCAGCATACATTGGTCATGGAGTATTATGAATCCCTCACTTGACAGGGTTCCATGATTTTCAAATTAACCTGTTCAAAAATCTGAAAATTGTCATATAACTCAAGGAATGTTATAACTTTTTCCTCTTTGGTTTTATTGCAGTTTTTTTTCTTTTGTGTGTGTAGCTGAGGTAGCTAAATGTGACAACAAGCCTCCCATGTTAAGTTTTGGTCATGACAAAAGGGAATGTTACATTTTATAGGAAAACAAACAACATTTTAGTACAGTTATGGAAATCAAAAATGTTGTCCATGTGAGTTGAGAGTGTGCAATGTAGTATGTGGCTTGAAAACCAACTTACTGTAATTATAACACTGAATGAAACATGCAGTCACTCAATTCTGGAGAAGAGCATTGTTGATTTGTGGTAAAGACTGAAGCATGTGTTTATGTTTGGGAAGTCTTCATTCTTTTGTGATGCCTGATGGACAATGGTAATAACAATACATCAGAATTGTATACTGCTTTTTGGACACTCACGGACGTGGTAGATAATGAACTATCGAATTGATATTTCATGAATATCTTTAAAGATAAATGTGAAATAGAAAAATATGGAAAAGTAACATGTAACCACATCATTTTATTGACTTTTCATTTGTACTATAAAAGTCTATTCAAAACATGAAATGCTTTTGGATTCAGTGGTACAACTACTGAAAACTGAGCTTTATATTTAACACAAAGATTGTGCTTGTGGGAAAAAGACACACTTACCTAGAATTTTTCAGTGTATTGTGTGGAGAAACCTACAGTACATATCCATAAACCCACTACAAGTCCTATTGTTTCTTCCATTTCTATTTTACATAATTTCTCAGTAATGGAAGGGTCAATTGAAAAGCGTTTTTTAGAAAATAAGGGGGAAAAAGCGTGCCTCTAGAAGACCCCAAATGATGAAAAGGACTAATAGACCCTTGTTTTCCTTGCCCATGGCCCCACCTTGGAGCCAGCGGCTTAACTGGGCTTGACGGCAAGTGCCTGGTGGCAAGGCCCATACCCATGGGGCTTGGCTGGGTTCGGCTCAAACGGGCGATGTAGATGCCACTTCCCTTGGGCTCAGGTGTGATGTGAGCTGAGTGGTGGCCTGAGTCCGGGACCTTGGCGGCCCATCCATGGCTGTAGAAGCTCTAGTAGCATGGAATGTTACCTATCTGGCGGGGAATGAACCAAGGAACCTCTCAGCCTCATGCTCTACCTCGAGGCTGAGCAAGTGCATGAGTGCATTCTGACTAGATATAGTAGGACTCATCTCAATGAATGGCTCTGGCTCAGGAACCAAGCCTCTTGAGAAGGGTTGGACTCTTTTACTCCTCATGAGTAGCCCCCAATGAGAGGCACCGGGCAGGTGTTGGCATGTAGATTGCCCCATGACTCTGCGCCTGCATGTTGGGGTTCAACCTTGTGGAATAGAGGGTAGCCTCCCTATTCCTTTCGAGTTGGGGTCGGGTTCTGACTGTTGTGAACTCAACAGCACTTCCCACCCTGCTTTAGAGGTCCCCAGAGGGACTGCTAGAGCACTCTCCCTCGCCCAACTTCAGGACTTCAATACTCAGGTGGGCAATGACAGCAAGACTTGGGAAGGCGTGAAGTACAGGCCCCTTGATCCAACGTGGGATCCGATGACATGCCTTGCAATGAGGATGCGGAGTCGAGGGACTCCAGGGGAGACTCTCCTATTTCTGGAGCTGAAGCTGCAGAGATAGTCAGCAAGATCCTCAGTGGCCGGGCCCTGGCAATGGATGAGATGGGTTCCTGAAGGCTGTGGATGTTGTAGAGCTGTCCTGGCAGACACGCTTCTGCAGCATCATGTGGAGCGTGGGGGCAGTGCCACTAGATTGGCAGACTTGGGTGGTGATCCATCTCTTTCAAAAGGACAGTGTGCTCCAATTACTGGGGGATCACACTCCTCAGCCTCCCCGGAAAGGTCTACTCAGGGGTGCAGAAGAGGAGGGTTCAACAAGTCCATGAACCTCGGACCTAGGAAGAGTAATGTGGTTTTCATCCTGGCCATGGAACAGTGAAACATCTCCACACCCTTGGGAGGGTTCTTGAGGGTGCATGGGAGTTTGCCAAATCAATGTACATGATTTTGGGGACCTCTAGAAGGCATTTGACAGTGGAATCCTGTGGCAGATGCTCCACGTGTTGTGGTCACCATGCCCTGTAATACAAGCTGTTCAGTCCATGTATGATCAGTGCCAGAGAATAGTCCACATTGCCAGTTGTACATGGGACTCATTTACAGTGAGGGTTGGACTCTGCCAGAGCCGACCTTTGTCGCAGATTCTGTTCCCAACTATCATCGACAGAATATCAGTCAGGGTGTTGAGGGGATCTGGTTTGGTGAGCTCAGGATTGGGTCTCTGCTTTTTGCAGATGATGATGTTCTGGTGGCTTCATTGGAATGTGCAGTTTGCAGCCAAATGTAAAGCGGATGATATGAGGACCAGCATCTCCAAATCCGAGACCATGGTTCAGAAATAGTTGGAGTGCCTACTCCGGGTCGGAGAGGAGGTCCCGCTTCAAGTGAAGAAGTGCAGGTATCTCAGGGTCTTGTTCACGAGTGAGGGGATGGTGGAACAGGAGATCAACAGGCAGATCGGTGTCAGCAGAGATACAGACCCTGCATCGGTCTCGGTAAAGAAGGAGCTGAGCCAAAAGGCGAAGCTCTCAATTTACCAGTCGATCTACATTCCTACCCTCACCCATGATGAGGGAAGGAATGAGCTGTGGGTCGTGAACATAGGTGAGGGTAGGAACGTGCTGTCTTCGCAACCTGATCCCAGATAAGCGATAGAAGATGGATGGAAGGATGGGGAAAATTAAAGATGATTTTGATTTTGTACTTACAAAGTAAGTAACAGCGTTTTCAGTTCTCTGTACTGCAAACTATTAGCAAGGGAAACTAAATATTTGAAGGACATAAAAATTCACATCACTCCAGTGACTCCATTTCTAGTTGCCATGCATTTCCACGGCTCCTCACAAGTCTTATTTCAAGAATGAATATTTTTAGCTCACTGTTCATTCAGTCACAAAATTTTGTTCATTCCACAAAAATAGTGCAGAATGAGTCATCAAATAAAAATTCTAGGTTTCCTCCAAAGAAAAACAAAAACAAACACAAAGTAATTTGCAATGGAAAGCAGGTTAAAGGCCAGGAATGTTTATTTTTCTTTCTGAGAAGAAAGGGATGATCATACCGAAATACGTCATATAACCGCCGTTCCTGAACGCCACAATGTTTCAGCAGACCAAGTAGGCAAACACAGCCTGGGTGGACACAGAGGTGTGAAGTGTACTTTTTGTTTCTTACCCTTTCTTATTTATGGCAGAGTCACTAAAAGCAATCAAGTTACACTCATGCCAAAGGCAAATTGTTAATTTGCCCAACAAGGGATGCAGTTAATATTTCACTTCTTGGGTTCCATGTGGGTAAACAGATCCCGCCAGCTTTTACCATATGACATCATTTATTTCCTTAACATCTTTTTCTCATCAAATATGACCGAACACCTTGACTCCTCAGTAACACATCATGCTAACTCTACACCCTCAATTTTCAAACACTGGTTATTGCAGAAAACCATGCCAGTACTTTGCAGTTATCCGGGCTGCATATAGCAATGGTATATAAATTACCACAGACATTTTGTGCAACTACCAGGCCACTAGCAAGGCCTGTTTAATCCTGGTATTATCTCTGATTAGGTAGCTGTCAATTTGATCATGGCAAATGATTTGAAAGTAATTTCAAATTTGTGTTATGTGTGTTTTTGATTTCATCCATCCATCCATCCATCGTCTTCCCCTTATCCTGCACTCAGGGTAGCGGGGGATGCTGAAGCCTATCCCGACTGTCATCGGGCGAGAGGTGGGGTACAATCGCAGGGCCACATATATAAACGAACAACCATTCCCAATTTTTTCCAATTAACCTGCATGTTTTTGGGCTGTGGGAGGAAACTATAGAACCGGAGGAAACCCAGGCAGACACGGGGAGAACATGCAAACTCCACACAGAAAGGTCCCCTTGTCGGAATCGAACCAGGGTTCTTCGTTCTGTGAGGCTGCAGCGCTAATCACTGTGCCGCCGTGCAAATCAATACTGATGAAAATTCTTAACAGATGTTTTGAAGACAAAATACCAGATATGAAAATCAAATCCCTAAACATTGCATTCAGCTCTGGGTACTCAGACAGTGCCACGATCAGCTTATACAATTTCTCCTTTCAACATCTATGTTCGACTTTTTGGTCATCTTTTAATACAAAACCCTTTTTCATCTTCACAACCCTTCTTTTTCTTCATCACACGTTAATCTGCTAGAAATTAGCCGACTTGCTTTGCTCCTCTCAGTATCACGGCATTGAGAGAAGTGAAGGCATTACTCATTCTTTCCTGAACCAGTTTTCTATAGTAAGTGTGAAGATTTAAGATGGCTTATTTCCAGGTGCAAACCACATAGGTAGATTTTATTATGTCAGAACAACGGTTGGTAATGTTGGTCACTCATTAAGTACATTAAAAGCGCTACTCTTTCTAAATTAAGACCACATTTCCCATAAATGCTGTTGGGTCCTGTGGAATGTGAATGCTTTTGTAAAATAATAATAGGCACAAGAGCCAGCAACAAGCCTTGATAAGAGCCGAACCCCACGGCGAGAGGTTTAAACTGTCATTCTGAAGAATGGGAGTAAGGGTGAGAAACGTGCACAAAAAACATTTCATACTTTATACCTTACTGCAGGCTTTCTTTGGCTACAGGGGAAATTAGAACTTTGTTTCTCTATTGCAGACCTTGCAAAACAGTGTAAAAGCTGTTAAAAAATGTCTTTGAGGTTTTAAAGCAATTTTCACAATTTTTTCATTGTCACTCATGCTAAATTCATATAATGATATAATCAAGGCATGTGGGTTTTACTCTAATTCCTTCTATAAACAACCCGGCTCTTATTCTTATTTTGACCATCACGAGTGAATTACTACTGAACATAACATTAACTTTCCCACATAATAAACATCTTGTTAATTTCAGGAAGGCCTCATGGTAATTTCTTTAAAAGAACTCGCCAGATTTCATTATTTCTTTTTTAAGTAATTCCTGGCCAGTGCTTGGACATTTCTTAATCATCTGGACAGTAGACGTTTTTTTTTGCTAAGTTGTTGGCAATTTTTTGTCATTATCAAACTGTCTATCTGTTCGCAGATAGTCTTGCCGCTAATTTTGGAAAGGCATTGTTGTTACAGGTGAGTTAAATATAAGATCCGAAGAGTCATCAATTAAAATGTCCTTTGCATTCTTGATGTTTACTGAGTTATGTTATTATATCTTAAATTGTTCTGTCCACTCTGAAACTTCACAGTGGGGCTGGACGCTCCATGTATGTGTGTATTCATGGCTGTGCATCTGTTTGTGTGTGCAGGAATAGTCATTCTCACGTTTCTATGCATAACCTGAGATGATGCCATTAGTTTGATTAAAGGCTACCTGATAGCTCTAAATCAGTGGTTGTCGTAGTCGCTAATTGGCATAAATTACCAGGAGTGTTGTGGTCATTTCCACGTTAAGAGCTTGGGGAGGTCACAGAGGCTTGGATTACACCAATCACAAGAAGTGGTCTCTGTCAGGTCTTCACATTATCACAGCCTGGGAAGGATGACCCCGAACCCCTTTTAGTTTTGCTTGTTTGATCTTTGATTCACTTTCAGTGCTGCTTGTCTTTCAGTTTACATTTTCCTCCTAAAACTGTCCACCCTGTGTGGACATATATTAAAGACAAATATTTGGCTTTTCTCCCACCCTCCCTCATTGCATTTTATGTGTGTCCCTCTGACTGTTAAGTTCTTTCTTTCCTTTTTCCACTGCACAATCACCGTCATGTTTGTCTTTCCTTACAACGTTTCTTGTCCCGTTTCCCAGTTGACTTTCAGTGAAATTCAAATGACTTTTTCCAGGGTCTCACTCTCCATCCGACCCCTTATGTTGTTTTTTTTTTTTTTTTTTTTTTTTAATCTTATTTTATTTCAGTTGCCAAAGTTCAAAGCTGTAGAAATATTTGACATTTTGTCAAAAACTCAGATTCACAGATTTCTCAGACAAAATATTTAAGACTTCTTGTGGTATTAAAAATATGTGAAAAATTACTAAGCTGTCATAACATTTGTACAGCAAGATGTTTTTTAAGAATGACAGCTCCTTTCCCACCTCCTCAAAGAGAATGATTTTACATTTGATGTCTGAAGGGTCTTTCCATTGCAGCAGATTTTTTTTTTTCAAAAGCAATTTTCTTTTCGGCCTTTGCCTGCTTTTGGCACACACTCAAAAGCCTTTTGGTTCTGCCAAAAGGTTTCTAATTTAGAGGAAGAGTGTTTTGACTGAGACAAACAAATAACCCTCCATGAATGCTTGTTTACTCATTCTCACATATCCCATATGTACCATCAAAAAATGAAATATGGACTGTTGTTACCAATTTCAGCTGGCACATTCTCATACACACACCACATCCTACACACAAATATATATATACACACATGTTCTCACGATATGACCATGAAGTTGGGTTTAATTGTCTTTGTGTCGAGTGATATAGACCACGTAGGATGTGGACTGTTTCTGCTTCGCATCCAATCTAAGTAGCAAAGTCAAACTGACCCCCCCCGACTACCACCACCACAAGCACACACACAAAAAACACACAAAATAAGACCACATATTTCTGTAATGACGTGCTCTCCGATTGTATATGATTTGCATATGTCTTTCTGTATATTTTGTCGCTTTAGAATTCATACTTGATATTGATATGATGATATTCTTGTGGCTCAGAGTTATTCTTCAAAACACACCAAGTAGGTTTAGAGATGGTTTCTTCCCACATGCAGTTTAAATCCTGAACAAACTGTTCCATCCAGAAAGGAAACGAGAAAAAAAGCAAACTCTCTATTAATGTTTTTATTCTTTACCTTGTCATAATCTTTTCGGCTGATGTCCCAAACTATACTCGGATAGGATTTCAATCGTGAGGGTGTTTTTTCGGGACTAGTCTGATCTCGGTGAATCTGACTTCTTTTGCAGACTCCTCATTGAAAAAAATCAAGTGCGGTAGATTCGAAAGTTTTCGTTTCTCAAATGATATCCATCCATCCATCGTCTGCCGCTAATGCTGCACTCGGGGTCACGGGGGGATGCTGGAGTCTATCCAAGTCGTCTCCGGGTGAGAGGCGGGGTACACCCTGGACCGCTCGCCAGTCAATAGCCGGGCCACATATAGAGACAGACAACCATTCACTCACTTGGGGTAATTTTCCCAATTTTTTCCCAATTAACAACAAGTAACAGCATGTTTTTGGACTAAGGGAGGCAACCGGAGAACCCGGAGGAAATCCACGCAGACACAGGGAGAACACGCAAACTCCACACAGAAAGGTCCCCTTGTCGAAATCGGAATCCTCGTGCTGTAAGGCCAAAGCACTAACCACCCTGCCGCCCTTTTCAAGTGATATGATCTTCATTTACAGTGCAGATGCTTAAAGTATGATAGCGAACTCCACAAACATCCTAAACTGTCAGGAGGAACTGATAGAGCTCTCTGAATACTTGTTTTTGAATATTCTGAATATTCTGCCGTTCTGTAATAGCAGTCTGGTCAATTTTAAAGCTGGAGCTAAAAATAAGTGTATTTACAATTTCTTTCGAACAATAAGTATTGTAGTGAGTCACAAATCTTGGGGTTTATGTTGATGCTTGTTTTCTGTGTGATTTTGGGATTGCTGGGAATTTTGTGGGTGTGGTTTGGGGTGCAAGGAATTCTGTTTTTTTTTTACCCGGAATTGAGCGGTATTAAATGGGCGATTTACCGTCAACCGGTTGTTTTCCCTGACTAAAACGCTACAGTATTATTAAAAACAATTTTTTACAGGAGATATTTTTCAGTTCATATATTGCTTTATTATTGTAAGAGCCTTTCTCCTAAATGTATTCTGTAATGCACTATTTATGTACATGAAAAAAAAAATAATACCAACAAAATAAATTGTCAGCTCCATGTGCTGCTGTTTTCACCAATGTTGTTTTTTTAACAACAGCATGTATCAAAAGTTCAAAATATTCTACCGTATAGCAGTTTGTGAAGTTATTATTGTGGAAGTATTTCTCTCTATCCCCTTAAAGGTGCTACAAAGTCCTTCTTGGCAAGTTTTGCCAATTATTGTAACAGCAACCAGCACTTTTGTCTGGGGTATAAGCCAATGCTTTTAATCAGTTTTAGGGGAGCCTTAACTGCACTTTTAATGGTCACTGAGACATAAGAAATGGAAAGCATGTAATACCAACTCTGATAATAGCTGTATTAAGATTTTGACGACTTTGCCATCAGAAAAGCTTTAAAATTCCTCCCTTCCAATCGCCATGATGCACGTTTTCCAGTTTAATAGCTTCTCATCGACTCATTGAGGACTGCCGCCACTATTCAGTCAGTTTAGCAAACTAGCATTGTTAAAAATGGGCAACAAGTTGTGCAAAAAAAAAAAAAAAATCGTCTTCTGACCAACATGTATAAAACTGCATACATGTGTTTTTTTTCTCCTGTTTTGTGGATAGTGTGTCTCTGGTATATGGCAGAAGGGGTATTTATATATGTATTTTCTTATTTTTGCATTTATTATCAACATGAGCAAAAACAAAAACAACTGTACAGCTGCTGTGGCATCTACAAGAACAGTGTTTGTCAACAGTTTGTACTGACCTCAGACATTGCACTTAACCTAGTGGTTTTTGGATAATGTGTGCAGGATTTTTAGGTATAAAAGCATTACAAGTAAAGGAGAAGTCATCTGTATCCAGGCCTGTGTTTTCATATAATTGGACTGATTTAATAAAATAAAGCTTTTATACTTGAAACTTATATAAACTATAAAACTTTAGTTGGATCATAAACATTGCTTCCTTGATCCGCAGTCCTGTTTGATGTGATAAACATGATGAAAGCATGTGGCCAATTAATTAAAAAAAAATACAAAAAAAGTTACTTGCAACTCTTTGGAACACATGCATTCTGAATGTTTGAGAAGCGTCAAGATACTATCAAAGAAAAATGGAGAAACTGAAAAGGATGAAAGCCAAGGAGAAATATCCAAGCAAGACCTTTTGGGATAAGATAAAATAACAACAAACTGCCTGATTTATCGATCATTTACTTCGCCAACTGTCCAGACCACCCAGAAGATTTCCTATGATGTAACCATATCAGCCTCAGATACCAGAAAGGCCAGCTTACATACACAAATGAAAGAGACAATCATATTTTATAAGTAAAAAACCTATTAGAAATATTATAGCAGCTCTGTACATATGTTCTTTCCCTTATTGATTTTTAAATCTGTAAGTAACTCATGTCAAAACAAGACATGCAGGTAAGTTGCAGACTCTAAATTAGATGTTTGAATGAGGGTGAATGGTTGTATGCCTCTATACGTGGCCCTGTAGTCAGATGGTTGCTGGTCCAGGATGAACCCCACCTCTTGCCCAGTGACAGTTTGGATAGGCTAAAGCCCCCAGCAAACCCTGACTGCAGGATATAGAAAACAAATAAATGATTGAATAATCATTTAAGTCAGATTATTATTGTTGTAATTCAAGCTGTGCGGTCAAAATGGGCAAAATAGATTCTAAAGGGATTCTTTCACAATCTATTCAAAATAATTTTTTTTACTGACAAAGTTGTCACAGTTAATGTCATGGAAAATAAGTTTAATTTTTTACAGTATAATACAAGACAAAATGAATTGACTGTTATAAATATTATAATCGTTGTTGTTGTTGTTTTCGTAATAGTAAGTAATAAGTCACCACAACCTCCTCTATATAACCCTATTCTTTGAGTCCTTTTCTCTCCCACCGACAAACTTCATGTCCTCTTTCACTACCTCCATAAATCTTCTCTTTGGTCTTCCTCTAGACCTCCTGCCTAGCAGTTCCAACCCCAGCATCTTTCTACCAATATATTCACCGTCCCTCCTTTGTACATGACCAAACCATCTCAGTCTGGCTTCTCTGATGTGATCTCCAATCACATTTTACATGTGCTGTCCCTCTGATTGACTCAAAAAGAATCTCAACATCATAATTTCTGCGACCTTCAGCTCTGCTTCCTGTCTTTTGTTCAATGCCACTGTCTCCAAACCATGTAGCATCGCTGGTCTCCCCACATTATTGTACACCTTTCCTATTATTTTGGCTGTTACTCCTCTATCAAACATTACCCCAATACTTTTCTTCACTCGTTCCAACCTTTCTGAATCAGCTTCTTCCCCTCTTTTCCAAACTCTGCATTGATCTGAACTGTTGACTTTAAGAACTTAAAATCCTTCACCTTCTTCATCCCCCTTTCCTTTTGCCTAGCTCTTCCACTTGGGTCTCCCTCAATCATTCACATATATTTTGTCTTGCTGCAGCTAACATTCATTCCTCAACTTTTAACGGCATACCTGCAACGCTCTCGATTTTCCTCCACCCTGCTCTCAATATGGATCATAGTTGTATTAAAAAAATTGCTCATGACATGTCTATTCCCTCAAAGTCAAACGCACTACAAGTATTTGTCAAAGGGTATAACATAAAATGGGAAAAAGAACAATATTGAAACCACCAACGTTTACATTAAAAACAGAAGAGATAGAGATAAATAATGTGTTTAATGTAACCATTTATTTGAAAAGGGTATTCCACATACACATGCAATCCAAAATAAGTTCAAGATTCTCACAATATTATAATATATTTAAATGGCAATCACATTTTAAATGAATTGTGATGAAAAATGTAACCCGATTTGCAATATCATATAGTTGTCTTAGCAACTAGCAGAGGAACATTTTTTTCTCTGTCATCCGCAGATTTTTTTTTTTGTTTTTCTTTTTGTTTTGATTTATTTTCCATAAAAAAAGAGGTGTGGTAAGCCACATTCCACATGCAGTGCTATCTTTTCCGCTTCCTATTTTAGACAAAACCGTCTGTGCTTCATTATATGAAGTTAAGTGCTACTGTTTGAGCTCTTCTGTGATCTCTGAAAATGATGTTAATATCACAACCTAGTGGGTCACATGAAATTTTTTTATCTTCCAGATTGATGCGGTGGACATTCGCCATTGTGTATTCTTTCAATCCATTTATACATAATGCATTAATGTGTATTAAAACCTCTTTCTTCTCATATATCGTGATATTCCTTTACAAGTACATTGTGCTTCAAAACACAAAAGCCAGTTGGTAGTGTGGGTCTAAACTTGCCCCATGTTTTGTTTATGCATCTGCAATATGTGTTAGTATTTGTACGCACAAACTGCTTTATGTCTCACAGGTCACTATATGTCTGTGGCATCAGAAAGAGGATGTTTTCACCGGTGTTGCTTGGCAACTATCTTAGAAGGGCTGGCTTATCACAGGAACAGACAAGGGTTCTATTGTGAGAGGTGTGGCATTAAGGAAGACGTGCCCTGTGAAAACGAAAAAAGATATCTAGCTAGAGATGCTAATCTGCCACAAAAGGCTCTTTTTGTGCACGTTGAGAAACTGGAGAGAAAGTGAGAATGTTGTTTGCACTGGGAGCCAAATAAAAAGCAACATATTAAGGGACTATGCTTTATTGACCAATACAAAGATTATTACTCACCTTAAATGCTCATTCAATGGCTAACTATAACAGCGTGTTCTTTATCTTGCTGGTATTCTTTTACTTAAACATTTGCTCATTTCCATGCATTACAAACCTGTCATGTTACACCTAAACAGTTGTTTACAATGTAGCTGGATACAGTTGTCAGTTATAGTATCTTTGCCACAACATGAAGTAAATATTAAAAGGCAGCACAAGGTTATCTTACCCATTAAAACACAACGATGATGATCACAACACAACACAAAACCAATAACTGATTGGTCAAGGCATGGGGTTTCAATGGTTGACATCTCCTTCTGGTATCCTCCTGGGTAAGGGTGTTGCTACATAAAAGAAAACAAATATCAACTAAAATCATTAGACAAATACTTCTCAGACAAAAACGCAATGGTTTGGGCATGTCACAAGGTGACCCATGACACTAGCCCATACGGTAATGCACAGAATTATCAAAGGAAAAGGGGAAAGAGGCAGGCGGAAGAACTCTTGGGACAAAGACCCACACCTGGCTTGGACTGGAATGAGTACAGTTTCTTGAATGAGAGAAGCGCAGGAAGCGCATGAAGATAAAACAAAATAAAATACAAAAACAAAATAAAATAAAAAAACAAACTATAATGAAAACAGGCTTGATTTGGCTAAACCTGAAGCCAAATGCTTGCTGAGACATTGGTGGGGAGCACCTCAAAAGTTTTAAATTGGTCAATAAAACAAAGTGAATTTAAATAGAAATCTCAATCCAATACACATCTCAATCCAATACAAAAATGAGAATGTTTAAACATATAAGCTACCGGCCATGAGACCCAGTAAATCAGCTGATTATCGTTTTGCAGGAATAATAGCAATATAAAGATGTTTTTTTGAAGCTTTGATGACATCACTTTCATTAATGCAAAGTTGTCAGTGAGCCTGCAAAAGTCAATGCAGAGAGGAATTGGCAGACAGATATGCAGTAACTGTAGAATTCCTCTGGATCAGTAGTTGTGCTGAATGTCAATAAATATAGCCTGTTAAGCAAAGGCTTCTAACGTCACTGCAGGGCTTTTGATTTTAGAGATGGACAAACACAAACGTGCCCAGAGTAGAGGCAGGGGGACCCAATGTAGGAATCAATCAGGCATATTCTAAGGGAATGGATCATTATTTCCTAATTAAGCATGTCACAATTGAAAGTTAAGTTATAAGTTAATATAACTACCAATTATATATGATATAAAACATAGATCAAATGGGGTCAGCACTATCATTTTCTTTAAGATGAGGGTCATGTTGGTGATGCCACCTACTTTATATAGGTTCAGATCAGGCAGTCAAATACTCTTATTTCTGTGTTTATGGACAACTTTGAATTTATTGCCATAAAGCTCTGACACTGCTGACAATTGCCTTTTACCTTATCTTGGCTAAATCTCAAACAGTCTCACCTCCAGATGTAGAAATGAACCTGACCTTTAAATGTTTTTCCTCTTGTAATTTCATTAATGTTCATCTGTGATTGGAATTTCCTTTAATTTGTTTTTGTTTTCCTCAACATTTTTTTAATTATAATTAACTCAATCAAGATGGTAATCAGTGACTTTTTACAATTAAACTTTCAATTATTTGTTCCAACCCTTAACATGATATATAGCAAAGCCCCCTTTTCATTTCACCAAAATACTCTATCATCCCATCAGTGTTTAGTGTAAGGGATAAGTAAACTCAATCAACTGTTCCATCCAACCTTTTTGAAATTCAAAAGGAGTTTGGTTATTTTTCAGAAGTAAAAACTGACAAGAGTAATTGTGTTTTCATTTCAGATTTTCAGAGTTCAGACTGTATAGGGATGGGTGATGAAAAAAAAGTGACAGACAGAAATACTGCAGCGGAGAAATGGTGGTATAATATAAATAAAGGAACAGATACAATGGGAAGCATTCAGAATATAAAAAGAGTGAGTTTAAACATCAGGGGCAATAATCGATGTCTTTAAATTCTACATAGGCATCAGACAATTTTACAGTTTATAATAATTTAACAGACAGTAAAAATGACAAAGGAGGAAGTTACAAAGTTGATCAAAAGCTTGGATTTGCAATAAATCTCTGCAAAGCTTAACAGCCCAGGCCTGCAATAAAGTTTAACATCTAGAGTGCAAACGGTGGGAGAGAATGTGTGCTATCTATGGACTAAATATGAAAGATAGGGGGGCTGAGAACATGACATCATTACTGCAGCATTTTAATGATTTGATTATTATTATTAGTGTTAATTACTCATAAAAATCTCTTTGCAATGCATCATATCAGAGTGTGTTAACAGAGAGGGGTTTAGTTTCTAATATTGTTGTTATAAAACGTTTTACTTTTGCATTTGCAAACCCATTGCAAGCAACGCCTAAAAGTGCCAGTTTATCTCTTCTTTAAACAGACAATTTAAAGCAGCACCAAAAAAAAACATAGCTACTCCTTTGGTTCAAAAAAGCGTTCAAATATGATGTACATGTAAAAGACTAATTAACATTTTCTTATATATGTAGTTCATATGTCTAAACGATGCTTCAAATAGACATCAAACAATCAAAGAATGTTTCAGACTCCAGATTCAAAATGTTATGAATCAAACATGTTTTCCTGTACAAGTAAATTATGTCTTTGCTTTCCACAGTGAAGCTAGATAGTTTGATAGGGCAATAGTAGAAGAGAAATAGGTAAGTTAGTAAAGACAAAACAATAAATCATGACCATGATAGGACAGTATTACTCAGCATTACTTTAAACTAATACACGCATCAGTAGATGGGGTCGTTTCTTGCTTTAGTTTTAGCTGTATTAAATATATGTGACCGCGTTGTTTGTAATGCTGAGTATTGCTGATCCAAATCATGAAACAAATTTGTCAAGTTAGGCCGGGTAGATTGTTCACACATTCTGCAGGATAATAAGGAGACTCTGGTGAGAATACACTTGTTTTCAGTTTCAGGAAAAAGTGTTTTTTAATCAAACAACATGACCACCAAAACAGTTTGAAATCTGCTACAAATGAGCAAGAAGTGACATAAAAAGAATACAGAATAAAGAATTGCTGTTGAGTGACCTCATTGCAAGATGTCACGATGACTTTTTTATATTCAGTCAATGTAAATGGAGTGGGGTTTTTTTTGTTCATTGTGTTTCACAAATTAAATTGAACTTTGTTGACTAAGCCTGAACAAAGTTGCAAAAATAGTCACAGAAGAAAAGTCACAAGTAGAAATGCCTTCATCAATGGGAGGGACAGTGTGTTTTTTCATCATAAATTCACATACAATCATCAACACCTCTCATTGTTTATCTGATGTCATACTTTCCCTGATACTCTTGGCCGCTCGAGGCCTGCTTTGACCCCAAATAAGGCTGGCTTCAGATTAAATGCAGATCATATTTAATAAGATAAGACAACTGTAATGAGCTATTGTCCTGATAAACACTTTTTTGTTCTACTCTATGCTTTTACAGCTGGCTCTATTACACTTTTTATTTTCTAAGTCTGGGGGCTAAATATCTCCTGTTAGTTTAATGGGCCCCTTGGTCACTTGGTGTGTGTGTGTGTGTGTGTGTGTGTGTGTGTGTGTGTGTGTGTGTGTGTGTGTGTGTGTGTGTGTGTGTGTGTGTGTGTGTTGTGTGTATCTAAGGTGCGGCGGGGGATCAGGCTACCTGGCATCCAGATGTGCAATAAGACGTTCCTCTGGAAACACGCAGCCTCACACAACAATGTCCCACTTGAATGGATCAAAGTATGGTGGGTGAAGCATTCTTACTCAAATGCTGGTCGAAAATGTCTTTCTATTCAAGCTGTGCATGGGTTTTCTTGGATTCATTATTTTTATTTTCATTCTTAGCATCACACTAACAATCATCTTTTTAGTCACTATACTGTCCTGTTAAAGTGTACAGCACACCTCCTTTTGCATCAACATATGTTAAGTATCCTTTTACCTCACAGCTTCTTCAATGAGCTATAAATTACATCATATATTGTGGTAATACACATATCAAACATTTAATTGCAATCTCCTTTCATTATTCTTGGATTACACTCTATTTTCAATGACAGCAAAATGTGGGCAAGATAATTGGACAAGATCATTTATTGTCACTCACATAGAAAAGAACAAGTCATTTACGCTAAAGTAACAGAAATACTGTATTGTATGTGCTATCATCGACTTTAAATCTACTTCAAGCAAAAGTGAGTGGAAGTATGGAGGAGAAACCCGACGTAGTTCCTCTCTTCAGGATATTCAAATGTTCTAAGTCATAAATCATTTGAAAGGTTTGGACAACAGTTAAGGCTCTTTTGACAGGAATGTTACAGATAATCATTGTTCAGAATGTTAATCATTTTCATCCAGAATGGTCTTCCTTAGTATATTGGCCCTGAAATACTTGGTTTCTTATGAGTTGGCCACCACAATGCATCTTCTCTCTTTAACACAAATAATTGGTTGCCTATCAACCGGTCATTTTCTTACTCCCACAATGAGAAACACACTTCAATTAAATCTGTTTATATATTTACATGCCATTGCTGTCCTGACTTCTGTCCGTCTAATATAGCTGCCTTCACTACAAGTATCATATCAAACAAGTAATACTAACTTAACTGTTTTTTTTTTTTAAGTATTCACTGAAACTAA
This sequence comes from Fistularia commersonii, assembly GCF_037954325.1. NCBI lineage: Eukaryota > Metazoa > Chordata > Actinopteri > Syngnathiformes > Fistulariidae > Fistularia > Fistularia commersonii. Next base: position 10,395,431 of record NC_141296.1, read on the forward strand.
TATAATATTACATAAGTCTCACCTGACGTCTGGCTATTATTTGTTGTGTGTATCATATTGTTGTGCTTTCATATCTACTTTTAATTAGTAGGTTGTGCCATACTCAGCACAACTGTAAGACAATTTTAATGGAATTCAAAAGTAACTGAAGTTACAGAGTAAAATCTTTATAGTACCTTTTCTTGTTGAGTACTTGTACTGTTTAGATAGATTTTGCAAAAAAAAAAAAAAAAAGGATATCAGCCAATTGATAGTTGGAGATGTTTACAACAAATGTCCGGAGCAGGTCCTTACTTATAAGGATAAATAAACAGAATACAATTCACTCTCCCTGCAAATACGGTAAATGTGACAATGACAATAAATGTTATCACTCACCTAATTATTTTGACTTTTTCCCTTCCAAGGTTATGACCCCTGTTGGGTCATGGCATTAGAAGAGGGTCATGCCAATATTGGAATTGCTGTCTGGTTCCTTTCCTGGACAACACTGCCCAAAACTGTCACCCGCACATCCCTACTGCCAAATTTGTGAGATAGATAATTCATAAATTTGAAGAAATTATGTTTGAAATACATAATTAAAAAAAAAAAATTTAGTCAATGACAAATTTTAAGTCACCTAATCTTGTAAGTTCATTGCCAGTTTCGACTCTCAGTGGAATTGATGGGTTATTAATGCTCTCCGTAAATCAGATGTGATAATGCTAAACTATCCTGAATAGTAAAAAAAACAGCTTATTTGGAAAAAGGCAAATAAATAAAAGCTGTATCAAAAGGCTGACAAAAGTATCTCTGTCTCTCTCTTTTTCTCTACAGCCGTTTTCCATTATCAGTGCCCAAACCATCTTGTTAAAAGAGTGAAACTCAAACCACCCTTTTGAAAATTATAGAATTCCTTCATAAATGTCCTACCCTCCTCGTGGCTACACTGGGTTCAGGCCTGAGGTGAGTGTGCCACACTACTGCAAATGAACAGACAAAAACATGTGGGCAAAAAAAAAATATGATTTGAACGCGCAAACTTACCCCGATATCCAAAATTCTGCACACATTTACACTCACGAAGGCATTGTACGCTGCAATGTACAATTATATTCCCATGGCGTCATCACACTATTCACTTCTCCTTTCTCCAAGTTAAACCAGAATTGTTTCCTACTGCAGTTCAGCTGCCACATAACAACCAGCAAGGCCAACATCGGCAACAACATGATTACTAATTTTACATCATCATGAAATGACCGTCAATCAGAATATTTCCTAGCTAACCCTGATGGACAGCATTTTTTGTGTTGTGTTTGGCTTTGTTTATATTTATGCTGGATGGGAATTTTTAGAGCGGTATCTACAAAATGTCAGCCAACAGCACCTCTGGCTGTTTTGTCATTTGCTTTTCAAAATCTCTGAATTAGCAGACAGAGTGTGTATGTTTGGTGAAGCTGAGTGAATTTCACATTCCTTGTCTGCTGTTACTTTAATTTTCCCTGATCTGTAAGTATGCAAGGCCTCTATTACAAAAATGTTTCCGACCTGGTGAAAATATTTCAAATATTCTTGGCTAGTTAAACATGTAAAACTAAATAACATGAACAAAGCAATGTTCATATTCAAGCAGCGAAAGGTGAATGTTTTTTTCTTTTTTCTTCTTTTGTTTTTTGTTGTTTTTTTAATGAGGGTGGACAGCCAGTAAGTTAACAGTAAGTTAAACTTCTTCATCTGCGGGAAGCAATATTTGATACTGAACAAAGAAGTTAGAATGGAATAACACCAAACCACAAGTGTTTCACACATACATGCCGCTCAGTTTCACTCTCCATGAGTAATTCTATGATTTGCTTCAGAGGGAAATTGGTGCACTTTGGCCATAATTGTTTCAAAACTGCTAGCTAATTATGACCCTTTGAAAACAAAGTATACATATTGAATGTGACATTTTGCTGCGCCAGCAGAATATAAACACTCTTTTGCAATGGCTGAAGCCCAGTGGAACCTTTTAATGAGAACAGTCATGTCCAAAGTTAAAGCTCCAAAGAGCTTTAAGTTAATTCGATGGCTTTATTCGCAGGCTTCAGCCCACTGACCTGAAGGACAAAGCCGCTACTTTAATGTCTGATATGATTATTTAATTTACATTTGCTACATGAACCAAATCAGTCAGCAATGAACCACATACCCAGCCATCAGCATGGTATGTTTGAGGCTCAGTTCGAGGCTCACCTTCGATCCCTAAGTTGAGTGAAGGTTTTACCGTTGCACTGAAGTTTGATGATAACAGTCGGTTTACAAAATGAAAAGAATATTTGAAGAGGTAGGCTGGAGAATGAGCTATAATAATTCACACTATTTTATAATATAATTTTTTCATTAATTCATAATCTACTTCTACATTATCCACTTATCCTGCAGTCGGGGGGATTCCCGGCGGTCGTTGGGTTACATAATGTATGTTTTGTTACATTATGATACAAAATTAATGACCTTTCAAAATGTTCTTTTTTTTATCTTTTTTTTTTCACCATGATATGTCATATATAGCATATTTATAAATAGATAGCTATATAGTTTTATGATTTTTTGTAATGCAGAGTAATAATTGCATGGCCTGTTAATTATCATCTGGCAGGACTTGAATTATCCACCCACCATTGAATTTAACAATTAACAATGTGTGAAAACATTCAGTGGGTCAAAATTCACAGTATTCATATATCATTTTTTAGGTAGGAGATTAAAAGGGTAAAGTCTGACCATATAAGCAGCTGAGCGTTGAGTGTTTTGTATATCGGCATGTTGCAGCTCTCAATAAAAAGTTGTGACAAACTTGATCAGCATAATAAGAACTTTAAATGTTAAGATATCAAGAAATGTCAATATCTGCTTTATTTTAAGTGTCTCCACGTGTGCTAGACATACAGCGGAATCCAGATGTCTTTTCTCACTTTCCCATGGTGGCATGAAATTAACAAAATAATAATAATAAAGTACACATTAACAGGAAAGTGCATCATTAAACAATAAACATTGAACTATAAAGTATAATATACACAGATAAAATCTACTGGTACTGAGGTGAAAGGCTGACAGAAATTTAACAGCATAAAACCTGAAATGTATAAGTACATGTAATTTGATATAGAGAATAGCAGCAGTTTTCTGTATAGTTTAGTGCAAAAACCAGTCGATAAGTCAGTAAGTAATTTCACCTGGAAATTAACAATTGGATAATGTACATCTGCAGTGTCAATTCTTCATAAAATAACCCATTGTGGCCTCACATTATTTTCCAGAATCAAAATTCAACATTAGCAGTGCTTAAAGTGGCCAAACCATATAAGAATATACAATTGAATGTGACAAATATAGTGCGTCCACTAATTTGAAGAGAAATGAGATAATGCTATGACATCCAGACAATATTCTCTACCTCAGAATGTAATCTAAACTTCAGTGGTATACCCCTGATAGTCTATGATAGTCCATAGATGATAGTCAATTTAATGCACATAATGCAGCAGATAAACACACAGTTTAATGGTTATACACAAAAATTTGAGATGGATGATTCCTGGTATTCAGTACATATTTACACCAGTATATAGACCCTAAGTGTTGCTTGCATGGGTAAAAATGTTGGCCACGATGATACAATCTTATTCTACCATCTAGTGGAAAACATGCAGAATTGAACTTTATCTGTTAGGGCTGGATAATTTTGAAAGTAATGGACTTAACGTTCGATTAGATAAGATATCATTTTTATGAACTCTCATTTTTCAACGCCTAGCTTTAAGATTTCCCATATGTACATAAATCAGTCATGTAAGTAAGCAATTACATATTGTTTTACAAAATACCTTCTTTGTGATTATCTCCTTTTCTTACTGAGTTTCTCTTTTCTTCTTCTTTGGTTGATTTATATGTGATTTATTTTAGATTTTTAAACAAAAACATCTTTTTTTTGATATCACAACCAATAAAAATGAGTGTGATTTAAATTTTTCAAGACACACATATTTATTTCCTTTCAGTAAACATAACTAGTTTTTCACCGTAAGATTTGATCAAAACAACAAGGATGTAGTCATAAAATTATCTAGCTCACAAATACCTTGTTTTAATGATTATGTGTTTGATCTGTTGGAGAAAGAATCAATGGATAGCTTTTCTCCAGCTGCTGAAATACTTGGGACTCGTGCATGTTTGGTCTGACTTGCCCAAGCTCTCAAATAGACCATATTGCTTGAAGGCATGGAAAAAGAACCTGGCCATAGAAAATATTCTGCTCTGTCTCAGAGTAAACCCAATTATTGTACTATGGTTGCAGTACTCAATAACTAATGCACAGCACTTCTGTCCTCTCTTAGCACTCATTTTTTATTTTAAAGCTAGTTTGTCACTATCTGTCGTGATGCTGATTCGGCAAGCCATCTTCACCTGTTGCCCCCTTGTTTGCACTTGTTCCCCAGCCTGGATGTGCATGTATGTGGTGTGCTGCCCTGAGTCATGACCACTTTGTCCCATTTTTACATGTTCCTGGTGTTACCATGATTCTCCTGGTTTATATTGAATTCTTGATCATGCCAAACTCCTGTCGAAATCAGGTCTGTAGACTTTGATTACCAATGTATTCTGACTTTTTCCCTTTTGAGAGACTTTGCTGTGTTCTTGAATTAACGTCATCCAGTTCCACACTCATCCTGGTTTGTTGTCATGTGACTGGGTTCAGTCCTCTTTAAATAGTCATCCTTTTGCCTAAAGCTTTGACAATATTGACTGCATTTTTAATATGTTACAACTTATGTGGGGAAAAAAAAAACTTCAAATATTAGGTGTAGTGTAAGATAATTACATTCTGCAAGGCCTCACTTTAGGCTTTGAAAAAATAAAGTTTTATTTGAAGTACATGTTTGGTTATTAACACAGCATTCTAAAATTTAGCATTTTATTCTAATTTTCTAACTTTCAGTTAAAGAAATATTATTTTTAATATAACATTATGAAATAGTGATTTGTAGCTGGCATAGTCAATGGTGCCTTACTTGGTTTGGCTAATAAGAGATCCCATGAGCCACTTTAACAGATGCAATCTGTGACCGGTGCTATTTTCCAGTACAAAACCAGCGCAGCATTTCATCCAATATATAAACTGCATACATTTTTCACAGTTGCCTCTGTTTATTTTTTGCAGTAGATGAGTTTTTACTCTGAAAAACTTTGGAGAAATAAAGGGACAAAGGTACATCAGCTCTCTGTCATCACTTAGAGGAAACTTTGTTTGTAAATAAAGAACCATGCAACATTAAGGAATAATAAAGTGCTCGGGAATCCATGGGGAATAAAACTCTTGGGCTTGAAGCATGTGAATGAGTCCAAAGCATATTTCTGCAGTAGCATGGAAGAACCACCTGATGACAGTGCTGGATCACAACGATGGTTGAGGACGCCATGAAACCACAAGAAAGTATAGAGATGTTCTGGCCACGTTCATGAATACATCACCACAGAACATAACCTTTTTAAATTTTTGTTACGTTGAAGTTGAAGTTTTAAATATGAAGTAATACATGGCTTTTGATGCAGTTCTTGTTTGGATCCACAAAACTAGCTATTCACGAGGTATACGACTAACTACAACCGATTATAAAAGTGCAGGTGAGACATTTGCTTTCTTACTTTGTATGAGTTGCAGAAATTGAAGTGTTTTGACCCATCTCAAACTCATATTATCAGTGCAACATGATATTTTGCGAGAAAAGTAACTTTAGTTTTTTTCTTTAAGATTGTGTTGTTTTTTTCGAGATGAATCTGCTTAAATTTCTTAAATAAAACCAAAAAAAAATATGAGGATTACACTTCATTTCAAATTTGTGACTTTATTTATATATATTCACTTTAAACCTCCAAGGGCGGCCCCGATGGAGGGTGTTGGTGGCCGGAATTGGTGCCGAGTTCTGTAACTTGAACCCCCGCTGCATTGAACCGTCAGCCGAGTGAGTGCGGAGCGGCAGCGAGGTGTCCACCCCTCCCATTCACACAGAAAGCCGCTCCAAATTTGTCCAGCACGTTCCTCTTCGCTGATTGGCCGGCTCTCTGATTGGCCCCGGTTCTGATTGGCCGAAAGTTCCGCGCTGAGACTGTCCGACGACGCAATTTGTTTTCCTGCCTGCGGCTGAGTTTTGGGGACGGTGACACGCTGCCGGAGGCAATGTGGATATATGAGGCTTGCGGTTTATTTTCTTTTTATCTTAAATTGCGGTTATATGTGTAGTTTCAACTAGGCGGGTTGAAGTTTTTAATCTGCTCTTCTGTCTGCTTCCCGTTTGCGGTTTACCCCGCGCGCTTTACACGCGGACTGTCACTGACTTCAGAAATACTACACAGCGGTTCACGTGTTCCATTTTAAATTTTAATTTTCTTAATCCCCAGATTCGCCCCCCCACGCCCCTTACATACCTTCTTTTTTTACTCAGATCAACTTTTTTGTTTGTTTTTTTTCCCATACAGCTGAAGCTGAAGCTGACAGACGCGTCTTTTCGTGGAACTGTGACTTTTTTTTTATTGATTAGCGGATTAAGTGATTGAAATTCTTGTTTAATCGAAGAGGGGGCGAATAGTGTTTCTTTTTTCTTTGGTAGGATTAAGGCATGGCATTCATGCAAATCACCAGCTGGTTTAAACAGTGAAGATACTTTCATCCTGTCGGGATTTTTTTCTACAGTAAGTGAGATTTCATTGATAACCACTCATCTTTATACGCACAGCATTTTCAGTTTGCTTGTTTTGTCTTGTTTATTCGCTCTTATGTTGTGTTGGTCTATCTATGCACTTAAAATCACTGAATGATTAAATGTTATACGATAGACATAGTTTTCTTGTTTCACAAACAGGATTTAATTTAATGTATATTTAGCTTATAATGTCTGTGAGACTTTATTAGTGTGTCTTGAGGGGTTCCTACTTCAGACAATTAATTGTTGCACCTATTACTTTTAGATACTCATGGGTATATTTTGAAATGCATTTACACTGTCATCAGGACGCTGCATCCAATCAATATTTATTTTCCATATCATCAGTGATCCCATATAATCAATCCTTCACTTGAAAGGCTTTTTGTGACCTCTTTCGACACACTTGATCAAATATACAGCCAATGATATACTGAACTAAGATCCCATAATGCAACGCGTATTATTTATGTGGCTGCCTGACAGAGGCCGCTGTAAGAAGAAGCGTACGGACAGGTGAACAGAATAAGTCAGCGGGGAGAAAAGCTTGACTACCAGAAAATCTGCGCTTCAGAGTTCAGACAGGTTTACGTTTGGTGTCAAACTGATGACAAATGCCTTTATCTCCTTATATGTCATGACATCTGGCTTAGAATTTGCCAATACAGAGTTCATTTACCTACCTCTCTAGAAACACAAGACTATCTATTTTTCTTTTAGATATGAAAATAGAGAAAACTGAAAGAAAATAAAAATCTTACACAGAGAAACCAAAACCAGCTAAGCTGTTTGAGACAATTAATCATTAGCGAACAAATGTGATACACTGGAAGGATAGTAGGAATATTTTCTTACAAGTTTTTTTTTTTTTTTTTCCTAAAATTGACTTGCCAGCTATTGTGACTGTTTGCAGGACTTAAGTCTCATAATGTTGTGAAATAATGAAGGTGGCTGGTGGGGTTCAGGAGCAAATCTCACTGCTTGAATTGTCATAGATACTATTGTAACTTCTATGGACTTCTATGAAGGGTCACAATTTAAAGCATTAAAACTCACTATTGGAAAATATTTATCGCATGTCCACTTTGATTGTTTACCTTCAGGTTGAAAAGGTTGGGAATTCCTCTTCCTTTCTGAACTGCCATGTTGCTTCTCTGGATCTGTGTGCTGTTGGAGCTGGTTCTGATGCCCAGTGCTGCCAGAGGTAAGAAACTCTGCCCTTTTTTGTTTCAGAAGCAACCAGAAATACACTTCACTTCAATACACATCATTACCCATACACACAACCAGTTTCATCGTTGGCATTTTCAAGAAACAAATCTTGTGTTGTTTTTGTGTGTTTTTGGAAAAGGTCTTTGTCATTGTTTTGATATAACTTTTCCAGCTGAAACAACTGTGCACATTTCCAAATGTTTGCAGGCTGTTGCCTTAGTTTGAACCTAACTTGAATGTACTTTTAATGAAGCTTATTCAATGAAACATTGGCTTATTGTCACATTCTTTGTCTTGGTTGGAAGGATATGCCTGCTAAACTATGGGTGTGTCAGATTATATTGCTCACAAAATGCCAGAAATATTTTTTTTATTTTTATTCTTGTCATGATAATCATAATATTCCAAGGGGGGGGGGTGACGCAATGATGTCATGCAATTACGCAGCAAAATCAACTATTGCTGACAGTGAATGGTACACTGGCAGCCTCAAAATCACCACAAATAAAAACTGGCACGTGCATGTGACAACAGCGCCAAGAGCAGTATAAATATGGCCTCTCTCTCGATCTTCTACCATTCTATTTCTATTTTAGCGAGAATCTGACTCTTTACTCAGACTAACCCCTGCTGTTGTTTCCAAATGCGAGCGAGACAAGGTTATACTCTTGCTGACATAGTATCTATTTTGTTGCAATTAAATGTTTAAGTATATTATTGTACAACCAAATATTGGAATTTGGGATTGGTAACAGTTTTCAAATTGTCAACTCGGATGAAAATGGTTGCTTCCAAGCCTATCAGTCCCTTTTATCACTACACAGCATATGACCGCACGGCTCCTGTTTTTTTTTCAACACTTACCATTATCATAATAATAATCCAGCCCTCAGGCGGTAACATAAACTGGAAGGTGATTCCGCAGGTTACAAACTGGATAAGGTTTAAATTTTTAAAAATTGTGAAATCAGGCAAAAGTCCAGAACGCTTGCTTGATCAGGAACTGAAAAGTGGAATTGGTTGTAATTCTGGTATCAACTCCCCTGTCAGTATTATGGTCCAATTAAAACATGCATACTCTGTGTTCATCTTCTTTCAAGTGTGTGTTTTTCTTGTGATCATAACCTCTCCAGTCACCATGTAAAATGACTTAAACCAAAATGTAAGCTGAACAACCACAACGGGAGGCAGGTGGCCAGGGTCAACTACAGAGTAGCCTTTTTTAAGATCCCAGCAGGCCACTGTATTTTATTCAGCCAAACAGAATATATTTAATGTAAACAGTAGCTACATATGTGCCGTATATAGATGAGACCGTGTCGTCAGCCTGCAGGCAGCGCAGGCAGACAGTCGTGGAGTTGGCGCCTACTCGTAAGATCACACTGATGATGAGTTTTCAGTGGGAACAAAGCTGCATTCACTGAGGCGAAGCTGAGCCGGCGTGCAGACACGGGGCCGAAAGTAAACACAGGGCCATAGACCGCAGAGAGATGAGATTAGATTAGCCTATTAGGGATGTTTGCTGTGCAGTGCCACAGCATTTCCTCCCCCTCACCACCTGCAGTCTGTCAGTGAAACCAGGGCAAGCAGAAATTAAGGACAGAAATACGGGTAAAGGGTAAGAGAAATGAGAAGAGAAAGAAGAAAGGGTGAAGAAGAGAAAATGGAGGTATCCTTAACAAACACAGCTTTGGAATTTAAAGTATATTAGAAGGATATCTAAAATAGAAGGTGTAACATATGGATGGGAAGAAGATTTGGTTCTAAATAACAGTAGAAAGGTAAAACAATCTACAAATTTGGAACTGCAGTTTGCCAACAACGTGAAAGTCAGTAAAGATAACGGCAAAGTAAAGGATTATCTATATTATGACAGGTATACAACTGAGTAGGAAATGAATCAAGACTATACAGAGGTAAATGTGGGCTCACCTAAGTATTCTTTTATTTTACTGCTTGTTCATCACTTAGGAGAAGCTTGTGAGAGAGAAGTGAGCGTAATCTTACGCGTAACCATTTCATTTGTCTACTGAAGTGGCTGCTACTGGGAGTCTGTGGTTATAGAGTGTCATCGCTTCACTCGCTCAGGATTCTCTCTCTCTACCGTGAGGTCTAATATCAAACATCGAAGAATTCTGTGGGAAAAACGGGATAATATCTTGGTAAAATGAATTTTATTTCTTGTTTAATTTAGGAAAAACAGATTTTTTCTTTGTCTAAAAAGCAACCAATTGGCAATAAACTTATGGCATGCCCATTAATTTTGTAAACAAATTGACTGAATGTGCTTAAAGTGATTAACACTAGCCTCCAAAATGAAATGAGATTTTTTTTCAGATAATAGAGACATTAAAGATAGGATTGACATTCAGTGTCTACCAGTAAGTTACTCACTAAAAGGAGACTCTAAACCAATGGGTTGGATCGCTTGCTCTCATGCCAATTTTTTTTTCGTATCTCCTGCAAACCTTCGGTGTAAGATAAAAGAAGTTATAAGTCTTCATTTTTCTCAACTCTGTGAGGACTACTGAAGCTGCCCCATTCATGTACCAAACAGGCAACTGGAAATAAATACAGAATCTTTTGGCAAGAAGAGTACACTGAATTATCCTGGTCTTGTCTGTAGTCCCAACTGTATTGACCAATCATGTTTCAGCAGACTTTCTGTGCCGGAATGCATTTTATGAAATGCAATTGTTAGACTCGGCTGGATTCATCTGATGAAAATTTTGCCCATACATAACCTGGGCCACATCTTAGTGGAATTGTACAATCACAAGTATTTTCTCTCCCCTCAGATCACATCTTGTATTTCAAGGGGCTACACAGATTGCAAACTTAGAAAATAAAATGGCGAAGATTTCCATTTGTTGGACTGGAACCCTGAAAATGTTTACTGTAATCCCCTAAAATTGCTGCCACACATAGCCAAACCCATCTAAGCAGCCTTTATCGTTGTATTGTGCTCCAGAATTCTGAACACCGTAGTACAAGTTGAACAAACTAATCTCTTTGCTTCCCATTGTTACATAACACTGTCATTTCAGAGAAACATATTACTCAGATTTTGGTTTCATAAATACAATATTATATTTAATGTGCATGCATATATGATTACACAGATTGTCCATCATATCTGATTAATTGTTGTTTGTTGATCCATGCAGGATAGATTCCAAAACATTATACGATTTTATTATTTTATAAACCTTATCTCTCGTAGGTAAAGTTTAGTGACTATCGATATATCCTAGGAAAATATGCAAGCTAGAGGCTTCCCAGGGTAACTGCATAGAAAATGACAATGAGAGCCAGAACACAAGGGGACACATCAGCAAACTAAAGATGTATGCTTTCCTGGCCCTGAACATTACCTCCGCAAACAAGGTTTTGGAAATGTAAGAGCTCAACTGTGAAAATCCAGAAACCTCTGTTTTTTATAACTGTTCTGTACAATGTGCTTATTGTAATGGAAGACATAAAGTACTATATGCTCAATTAGATAGTTCATTAATTGATACCAGAAAGGTTAAACAGCTTTCTCAAATGCCAGCGGACGTTCCTTTTCAGTTTTCAGGCTTTTCCTCAGTTATCCCCAGGATTTGTTTGGCTGATGAGATGGCCCTCAAGTCTGTTTTCCGCTGTCAGTGGCCAGTAGCCGATGGAAGCAGGAACAGTGGATTCACTTAGAAGTTTTCCTGGGTTGTTGCAAAGACAGATGATAGAGATTAGGAAAAAAGGATATGGATGGAGTGAAACAAGCCTTGGGCTTGGTAGAGAAAGACACATTGTCGAAGAGATGTGAAAAGAAAGGATGCATACATCTAATGGCAAGAGACAAAAAGACAGTCAGAAACATTTATGCTTTTCATTGTGGATGCACATAAACTGCCCGACAGAGGCTGACGCAACCATGAACATGTGTATGTGTAGTTGAGCATGCGAATGAGCTGCTGAGAGATTATAATTCTTCCCTTTTAGCTGCATAGCACTGAGCCTCAGCACTGGTGTTGAGATTAGTCAGCTATTCCAAGGGGACTGTGGCTGAGAACACTGTCCGGTTCTGAAATTATAGAGCAGATAGTCCAAGATAACTTTTTTAACATAGTAAAGCCTATCGGAAATGTATTCATGAGTTTATTTATCTGCTTTTTTATCTTTTATCTTGTAAATAGTGTTGACTTTATTTTCATCTGCATTTAATGATCTCAAAGTAAGGGGAGGCACTCAGAGGGGGGAAAAAAAAAGGTGTCATAACATTTAGAAGATTTTCAGAGTTGAATTTTCGTCACATGGGATGAGATAGAGAAAACAATTTGCCCTTGAACAAAACAACACAATTATTTTAATTCATTTCTGGAAAGAGTTTAAAGTGAGGGTTGGGATAGATGCTTTCCAGATACTTTTTTTTTTTTTCAAATTTCTATATCATAGGAGATAGTGTTTGACAATTATTGAACAAACTATTGCCAGTGGCACAAATGTCATTTTGATTATTTTGAAAGCAATTCAAAATACATAGAAAAATAGTGATGAGCAAAAAAACACACAATGATAATAATCAGCAAGTAATTTGCAGTGACAAAAATAATTTAGTAGCTACACAATGATTTGTGTCCAAATGTAAGCAGGAGAAAAAATCCACGAGAGAAATTATTCTGGTTTTGCTATCTTTTGGCTGATGATGATGCCAGTGTCTGTCCTTAAAAGTAAATGGTGAGTAACACTTGATGCGCCGAGCAGATGCTGTGCTTGTTTATTGCCTCATAACTCCTACATTCACAGCCCATGTGTGAATCAGATTATCAGCATTATCAAAGCTGGCTGTTAAAGGTTATTTGGTGAAACAGCTGGAGATGGGCAAAAAGAATATAATGTTATTACTGACATTACTCCCATAGACACAAGGAAGTGAGAAATAATGTCTTTAGGCTTCTTATTGCACTGTTGAAATGCTTTTTGTGTTTACCTAATGTACAGACCACCCGATATCTAGAGGAGCGAAGGAAAACAAACTGATGATTCACTTGACAGTGTAAATAGCAACAAACCCATTAATTAAATTTGAATCTTTTGAAGTTTTTAAAAAGGAATTCCACATTAAGAAGCAAAAGGGGGAGAGAAAATGTGGGGAGGACGGAGAGAGTGTGGAGGATAAACATCTGCATGCAAAAAGTGAACCATGAATATGACTTACACATGTCAGCAAAGGAAACATATATATATATATATATACATGTATATATATATATATATATATATATATATATATATATATATATATATATATATATATATATATATATGCACACAGACACACGCAAGCACACACATACACAGCTTATCCACCCTGATCCACACACTCATTACTGAGGAATGCCATTAGCATGGTAACCCTAACTATGGTACTGTGGTTTGGTAAAGAGGAATGGGGAATACATTTGGCACAACTAACGGAGCTTGGAATTGAAGAAGAGGAAGTCTTGGGGATAGCTAAGTTAAGTTAAATCAAAAAGGAATTATAAACGATGGAAGGATTTTTTTAATTGAAAATGTGGGCTGATATAGCTGGTTTTGTTGTGCCGGGCCCGCTGTAGGCCTGTTGATGCCTGTTTTAGTATGTAAATGAAGTTGTTAGGTCCATCCTTTCCTCTATTTCTCTGTTAAAGATACAGGTTTTTACCTCCTTAAATGGCTGACAAACAACACTCCTATCTAGCTCACTTATTGTTTACTAAGTAGCTTAATTATTATACCACTTCCAAAGGGGGCTACTCTTGTCAGGGAAGTTGAGGGAAACTATGAGAACCTATGCTCATGTCAAGAAAGAGGAGACAATGAAGTAAGAGGCAAGCATCTTGAGTCCTTAAAATGCAAACAACTGCATATTGCCGAGGCTTCAAACACACAACTTTATCTCATTGTTAACTGACTCATACACCCGCTCCTGTTGTGTGTGCTTGAAGCGTGTCCCTAGTGACAGCTCTCTATCGTAAATGCCATTTGACATGCTGATAACCGTTATATGGTCTGTCGATGGTGATGGGAATCAGCCTGCCAGCCCCAAAGTTTGCTGAGAACAAGAAACAGGTCACCATAAACATGTTAGTCTTCATTATCATTCACAAACTTACAAGAAACCTTTTGACAAGTGTGCAAAATGCATTTTAGTATTTATTCTTCAGGGTAGGACATTTAATCTATATCAGTCCTTTAGAGACATCCAACATTCAAGAAACTGTCACCAGTTATCAACAGAATAGCTTTTTGTGGCGTTTTCATCTCCATAAAGCACAAAACTTAGTTGGCAGCCAATGAATATAATTGTATGATCTCAATCTTTTAAAAAAACAACACCATATACATACTTCAGTAAAGTGTCAGGGTTCACAGCTGATCCCCGTCGTAATCTGCGCCAGCTGCAACAGATGCCGCTAATCGAGATCCCTATAAAGGGCAGCGGCACTCTCTGCCTGGCGCCGGGGGATTGTGGTCTTCATGGATTACTGTGGGACCCTGCCACGACCCGGACCTCATCCCTGCCAACCCGGACCTCACCCCTGCTATGACCGGACCCCAGTCTGCCACCCTGCCTGGGGCCCGCCCCGTCTGCAATCCGTACGGTTGAGGCCCAGCCTCTGCCGTCCAGTCTGCAACCCGTCCGTCCAGTCTGCAACCCGTCCGTCCAGTCTGCAACCCGTCCGTCCAGTCTGCAACCCGTCCGTCCAGTCTGCAACCCGTCCGTCCAGTCTGCAACCCGTCCGTCCAGTCTGCAACCCGTCCCGTCCAGTCTGCAACCCGTCCGTCCAGTCTGCAACCCGTCCCGTCCAGTCTGCAACCCGTCCCGTCCAGTCTGCAACCCGTCCCGTCCAGTCTGCAACCCGTCCCGTCCAGTCTGCAACCCGTCCCGTCCAGTCTGCAACCCGTCCCGTCCAGTCTGCAACCCGTCCCGTCCAGTCTGCAACCCGTCCCGTCCAGTCTGCAACCCGTCCCGTCCAGTCTGCAACCCGTCCCGTCCAGTCTGCAACCCGTCCAGTCTGCAACCCGTCCCGTCCAGTCTGCAACCCGTCCCGTCCAGTCTGCAACCCGTCCCGTCCAGTCTGCAACCCGTCCCGTCCAGTCTGCAACCCGTCCCGTCCAGTCTGCAACCCGTCCCGTCCCGTCTGCAACCCGTCCCGTCCCGTCTGCAACCCGTCCCGTCCCGTCTGCAACCCGTCCCGTCCCGTCTGCAACCCGTCCCGTCCCGTCTGCAACCCGTCCCGTCCCGTCTGCAACCCGTCCCGTCCCGTCTGCAACCCGTCCCGTCCCGTCTGCAACCCGTCCCGTCCCGTCTGCAACCCGTCCCGTCCCGTCTGCAACCCGTCCCGTCCCGTCTGCAACCCGTCCCGTCCCGTCTGCAACCCGTCCCGTCCCGTCTGCAACCCGTCCCGTCCCGTCTGCAACCCGTCCCGTCCGCAACCCGTCCCGTCCCGTCTGCAACCCGTCCCGTCCCGTCTGCAACCCGTCCCGTCCCGTCTGCAACCCGTCCCGTCCGCAACCCGTCCCGTCCCGTCCGCAACCCGTCCCGTCCCGTCCGCAACCCGTCCCGTCTGCAACCCGTCCCGTCTGCAACCCGTCCCGTCTGCAACCCGTCCCGTCTGCAACCCGTCCCGTCCCGTCCGCAACCCGTCCCGTCTGCATCCCGTCCCGTCTGCAACCCGTCCCGTCCCGTCTGCAACTTCAACCGAATAAAAGCGCTTTCCACCCATCTCTGTCCCGAAGTGTGGTTCCCTGCTCGAGTCCGCCCCAGCACATCGTGACAGAATCCCCCGGCCCTCATGGACTCGGGGAACCACACCCACCCAAGCCAGCTCCGTGGGTCGCCAGTAGGCGCCCATTGAGGGGGGGGTACTGTCAGGGTTCACAGCTGATCCCCGTCGTAATCTGCGCCAGCTGCAACAGATGCCGCTAATCGAGATCCCTATAAAGGGCAGCGGCACTCTCTGCCTGGCGCCGGGGGATTGTGGTCTTCATGGATTACTGTGGGACCCTGCCACGACCCGGACCTCATCCCTGCCAACCCGGACCTCACCCCTGCTATGACCGGACCCCAGTCTGCCACCCTGCCTGGGGCCCGCCCCGTCTGCAATCCGTACGGTTGAGGCCCAGCCTCTGCCGTCCAGTCTGCAACCCGTCCGTCCAGTCTGCAACCCGTCCGTCCAGTCTGCAACCCGTCCGTCCAGTCTGCAACCCGTCCGTCCAGTCTGCAACCCGTCCGTCCAGTCTGCAACCCGTCCCGTCCAGTCTGCAACCCGTCCCGTCCAGTCTGCAACCCGTCCCGTCCAGTCTGCAACCCGTCCCGTCCAGTCTGCAACCCGTCCCGTCCAGTCTGCAACCCGTCCCGTCCAGTCTGCAACCCGTCCCGTCCAGTCTGCAACCCGTCCCGTCCAGTCTGCAACCCGTCCCGTCCAGTCTGCAACCCGTCCCGTCCAGTCTGCAACCCGTCCCGTCCAGTCTGCAACCCGTCCCGTCCAGTCTGCAACCCGTCCCGTCCCGTCTGCAACCCGTCCCGTCCCGTCTGCAACCCGTCCCGTCCCGTCTGCAACCCGTCCCGTCCCGTCTGCAACCCGTCCCGTCCCGTCTGCAACCCGTCCCGTCTGCAACCCGTCCCGTCCCGTCTGCAACCCGTCCCGTCCCGTCTGCAACCCGTCCCGTCCCGTCTGCAACCCGTCCCGTCTGCAACCCGTCCCGTCCCGTCTGCAACCCGTCCCGTCCCGTCTGCAACCCGTCCCGTCCCGTCTGCAACCCGTCCCGTCCGCAACCCGTCCCGTCCCGTCCGCAACCCGTCCCGTCCCGTCCGCAACCCGTCCCGTCTGCAACCCGTCCCGTCTGCAACCCGTCCCGTCTGCAACCCGTCCCGTCTGCAACCCGTCCCGTCTGCAACCCGTCCCGTCCCGTCCGCAACCCGTCCCGTCTGCATCCCGTCCCGTCTGCAACCCGTCCCGTCCCGTCTGCAACTTCAACCGAATAAAAGCGCTTTCCACCCATCTCTGTCCCGAAGTGTGGTTCCCTGCTCGAGTCCGCCCCAGCACATCGTGACATAAAGAGGTTATCATAAATTCATTTGGGTTTTTTTTTTTTTTGTGCCTTGTACAATTGTTCCAAAACGTACCAAATTTGTATGAATCTCATTAGCAGCCTTAAAGGGCAACCTTTCCCCTGCCACTTTTGTAACCATTGTTTTTTAGCTTAGAATTTCACAGGGCCTGTTAATGTTAAAGGGTATGGGCCCATATTTAGATAAAGTCAGTGTTTGCTGAGACATCGCTAATGGTTGAGCAGCAATGGGACTGTCTCAATGGTCTCTGTGGGGGTTGACTGTGTGTGTGTGTTTGTGTTTGTTTTTGAAGGGGGTTTGCAGCAACAAGAAGATAAACTAAGATAGTAAATCAAGGTTTTGCTCAAAGACAGGAAAGACAATAAATGACTTAAGATAATGAATTGCTCTTGCATTCAGTTGAGAACATCACTTGTGGCAGCATCCGCTTCTCAATTACCTTGTTTCAGGCCATTGCGGAAATAACGTGTATGAAATGATCATTGGTACAAATCTGATACCAACTGTCAAATTTAGAAAACAGACGGCAGCCAATGTTGATATTGTGTGGATGATTTTCATTTCTGTTCTCATCTGATTTTTATTTTTAACTCAAATGAAAAATCTGATTTTACACTGATTCTATAGGCAGATGGTTTCGACAGGCTAAAGATAAGTATCTTTTTCTTTTCTATTTCTTTAGAGTGTGACACCATTAATGTGTCTAAAGCTTAGCTAATGAAATGATATCGTCACTATTCCCTTCTGGCTACCGTTCTTGTCAACCCGAAAAATCCATTAGGCATCAGTATGTGTAAGCTCAAAATTGAATAGACGTGTATTTGTTTAAGTAAGAGTAGAAATCTTTTTGACGAAATAAAGAAGACGCATCTGAGCTTGCTTTCAAAGAACTATAAATACTTTCTGGGGTCTCTTGCATGTAATACCTTTACACACTGTGTTTGCTTTATTTATTTGGGTTTGACCATCATATTGATGCTGTTCTGTATGTTGGCTTGTACTGTTGAAGGCGATTAAGCACTACTTAATTCTCTTTCCTTATCCTAATGAAATTATGCATACATTTTATTGAGTTTTCTCCTTAACTCCTCTGTCTTTTCCTCCCTGTCCTCATCAGTGACCCTCTTCTGTCACTACCGTGCCCCTGCATAGTGCACTATTGTGTGGGCCGTGGGGCCACAGTGCTGTTCTGCGGTCTCAGTGGGGTAAGGGTATGTTTGGTCAACGCTAAAAAACTGCAGGTCAAAGGGTACCCACTGCATCAGGGAGAGGTCAGTGTGTGTCTCTGTGAGTGTGGTTGGGTTAGACGAATCTAATGCTTGCACCAGTGGAGACTGTAATAACATTTCGGGAACCCTGCAGATCAACACGCTCTGCTTATACTCTTCTCATGTCTTTGAGGATAGTGAACTATTAATGTATTTGTTTGTTTTTACTTCATTACTCCCTTGACTGTAACAATCATCTGCAGGTAAATTGTGAATAATTACAGAAAGTGTTTGAAAGGCACTTCATCACGTTTGTACTTGTTTTTTTCCTCTTGTGTCTTTACATCTCTCTCCGTCTGATCTGTGCTTTCTCTTTGACACCTCCTATCTTACTCCCTGACATGTTAAATCTTCTGTCACTTTCTTTTAGTTTGGCTTTTCTCTTCCTTGACTATCTCTTCTGTCCCCCAGCCAGACCCATTTCAGCCTCCCAGCCCCCCTCTGCCACACACACACACACAGTCTGCAGCTGTTATTCCTGATGCCATTACAAATAAGATGTTGAAAGGTGATCGCTGGGACAGGAGACACAGACCCTTGTTTTCCTTTCAAAAGGGGTTTGTTGGATTGGGGTGAGGAGGGTGGGGTCATGTAGCCCTCCCAACTCACAATTTGAAGTCAATTATGGTGTGTATCTTTTTTTGAGTGTCAGCAGCTGAACAATGGATGCATTAATTCACCAAGACTAAAAATGCCACATTTAGACCAATCTTAGATGTGACTGAAATGGCAAGGACAGTCTGCTACATTCACTTTCATTGGTTGTTTACAGATGACCTTTAACCCCAGGAAGTAGATCCTGATTAGGGGCAGGATGTTAAGACAGACAGTTTAAGGGAAAAAAATCCAAATACTTTTGCTGTAGTTCCTAGATTTAACACATTGCATTTTTTCTTTATCTCAGTTTCACAATCTTTGTTAGTGAAAATCCAAGATATAATCGATGTAATTGCCATAAAAGTAACTAATTGAAGGGTTCATCAGAAGGATTAAAAACGTACTCATCGGAATTTGTTGCATCCTATTAAACAAAAACATGGCACTAAGTTGAAAACAAAAAAGGCTCATGGGGACACTGTTGCGCTCGTCCTTTTCCCCAGTGCCAGCTGTTGATGTGGAATCCATACTACAGAGGGAATGTGAGACGAGTGTGAGAGATGTGGGGGTGGGTTCAGCAGGACAGGAACTTTGGAAGCAATATGCTCACTTTTTGTCTTCAAACTGCAGACTTAATGCAATGAAAGTATCATAATAGCTAACAAAAAGTAAAGCCAACTGTTCTTGATCACCTCAATGTAGCCGGAAGCACAAATGGCCTGAAACCCTGTCCCCTGCATGATAGCTGACAGGATTTGGGTAAAAGTGGAACACCTTAACACAAATACTTTTCCCTCAAATATGTACATCTGAAAGGAGCGAGTCTATCTTTTAATTATTCTTTAACTCTTCACAAATTTTTCTTTGTGAATGACAATAAAGATTTAATGCTGCCTACGTGGATCGAGGGTCAAACAGCTGACTAATTTGAAATAAAAAATGTAAGCGTGCATGTACACCAGGAGAGTCTGAACCTTTTTGTTTTTTACTGAAATGCCACAGTTTCCTACCTCCATCATTTTGTAAAAGCTTCTGAAAACTTCGTAGAGAAAAAAAAATCTTTATTTTGTCACCTTTTTTTGAATTTATGCTGCATAACAACGGTAACATTTGGTCCCTGCATATTATCCATCTTGGATAAACTACTAGTTGTGAGCTCGGGGAGCAGTTCGGTGCCCTGCTCAACAGCACTTTGACAGGTGTGCTAGAGGGAACTTGGGAATCAAATCAGGTACGTGAGGCTGCAAGGTAACAGCTCTTTCTCAACTGAGCCAGGCTGCCCCAAGGGGACAAATGAGCTGCAGAAAGTTGGGAATATTACTTTTAGGAAATACATTTGAAACAATTGTTCTTCATCTTTCCCACTCTTGGTACAATTTTTTTGAATTTTGAAATCTAGCCTTTAGCGAGATGGTATAGAATCTTTAAAAAAAAAAAATCTTTAAGAAATCTTTTATACTCATGTTCTATCAATTTTATTATAAAACTTTTCTGTGATAAAACCAAGGGCAACTTTCCTACCTTGCACACAAAGTTTTAGACAACATTAATATTAAATCTTGTAATGTCTGTATATGTTCTCATGTTTTCCTGATACTTTTGGTTTTCATGAGGTTCATAATTTATTTTTTAATTTTTCAAAATAAAGATCTAAGATAACTCTTGGAAGGGCTGAAATCACTTGAGGCACTTGCAGAATTATGTTTTGGAATGGTTGATAAAATATAGCATAGTTGTAACTTTTGATAACCGTGATTTGCTTAGAATCATAACATCCATCCATCACGCTGGATGTTGGAGCCTATCCCAGCTGTCATCGGGTGAGCGGCAGGGTGCAACCTGGACTGGTTTCTAGTCAATTGCAGGGCCACATATAACGGCAGACAACCATTCGGGGCAATTTTTCTAACTTGCTGCTTCGTGTTTTTGGACTGTGAGAACCCAGAGGAAACCCACACAGCAACGTGCAAACTCCACACAAAAAGTTTCCCTTGTCGGAATCGAGCAAGGGTCCTTCGTGCTGTGAGGCCGAAGCGCTAACCACTGCGCTACCATGCTGCCTAGAATCATAACAATCATTTATTTTGCTGTGAACCGCACTGTCATGAACGTGATATTACGGCTCCATTCCTTGATCTTTTCTCCATGGCACATTTGGCCTGTATTTCAATATAGTATGCAAAATAAAAAAAAGAATAAATTTAAATAAAAATTTAAATTTGGCTCATTAGAAAGATGTCCTTAAACATGTATAGTCAGTTTTTGATATAATGAATGAATGAATATACAATGCTTGCAGTATGTTCATTCATTATCTGCACTGTTCAAAGTCTATCACATATGGAGACTTACCACCACTCACTTTCTAATTCACACATATAGATAATTTAGGGTCTCCAGTTAAACTACCGCATGTTTTTGGCCTGTGGGAGGAAACTGGAGAATTCAGAGGAAACCCACGTGGGCTCTGAAAGAACATGTTAGCTCCACACTCCCCTCCTGCAATCAAAACATGGACTTTCCTGCTGTTAGATAGCAGGACTAATCACTGCGCCACCGGCTTGCAGTATAATGAGTTATAGTTGTACTTTGAGGACAGATTTAGAAGATACATAATAGTACTGCAATATTTCTATTAGAAATTGACTAATGAGGATTTAAGGTTTTAAATCCCACCTTCAGTTGAACTGCTTCTATACATTTAGGGCATGCAATGTATGTGCAATTTTTAATGAAAGTATTTTTCAAATTGGTGGACAGTCTTGAAAGAAAAACTTTGCCAAAAAATTGTGCCTAATTGAAGCAGAAATTGTCTTTTACACACTGGAATTCCTACTCATGAAAAACTTCCAAAGTTCATAACCTTAAGACTTAGACAGTGTGCTGGCACAGTGTGCTGCAAGTCTCTCAGGGATTCTGGAGCAGCCAAAGTAGACAGTGCATCCTGCGTTGATTATTGTTAATACATTACAAAAATCCACAAAGAGTAGCATAACTTGCATTACTAACATTTTTCTCTAAATACCAAGCAAACATGACCAAGATTTGTGAAAACAAAAAAACACATCCCCAGATAATGGTCACACCCACAATGAAAAAACTCAAGACATTAATCCCTTGCCAGTAACTGCACAGCTCTGACGTCTGGCTGAGAGACCTACAGACCAGTTAGCTCTTAATTATTTCCCACCGCATGGTCTTTCACACTGGTCAGCTCAGCATATGCATTATCCCGAAGGTAATCCCCCTGTTGTGCTGGCCCCATTATCACACCAGGACACACCAGGACACAACAAGCCCATTCTTCGACACATAATTAACAAAGGTACTTACGGGCTGCTTTCTGGGATTTAAATGTCGTTTTGTCGCAGATTTAGAGTAGGACCCTGCACATGGTGGTGGGAGAAACTGAACAATCACTGAGAGTTAAAAGCAAAAACTCTGTCTGCTATGTGGAACAACAACATAGCAGACAGTAAAGCCAAGCAAAGTAAATAATTGACTCAAATCTTTGCATTTTACTCTAGACAACATGTCAATTTCAACCAGTTTTAATTTTGGAGGTATAGATCTCCATACATTTCTTTGAGATACCTTCACAAAATCAGGGCCATTTCTGTTAGTCATTTGCAATGTTGGACATAATCATGACTTCTCAGCACTTGTGGAAGATATTTATATCCGTGAGCAGCATCAGAGTTGTTGTGAGGCACAGGTCTGTTATACTGACTTCACCTGCTCTTTCTAAATTTGATTATGGATTGATTTCATTTGCAATAGAGATTTAAATAATCCTGAAGTAAATGCATCATGCACATTTACACAAAGGAATTAGCTACATATTTCCTTAAGACTGCAAGTAGAAATTTTGTAAATGTTGTTTGGTCAAATGTTTTGGTCTTTGGAAATATTTAGGTTATGTTGCTTGCTATTTTAAGTATAGAGATTATACGTTTGGGTTCATTCTAGCTTGGGTATTGACCCACTTCTTGTTCTTACTCAAATGAATTACATGATTATAGCCATGATACTCAAGTTTAGACATGTGATAGCTAAATAAAGTCAATGTTTTCTGTAAATTCAGTGCATTCTTTTTGATCATTGTTATTTAATTTAAAATTCTATTTTTGACATGTCTTTAAAATCAGAATGCCACTTTGCAGATTGTGTAACTTCCATAAGATTTGCTTTGTTAGAATCTGTCAGTTATGTGTAGCAGTTTTCTATCATCATCACACGCCTGGGTTCAGACTGTTAATCTAATTTTTCCTGACAAATTCTGTGAAGGACTATCAGTATTTATTAGAGACATATGTGAGCTGCCATCGTTAGGTCTCTGCACAGACTTTTATTGGCGATTAAGTCTTAAGGAAACTGGTCTAGTGTTGTTTTGGTCAAATGGTTGTGATCATTTTCATGCCGAAAGGTGAACAAATTTCATCGTTTAGGTTCAGTGCACTCTGTACCATTCTGCATCTCATCTTTACATGATCAGTCTCCTTGTTCTTGCTGAAAACCTTGCCAAAGCTGACAATGCCACCATATCTTCCTTTTGGGATCGTTTCAGCAAAGTACCTGGTGTTCGTAGACAGACTTAGGGGTTCTGTGCGTCCAGACATACAAGCCAAGAGTGCTGTTGCAAGAAAGATAGTTTTGTTTCATCATGGTTCACTGTAATAATTGTGATACGGACTACTGACATGAGAAGGTCTTGATTGTTTGTAGAGCAGAAGAATACGAACCTTTCTTATTTAATTTTTATGCATGGGCCAACTAGGTATCATGTAAAGTGAACAAAATGAAAATTGCAATTTCAATATTTACATTTTTTGGCATTTTATTTCAACTTTAAAATCATTAATGATTGTATAAATGCACAGACATTATTCTGTATGTAATCACCCATACAAAATTCAACAAAAGGAAAAAATTAGGAGTTTCTAAAGTCAATATTGATTGAAAATACTTATTAAACTATTCAAAGAAAATAGTTTGGCGGGACGAATAAAAAAGAAAAACGGGCCGGATGTAAAATGCCAAGGTCTGCTGTACACTGTCAAATTCCTTGACCGAGAACTGTAGAGGTGCTGTCAAGGACTGTGTGGAAATACACACGCCCTAAACTGACTCGCAGGCTGCAGATTCAATTTGAGTTGTATTTCTGATCAACTCTGTAATGAGTTTCCAATATTCCAAGTTACCTGTTTCCTGTTCCAAAATTATAAAAGTAATTATGCTGATAAAAACACTTAAACATGTGTCAACACGCTTAAAAGTGTTTTCATCACAGGAGTCTAATCATAAAAGTGAGGTTATCAATTGGACTTTTGAGCAAAATTCCACAAGCTTCAGTCATTCATAACCTATATTGCTCATCCTGTATGCAGGGTCGCCGGGCATCTTCAGCCATTCCCAACTAGCAGCCAGCTGATCAGATATAGTCTTCAGTTAACCTACTGCATGTTTTGAAGTGTGGGAGGAAGAGGGAGAACTCAGTGAGAACTTTTGGCTGCATGGGGAGAACAAGCAGACACTGATAGAGTACAAAGGTGTGCAAAAAGTGAAGCGGTCCCTCACAACTACACACACTCACAATCATGCTCACCTCCCGCATTCCACACCAATCCTCAGCCGTGACTAAGTCCATTTGCTCAGATCAGGTCATTGTCTCATCTAAGCTCAGCGTGCATGCGTGCGTGTGTACGTGCGTGCGTGCGTGCGCATGCTTGGAATGTCTGAGTCCCCAACAGATGAACCAGAAAACTCACAAGAGGAGGAGAGTGAATTAAACCATCAGTTTTGTATACTTATAATTTCTGTCATGTGAAATAAAGTCTTAAATTCATGCTACAAAATTAGTAAGTGTAAAATGTTCACAGGCAGCTGTTTTTGAAGTCTTAATGCAGGTTAAACCTCCCAATCTATAGATTTCATAAACTTTGCTCAAGAAAAATAAATAAATCTGTTAAAATAGTGCTAAAGATTGTGTTACGGATTTCTAGGAAGCAGTGGGTCACTGCCTCGAAGACTTTCCTGTTTTCTAAGTGACATGAAACTGTCCTTCAGCAAAATGTCTCTAAATAATAAATATATTTGCAGTATGTTTCACAATTCTATCATTCAATTTCAATGTTTATGTTGGTCTTCAATGACATCTACGACTACAAGCATCATCAGCCTTATTTGTTTTGTGATAAGAAAGCAATCACCATCAAGTTATTTTTATATCAATCTCTGCCCATGCAATTCATGTATCACTCCTTTTCTTTTTATGTCAAGTCATTGTGGAAGGTCCTTACTGCTAATATGCACTCTCTTCTTGTGAACATGACCATAGTGTGTGTGTGTGTGTGTGGGGGGGGGGGTGTTGGTTATCACTTCTGTTAATGTGTAATGGTGTCTGCCTCCTGAATGCTGATAAAAGTCAGGTCGAGGACATTGCTATAACATACACTCACAAACACACAATTCAATGTTCTGTGTTTCAGCATTTATGCCTTCTTGTATGAAGGGCACAATTAGGTAAATGCACACTATCCACACAAGGATGTAAAGATAATAACCTTTTAACTGAGGCTTCTGCCCTCACCTTGCCTAGCTTTTTGTTCTCAATCCTTGGTTATAAGTGTTATTTTGTAAACTAGTATTGCAAAAACAGAAAAAGTACACTGACCCAAGTGTGAATTACACATCCAAGTAAACAACACTTTTCGTCACAGACTTTACAGGTTATCAGTTGCTTTGCTGCTTACAGATTATATTAATTAAACCAGTGAAGATGTGGATATGTCAAAAGTTGTATACTTTTTTTGAGTGTAATCTGCTCCTCCAACCATACTCTTGTCCAACATGGGTTTTCAACATTTTTTTTTACCTTTATTTGATTTCTTTTTAATTAGTTTATTTAATGGAATAAAATATCTTGGATTTTCGTATCAAAACCTGATGCCAGTTCTCAAAAAAAATGTGTTCATCACATTTAATTCATCATGAAATGTGTATGCATTTCACAGCAAAAACATAGTTTCATATGAAAAGATTAAGTGGAATTATTAGAAAATTCCTCCTTCAGCAAAGGGTAAATTCAGTTTGACCATGGACTTTTTGCTGTTTACTGAGTTAGCCATATCTAGCAGACAGTGATTGCACCAAGATCACGCCAACCAAGTCACTAAGACTGGTCTCACACCATGGAATTCACTTAGTGCCCAGGTGTTTCACTTAATGTGGTGTCAATAACGTCACCCTCACAGACAATGTCATTCCAAATATGACCAAAGTAAAAGGCTGCTATGCAGATAATATACAGCACATAAGCTGTTTATAGTTTTAACTGAGATGTCTCACATCATACTGTTCTGACTAGGCTTCAAGTTACATTGTCACACCTTTTTTATTTGGAAGTTGTTGGGAAGGTTGATTCCCATTGGAAGTGTGAAAAGTGACTATTAACATTTCCATGGGTGTTCCTTTTTTAATACTTTTTGTGTAAAAGAAAATCACTAGACTTGGCAAAGAGTTCCCTGCTTGTTTGGGAGGACAAAAAGGTCAAATGGCATTAAACATTTGTTGTTTTGCACGTCATTCAAGATTTTCAGTTTACCAGTCTAAAAGTTTCAGTTTGAAAGTCAGTGCTTCATCGGAGCACTTTTGCAGCATCAATGTTTTTCAAAATATATTTATTTGTTTTGCTCTAATATGTAAAAGATTGCTGGTTGAAAACTAAACCAAAACACAATGTGTGGTTAAGAAGACATTTGACTTTAGCTCTCCTGTCCATTCATAAACATAATCCTTCAGTAGATTTCATGAATGTTAAAGCGTATCAGCCACTTTTTCAATGTAATATTCTATGCTGTAAGATAAAAATGCAACTGATGTAAGCCATATTTTTCCATTTGCCTACATTTCATTTTGAGTCTCTTCGTTCAACTTTTTGGATTTGAAATTACGTTATCTGGCGTTGCCTGTGCTGCTTTCACTTTGATGATGTGGCCGGTTATTCTAAATGTCTTGCAGATTTTTTGATTAGTTCCATCATTTCGAGAGAGAAAAAGCAGTCTCACAGAGAAATCGTTTGTTGGTTCCTCTGTTGCTTTTTGTTGGTCTGTCTTCAGTTGTTTGCCGCAGACTCTTTACACAAAATGCTTTTAAAAGGCTAAATATTATTTCCATTTTTGTTGTTCAAATGCCAGTTCAGCTTTAAATGAATTATGTCTTCGTGGCCAGCTTTGGCTTGTTTTTTTTTTGTTTTTTTTGTGAGTACTTTCCTTTTTTGATTTATCACAGTGTTGAATTCAATGAAGCTTTAATCAACACCATTCAATATTTCTACTTTATCTTTTATGTTTTATGGTAGAAATGTTTTTGATGATTCATTCATCTTGCTTAGTCAGATGCTGGAGGAGGGTGAAGAGATTGACTGTGTGTATCAGTTTGAGATGATGTATTTCTACGCAATTTGTCCCAATTCTTCACACTTAATTACCTGCCTCCCTATTCTTCCCTTGTTTTCTCTCTGCACTGCCCTCATTCTTTCCATAACCTAAAATTCACTCTGAAGAGCATTTTGTAGCGAGCTGTGGGGTTTCACTGTTCAGTAATAAAGAGGCAGAGTATTGCTCAGTCAGCGTTTGATTTCGAACACAGGATGATGGCTGAAGTCCATTAAATTGGTCTCTCCACTTCACTCAACCTTCAATGCTAACTTAGAATATGGCAACACAATTACAACATGACAGACCCAACTGAATAACCTGTACCACATAAAAACTCTTTAAAACAACCACAGTCCTGTGGTCCATTCCCCATATCCCGCAGTCATTGCCTCATTTACATATCTCGCCTCTTGGCCAATCATATCCTTGAAGCCGCAAGGGACACTACAATAAACTTCTAGTGATGTGGTGTCTTTGAGGCCTTTTTTAAACTCTGAAAGTATTTTCCAGGTTAATACCACCATTAGGTTTTTGATGGCTTGCAAAAATGTATGTCCTGTCTCCAAAGACTCTTGTTGGAACTTTTTTATGTTCCAGTATCTTCTTTCTTTAATTTATGAGTGCATGTTGCCTTTATATGTTGATCTCTTTACTCACCATAACATATTTGTCCCACTAGCTGGAGCTGTAGTGTGATGTAGAGTCCAATGACTTTTGCCAATGGCCAATAATTGGTATCAATATCATCAGTATCTAGATACCAGCTCGATGATAAAAAAAGGTCACCTTTTGTTGCGATTTAATGAGGCCATATAGAGGTAGCCTTAAAAACAAATCTTTACAGCTTACTTTCCACTTGTTTTTAACTCTCCAACTTGATTTTGTTTGGGTAAATATTGGCATAATATTTTAACATCTACTATAACTGAATTTTGGCTCCATATTTCAACTATAAGCTTTTTCCATTCTCTAATTATTGTTTCTATTCCAGGAAAAACAGTATTACTTGATCTTTTAAAAAAAAAAAGGCGGTGTGTGTGTGTGTGTGTGTGTGTGTGTGTGTGTGTGTGTGTGTGTGTGTGTGTGTGTGTGTGTGTGTGTGTGTGTGTGTGTGTGTGTGTGCGTGTTTCCACAAATATGCACAATAGTATCTTTCAATGATAACCGTATATAAAGCGGGTGTCTATTTACTGCACTCACTAAAATTCCTTCTTTTGATGCATGGATGACCTTATTCAGATTGGTGGTCAAAGGTCAAGGCCCCAATGATGTTGCAGAAAGTTTTTGATATTTATTCCAGAATTCACCATACCATTACATTACAAAATTATACACAAATTTCTCACAAACATGGCACCAAACTCCTCAGATACATTTTTTTTCAGTTGTGCAGTCCATTGATTCTTGAATTGCTCAATATGTGTACTGTACACTGCAATATGACTTGTCAAAAGTGGCTGACAGGCTGAATTTCTTGAATTAGATAATTCATCATTTGATATGAACTGCACACACATCACTCAAACAGATTTCAGCTTAAGTAGAAAATTGTGCAAAAACCAACTGTAAGTCATTATTAGATATTTTTCTGCACTGATGCAAAAAAGTAAGTTTGGATTTCGGGGAAATTGTGCCTTTATTAGCCTTTGCCAGAGAAAAGGCAGGAAAAAAACTTTAGTTGTTAAGGAGGGTCTTTAAAAAGTATTAATATTTTTGTAGTGAAAGAACCATACAGAGCTAATGTGTTGCTCTTGCCAACTATAAATCCAAAAGGAAAAGATTTGTGGTTTACTTTGCACTTTACCCTGCTGCTTTCAGAGAACATTAACATGAGATTTAAACACTAATATTTTTGGAAGTAACAGTGTGACTTTGATTTTTTTTTCTCCCCTTTATTTCCCCTCAAGCTTTTTGAGGATGAGCCACATCCACAGGCCATGTGCCTTAAATGTTATTAATGACAATAGAGGTAATAGAATACATTTTCTGACAAATCTACCTTCTTGGTCGGTTCTCACCTCGTTTCATACTTCGGATTGTGAAACGGCTTTTCTTTCGTCCATTGAGAGGCGCAGCAGCCAGGGGTGTACAGGAGGTGGAACAATATAACAATGTCACCAACTATTAGCAAAGGTGGAGTGAAGGGACAGAGGTACAGGTGGAGACACTCAATAGAGAAAGAAAGTAAAAATGATACAATATACACATATATAAAAACAGGAGAAAAAAAACAAGGCTGGAGGTTTTACACCTTCGTGGGTTCTCATGTGGGTGTTGTTCTTTTAGAAGACAGATGATGGGAGTTGGAGAGGGGATCAGGTTGCTGTACCAGCCGTTCAGCAGATTCCACTGAGTTTTTCTGGCTGCTGTGTGTTTATGCTCTGTGTGTGCATTTGTGTAAGACTATTGTTGACCATTAAGTTTATTTGTATAAATGTGGTTAATGCAGCCTTCCAATGATGACAGCATTCCATCCCCTGCCCCAGGCCAAGTGTTACCTGTCAGGATGGAGTAACAAGAAGTAGTTGACCTATTAATGGGGTGGAAGTGACTTTGTTCTGAAGAGGAAAGTGTTTCTGTGCGTATCCGTGTGTGTGTGTGTGTGTGTGTGTGTGTGTGTGTGTGTGTGTGTGCGTGTGTGCGTGCGTGTGTGTTGGTAGTGGTTTGCTCATGCCTGAGCACATGCACTTAAGGAAGACAACTTAATGTGTAACCATCACACTTTCTATTGCCTTAGGCATTAGAAAGGTATTAAGAGGAGGAGGTGGAAAAAACACATTTTTGGCGAGGTAAAAATGTTACACAGGCACTATGTTACTTTCTCACATAACAACAAACCAAACCAGTGGTAATTAAATTAGATTGTGGGTTTTCATT
This sequence comes from Fistularia commersonii, assembly GCF_037954325.1. Classification (NCBI taxonomy): domain Eukaryota; kingdom Metazoa; phylum Chordata; class Actinopteri; order Syngnathiformes; family Fistulariidae; genus Fistularia; species Fistularia commersonii. The sequence continues at coordinate 10,425,651 of NC_141296.1, forward strand.
AAACATGCACTGTAAATAGGAAAACTCATAGCAATGGCATAATAATATAATTAGAGCAATGCAAGATCTCATTTTAGCATGATGTGGATTGATTAACCTTGTCTCATAAAATTGTGAGCTTAGTTAAACAACTGATTCAAGTGTAAGATGAATTATTTGAGGATTCTGTGCTTTCTATGGTATATAAGCACATGCAAATGTATAGCAATGGGCTCACACCCATATCCACACCTCTGCCTAGTACAGTGTATAAAGCTGTGTCCCACTGTTAAGCACTCTCCATCAAAAGCATTCCTCGGCTCTCTCCTCTTGCTCCAGTCTCAATTCCATGCCAAAAACAACAACGTGTTGGACTCTGCAGACCGATCTGACTCTTCAGACCAGTGGAACATTCTAAAAGCATTCAAAGAACTATCCCTCCAAACCAAAATAAAAAGGGGCCGTCTTGACTTTCACTCTGCCAAAATATGCCAACTTTTTCCAAAATGTACTAAATTGGATTGTATTAATGGTACTTGGAAAATTATAAAATACTTGAATGATTGACTGGAATAGATGGCATATTTATCTAAAAAAGCGATACCCTAGCCTTGTTTTGAAAAACAACTTTTTTCAGTCTACATCCAGAACTGAATGTTTGCAAAGTTTTAAGTGTCCTTCTATATTTTTGTCATTTTATTGTTGATTTTTAATTTTTTCCTAATTTTTTCATTTCCAAATTATTCCATTCTCCTTTAACAAATGAATTACAGTAGAGCAAAATTGCATGCGAGTATTAATAAATAATAACAATGTTAGTGAAAGCAATTGTTTCACATATTTTGATTAGCTATGATCTTATTTAAGCTTTGATATATATATATATCTTGACCTTTTTCTCACATGAGCCAAAACAATCATATTGTTTTAGATGTATGGAACTCAGCTCCTCAACTATTTCTAAAATGCTACATTTCAGCATTATAACCTTTGTTTATTTTATGAATAAATTATTTATCATGCCTTCATCAACAACAAAAAAACAGACAACACTCTGACTCTGAATTTAGCAAGTAGGAAATAAAAACACATTGCAATGAGTATGAAATTAATATCCATTAAATATAATGAAAATATGTGGATGTTGAAGTAGTGTTTCCTGGCAGCACAAAGGAAAATAGTTTCTCTGCACAACTCAGATTATTGATAGCTGCATTGTTTTTGTTACAAAGTCCAGATTATGAAAAAATTGTAGACTTATCTGGTTGATGCTAATCCAGAGGAATTTTCTACTGGTGCTGGATAGGACTAGATTTAATGAAATACATGATACAAAATTCATAAACAAGATTGAATTGCTATAGCAAAATGTAGTGGGGTGAAAAATTAGGACATAAGAGCCAACGTTTGTTTTAGTAATGCATGAGTGATTGCATTGTGGTTTCTTTTTCTTCTCATCAAAAACAAAAACAAATAAAGCAAAGCAGCCACGTGAACCAGAATACATCAGGGAAAGTGACCCCCTCTCATTATGGTTAACATGTGTGCAGCAGGTAAGAAACTCCCTCAATGACATCTACAGTATACAATGGAGCTCCTTGTTGGAGTTGCCGAAACTACAGCTTCCCGAGTTCTCTTTTGCACCCGAGCAATTTACTTAAATATTTGAAGAAATCTTTTTTCGAAATATGGTATTTTACCATGAGCAGTTAAAGAGCATTTTATCTCAAAGGCGCATGTTGTTTCATCTGCAATGCTCAAGGGCCATTTGTTATCCATGTATCATGTTTGCAAGTTGTCCTTGAAACAATCTACTTTCATAACACTGTAGAGAATTTAAAGCTGCAGAAATTTTCTGGTAGGTGCATCTACTGTAAAGCCGTAGCTTTTGTGGGATGGTTGAGAAATGCATGTGATGTACTATCTGCTCAGCAACCAGGTTTTTGTACTTTATAATTGTGCTTGTTTTCATAGGGGTAGCAGCCAACTGTGGCTGACCATGCATGGACCCTCTTAATTTAATTGGCATAAGGCCGGATTTGGCCAAATGCAACTATTGATCCAAAGCAATCCTTTTTCACCTGCGCACTTCATTATCCTGTCCTCACAGGTTAAAATAACACCCAAAATGCTTTTTCTGGCCATGTAAAATATTTAGACATTAAACAGTGAATAGAAAGGATGTCCAACAGTCAAACCAAAATCCTGAATTAAAATTCTAAAATTAAAATTGTCTTCCTGCTCATATAACACAAAGTCCCCCCCACTTCATTTTGAGAAAACATTTGTATTGTTAATCTCCGTATTTGCAGTATTTTGAAACTTCTCACCTTTTTAATTGACACAGGCTCAATATGTACAGTTCAATCCGACATTTTCAAATCTTTTTAACTCTTTAGTTTAGGTTTTATTGATGGCAGCATCAATAACTTTTTCTTCTTTCTTCCTTTTTTCCTGTCTTTTATTGTCAGGCATCAAATATTCTAAATTGGAATTTCTGCATTATATATTTTAAGGACAAAAAATGTTAAGTGCATATTTTTTACAATACAGATTATATACTTTCTGTTCAGGCACAAAAGGAATAATATTTATTATATATTTCGGCAGTGATAAAAGATAAAAGATGCCTTCTAAGACTGTCTCTGATAGATGCATCTCAGTCTTGCTTCTTGTTTCCTCATCTGCAGCCAACAATGTCTGTTGTTGGAATTCAATGTTCATGTTACTAACTGCACACACTAATGTTACATATTAAGGTTATATGAAATTGTATTATCATGAAAATATCAAATCCTTTATAACACATTATCGGTGAGCACCAGAAGCAGCCAAAGTCCACTGAATTATAGAATATAAACACTGGATTTGCAGGGGGTCTTTGTGTTTTGCTTGAAAAGTAAGCTGCAGGAGAACTGAATTCCTGTATGGAATTCTGCTATGCTTCATATTGAGGCTCCATGATGGAAAGCTGTGGGAGTAGAGTGTGTGTCTGATGTGTGCTGTATTTTCCTGTCATTAGTCTGCACAATAACAGATGTGCACATCTGTCTTACCTACAAGCTGCCTTCATTTAAGAGAAGGAAGAGAGAGGGTGTGCATATTTTGTGACTTTATAGAAGACAAACAATCTTCAGGTTGCTCCAGATTGTCATGTGGACTACGTTGTTGTCAAGGGAGCAACCAAAGCCAAATGGACAAAACAGACCAAAGGTTTAAAAGCCATGCAATTTTCTTTGCTCGCCACCCCCCCCCACACACACACACACACATTGAGACCCAGAAAGCATACTTGGTATACAAATAAAGATACACACATAATTAGCCAAATTTGACAAGCAGCATCAGCAGCATAAGTTACATTCATTTTACGCACCAGCATCATTTAATAGCACGTATAGTTTCAAATAGGGCTCTACAACACTGACACTGTGTCTCGTGAAAAGAAAGGATACCTTTTTTTAATCGCATTGTTTTTTAATCCAGATATAGTTGAAAAGAAGCTTGAGCTTCAAAACTTAAATCATGGACTTTTGAGCAGCAAGAGGAGAAAGGAGATTGAGATGATGAGGAGTGGGAGGAAGGAAGGGTAGGAGGCTGTTGCTCTCTGTTCTCTTTAACGGAGGAGAAGAGGAAAAAAGGTTAAGTGAAGAAGAGGTTAACTGTTGAAAATTGAGAGGTTCAGTCAGAGGTCCTGGTTCAGTGAACCTCTGGGGAAGCGAGGTGTGTATATGGGAGGAGGGGCAGGATACAAGTAAATCACTTTTGCTTTAAACATACAGGATGTGCAAATGAGCCGGTAATGAAAGAGTGAAAGAGAGAATGAAAGAGAAAGGGATAAGAGGCCAAGGAAAGAGAGGATGACAAAAGTAGGCTTGAAAATTGTCATGAAGAAAGAGAGTTGGTGCAAATGAAAGTCATAGTAATGGAGTATTTTGATTTCAAGGAGTTGGATTTAATCTGTTAGATGGAGAAAAGAGAGAAAATTAAATGAAAATATGAAGAAGTACAATAGCAGAAAAAAGCAAAAGAAAGAGGGATAAATTATGACTTGAGCTGTGAGCCGAAGGAAAGTAGGGCCCCTGATGAGAAACCCATACAGCTTCATGACACCCCCCTGTTCAGGAGCAATGTTGAGAGGAGGAGGAGGAGGAGAGGCTCCGTGTGACTAATGTCTTTTTCACACATTTCAGCTCCAATCATCCATCATTGTGTCCACCTCCCGTTCTTGTTAAAACAACACTGCGTTGTGACAGCAACGAGAAGACTACTGTAGCTGTTTGCCTTCTTTGTGTCTAGTTCCAGCCCTCACACTTCATTTATACCTTTTATTTAACCTTCATCCCTTCTATTCTGAACAGTAGAACTAATGTTTAGCAGTTGCCACAACTGGAAACTCAGTTCTTGTTGTCATCTATGGTGACATTTTTGTCGCCACTGTCATCTAGAGTTCCTCTGAAACAAACCCAATAAATAAACAAACCCAATACCCTTTGTGACTGAATTACTTCAGAGTCTCATATTTAGAAAGGTTAATATTTAAGGGAAATTTTTCCCATCCTTCTAACAGCTTTTACCATTATTCCTTTCACAAAGAAATGTACCAAAGTGTGTTTGTTATTACAAGAAACCCAAACTGGGCAACAGACGTCTACAAGCCATCCAAATGCCCATTAGTTGATGATTTCAGAACCCTGAATCAGAAGTTATGGACCTCTGACTGGCCCAATTTTTCTCAAATGTTCACAAAAATTCCCTGTGCAATAACCATTTATTGCATGACATGTTTTGTCTGTCCATCGACAGTCAAATTCCAAATGACTTGACCCATCAAAACCTTTTTTTTTAATGGCGCGGTGTCATTCATTTATCTCACAAGCTTAACAGTAAAATTAAGGCCATGCTGTCATCATATGAAGGTTAACCAAACAAAAATCATTGAACTGGGAGAAAAAAAAACAAACAAACATATGTGAACACTACACTTGCTTGCTTACAGGTGCTGAAATAAAATACAGGCATACACCTTACAATTTTCCAGTCGTAGACTTAAAACTGGCAGTCTTAAGGAAATCACAAGGCAACAGAAAAGTCAGCCAAAGTCGCTGTTGTGTGTGCAGCAACTGCGTTCCTATGCTAACAGAGAGCGAGTTATAAGGAGATCCACTTTTTGTCGTCGGCTGTTCACTGTAGACAAACTGCTGTGTTGACTGACCGGATGACTCCTCTTCAGCTTCCTCCGTGATCGTGCCGGTGCCTGGTCTTTTCCCACCAGATGCTAATTCTGCAGCAGCCAGTTGTTGATATCCTCACAGGAGAACGTCCAGTGTCTCCTGTCTGTGGCGTTTCTTTGGGCCGGCTTCACTAGTTTTCCCAGGACCTTTTCTGTGTTTGTGAAAGAAAACTGTAGACACAGCCTTTGGCTCTAGTGTCCATTTAAAACTAGCAGCACCTTTCCGCTTAGTTTGGCTTAAGGCATCAATTGCATCTGGAGAGGAGCAACGAGAACACATCCTTTGGAAGTTGTGGACATCCACAAGCACTTTCCCATTCCTTTCTTCTCTTCTTGTCTTCTGAAATCTGTGTAGACTAGCATCAGCCCCTTTGTTTCCCTGAGACTGGCACCGGCAACCAAAAGCAGCACAATGTGGGATTATTATCGTTTTTACCGTATCGTACCAAGCAAAAGTTAACACAAGTGGAAAGCCAAAGTCAAAGCAAGCACCCTTGATATGTCCTCAGCCCAACATGCATTGCCCTAGTAAAATGACGACAGTGCCCCTGGGTTAAAATATGTGTTGTAAATTGGCAACTCTAAATGACTCAAATTGACCAGCAGCATTATTCATGTACAACTGTATATACTGGCTCCCTTTAGACCAATGATAATGCGATCAACTGAAACCAAATGATGGAAAAAATAAAATACCATGTATAATGAGCCAGATATATTTAGACTGAAAATTCAGTATACGTCATGTTTTTATGGTGAGATAGTCATCGATTGTCATTGCAGTCGGTAATTTGTCAGGAAACACATCCTCCTGTTACAGTATCTGCAACGTCACATTTTTGGTAGCTTTGTGGTTGTATGTGTGTGAGTGTGTCTGTGTGTGTTTCCTAATTTGAAAAACATAATTTGCTACTGACAATTCATGATTTTTCCCCTCTGAGGTCTGTCAGAGGCAAATACTTCTAATAGGAAATGTGAATAACAACAGTGATGGTATTGTTTTCATGGTGATCATTAAGCTGTGCTATTTTGCAATCCACTGGAATGCTTATATTTGTGTGTGACTTGTTGACAACTTTGCACCACTTCTGTCATTATATGGCTCTGTGAACACAAATGAAGTGAGGGTCAAATGCAACAATTGTCTCAATTTAGACCTGGAAACTGAACAAAGAAAATGTTTCATGCATGAAAACCTCCTTACTCAACTGGGAAAAACCTGAGGTGAACCAATGTCTGAAGAATTTTTATACAATTGCTTTTCATAATCGGTCAGGACACTTTGTTCAACACAACCAAAGGATTATGTGTTTTACTACTATATTTGGAGGTTATTGTTGGACTCCAAAAGGTGTTTTGAGAAGCCAGGGACACATGTAGAAGTTTAGCAGAGTCTTCCTAACTTCACCAGACCCTCCTCTTTCCTGTTCTCCATCTTCCTGTTTAGCTTTCTTTGTATGCTTCTCCAGTTCTGCTGTATTTTAATCCCTTTCTAACTGTCAATCACACTCACTTAAATTCCATGCTCTCCCATACACTTAATTTCCTTCCATTTACTTTTTTTTCCCCCGTGTTCTCCTACTCATCCAATTTGTGACCTTCATCTGGCTTACCTCTCAGTCACTCTTACTCCCTCCCACCTTCTCTGCTCAGTCAGCCTGCTCTTTTAGCCACTGTTTTTCTAGCTTTCAGACTCTGAGTTGACTGACCACTGAGCAGTCAAGGTCACACCTGATTTCATGTCTCAATATGTGAGATCCCAGTTGATAGTACACCCGCCTGCCTTGTTATGTGTTTGGTCAATGTGGATACCAGTGAGTGTCAAGCCATACTTAAAGTTATCTGTCACAAGTAGAGAGAAAACTGAGTTGTGTGTCTGTAACTTAAACTGTATATTATGCACCTTACTCACCGGCTTATTTGGTCAAGGTCTGTTTTTAAGAGGAATTTGGAGCAAACTGCCTTTGGTTTGTCCTTGAAGTTGTACTTGTAACAGTAAGTTTACTGGTATATTCACCAACTAATGTTGTGTCGAATACAAGCATGTATAAGGAACCTCTTGTGGATATAAAGCACAATTTTAAACGTCTCATAAATTGCTCATTAAAAATCAAGTCATTATTCACTTGTTTAATCCAAGGAACCCATTATTGTAAAGACTTGTTACTTGGTGATCAAAACTTTTCTTTTGATCATATGCATCTCTTTCGAAACCGAGAGCTCCCCATTTACAGTTTTGCGCACTTAGAATCTTGCTCTTCCTCAAATCTGAAATTTGCCCCTTGCTGCTATAATGCCGAGTTCAAGCTCCATTTTTTTTTATCACAGACCATGTATGAGATTTTCAGGATGTGAGTCACAGTTCCACAAAATACCTTTTTGGTCTTTAACGGCGTGTGTATGTAGCCTTGCAATGTGATATCCGTCTGAGCAAGCCATGCAGTCACCTAAGTTAGCCTATCCAGATGAGTTCTGTCCTGCTGGATTTAGCAGCAAGCGTGTCTTCATACGTTATTAAGGATTTGGGTGCACTGATACAAATACCACAGTGAGGCAACAACTAGCATTTTCCATCGTTATCTTTGAAGCCGCTTCGGTCCTGTGCGGGAAACAAGGACGTGATCCCCAGGACACAGTAAAAGCGGTCATCATCTTGCACAGGAGAAAATATGCTCCTTGCAGCTTAAATCTCATCTAGCAGCTCACTACAACTTTCCCCTTCTTGCTCCATTTACTCCCTGCAATGTTATGGACTGATCCACTCTCACCAACAAAGGCCGGAAATGATAGCTGTATTGTGTAATGATGAAGAAGTGTGTGGTTGTTTTCTCTGTCTTGTAAGCTTTCGCTGAATAACAAACTTGAAAATAACTGATTTCTCCCGGGGTAAACTAGTAAAGGTTGTACAAGGGTTATGCTGTCATTCCAAATGACCGTAAACCTTTTAAAAAGTCAAGTGCTCCCTAGACTTTTCAAAGGTCAGAATTCGTATTACATAGGTCAATATGTAATCTGAGGTCCATATTTAAAGGCCTGTGGAGGGACACGGCCCCACTTCTCACCCTGGGAGAGCCATGTAAGTAACAAATACGGGAAAGGACTGTCTGTAACCAACTGACTTCATTGTAACTAGAAAGCAATGGTGTCAAGCTGAGAGGTGCCTTAGATCTGAGCCTTTTGGTCTGCAATCCTTTTTGCTCAAGGTGAACTCATTGCAACCTTTGGCCTTCATACCTTGTATTTGATGTAAACTATGGGAATGGGAAGAAGCACCTTGCAAGACCTTTTCTTTGATCACAATGTAAGGAAGCTCAAGCAATGTGTATAGTGGTGTTGAAATATGACGGTGTTTAATCTGGTCTTCCATTTCTGTCAAGGTCCACCACGGGTGTCTGAACGAGTGGTCCACAGACAGAGTGTACGTCTGGGTCGCACCATGAAGCTGGCCTGCCCCGTGGAGGGCGACCCCCCACCGCTCATAATGTGGACCAAAGATGGACGCAACATCCACAGTGGCTGGACACGATTCAGGGTGTTACGCCATGGTCTACGGATCAAAGAAGTTGAGACCGAAGACGCTGGAACCTATATTTGCAAGGCAACTAATGGATTTGGCAGCGTGAACATCAACTACACTCTCATCATCATAGGTGGGTGACAACAAAAAACTGTTACGTGACATGAGACAACAGGATGAAATATATATCCATAAGGCAACAGTACAAAAAAAAATTGGGGGGGGGGGGATATTTCATAAAATTAGATAACAAAAAGATAACAAAGAGTAATGGAGATGTTTATCCCAAAATGTTTAAAACAACTCATAATCGGAGAACATGTCAGTCTGACCTTTTGGACAAAAAAAAACAAAAACTAAGCGGTACAAATGTGTTTCTGACGGAAGAAAAAGCAGCCGTCTATGAATAAAGCACAACATTTTAGTCTTTATCCTGTTTTTTTCTGTCTTGCTTTCCTCTTGTGACTTTGAGTCTGCATTTGACCTTCTTTAAATCGACATTAAAGATCTGTTCTTTGCTGTGTGGTTTTCGAAGATATAATTTGCCAGTTTAGGTTGGTGGAGCCATTATATGGTAATCAATCCTGTGTAGTTCCTCCGACAATGAAGCGCTGACTTTGTCTGAGATTGTATGCTCATGTGTGACCACAATTGTTTTGCTTGAGGGTTCCTGTATGAGTATGAATGGTGCATTTGTGAAAGGAGACACTTGTGATTCTGCACTGGCAGTGTTTGTCTGTAGGATGTTGCGTCTGCGTGGTAAGGAATGTTATGCCTGTGTATGCGTGCCTGTGTGTGCGTGTCTAAATACTGATGTCACTATAAAAGAGACATTGTTGTGTCTTGTTCTTTTTTTCCTGCATAATAACTTTCCTTCTTGGTGCCTAGAAGGCAGCTTTTTTGGTCAGTGTGTCTGTGTATTTGTCACTCTGTTCTCTTGTGGTGGCTGCGGTAATATAGTAGTGTCACGAGACAGAACAACTTTGTGTTGCCAGATGACTCTGTTGTGATACCTGCCAAAAACCCTCGATGCTAATGTTGAAAAAATACCACAGCAGAAACAAAATTCATCAGGCAAAAGCCTTGGAAATGATAGGAAAATTTATACCAAACTTCCAAGGACATTTGGTGAGTCATTTAGGTTCAATATATTTTTATTGCTCATAAGTGTTTTTTTTTTTTTTTGAGCTTCATCATCAAATGTTTATGATCTATATATCTATATATATTTATAAGTCTAATCAATAGCCTTCCTATACAGCTCGCGTTCATTGGCTGAGGATGTTTTTTTAAATGAGCGAATTATATAAATTAAATTTTAAACATTATTTTTTTAACATTAATGTCATTAAATCAGCCACATTGGATTGGGGAAAATCAACCAAAATCAGACTTATTATTCATTGTGATTATCACAAAAATTAATGTTGAATCCATTTTAAATTGCATTATTTTTAGGAAATGATAACAGTCTTTTTATATCAGTTTTGTTGATAGTTAATGCTCAGACAGATATTTTCTATAATGTATACGCACTCTGAACTGCGTCCTCTTCCTAAACCCCCAGTGTCACCTAGCATGTTCTTGGGAAAGAAATTAGTAACTGTGTGTAACTTTACCTGGGAACCAGGAAATAGGCCCACATCAACAAATGAAATGTGGAAAAAAGCATTCTGATTTGCAAATCAGGCCATTCATTTTGGCTCTCTGTTGAAAAAACAGTATGTCCTCTTTATCTCTAATTAATTTACCTAGCGCACCTGTCTTTCGCTCTATGATGCTGCATTGGTATGCAGAATCAGTTAATGTGATGAGAAGTGAAGTGGCTGTCAATACATTTGGAAATGCATTTTACTATCTGACTATTGGTGTGAGCTTGCGCACTTAAAGCTGCTCCCTTGTGATCTGATCAGGAGACATAAATGGAAGACATGAAGCCTCTGTTTGAGTGCTGCAGTCCCCCCAAACTCGACCAAGTGTATTTGTATCCAGCATTCCAAGTGTTGTATGTGTGTGTGTGTGTGTGTGTGTGTGTATATGTCCAATTCCATATGCGTGTGCATTCTGTGTGTCAAAAGGGAGTTTAGATGCCAATGTGGAGCTTAGCATTCCAGAGGATCTGTCCAAAGCATCCCTTTGTCAATGTCAGCACTTCAAAGAAAAGGTTCAGTAAAATCCTTCAAAACATACGATACTGCAAAATCACATAGCTGGTAAATGCTTATATTCATAATTCTCTCTACGGTACCACTCCAGAAGAGACTCATAAAAGACGTACTAAATATCCATGAAAGCTTTTTTTTACTTAATGATTTATGAGCTCACATAATCAACAGGCAAACAATGTAGAATTAGCCATGTCATTTTCAAGTGGCATGATTAATCAGCAAATTGGCAGTGAATAATATCCTTATATTCTGCAGTAATTATTGGCACGCACCTCAAAGTAGCATTGAGCTTGACCTGAACTTCAAAGTCCGGCTGGCATACAGAGGGCATGGGGGTGCTGGGAAATTGGGGGGTAACAGCTGCCACTTAGGTCATTCAGGCGAACAGCTGCTGTCTGTCTGTCCGTGTATGTGTGTGTGTGTGTGTGTGTGTGTGTGTGTGTGTGTGTGTGTGTGTGTGAGTGTCTGCCTCCCACCCACATATCTGTCTCTCACTCTCTCTCTCTCTCTCCCTCCCTCCCTCTCTCTCACGGTCTCTCTCTCTCCAGACAAATACACAATTAAAGGGACGGTTTAAACAAAATCTAAACATATTTTCTCCATAGCATGTTTATATGAATCAGTTTGGAGAACAACCAAAGATGTCTGTATATTCTAATACAGAATGAGTGGAGGCTTTCTCTGGGGGAAAAAAAAAAAAAATATATATATATATATGTGGAATATTCAACGGCAGCGTCTCTTTTCCAAAGATATGGCCATGTCACAAAGACTTTACTGTTTGCAATTTTTATGAGGAACTATCTTCTTTCCCTATGAAATGGCTCATGTCAAGTTGTGTGGATTATGTTTAGTACCGGGTTCATGTTTTCTTGGAAGAGTCATGTCCTTTGAGTTTTGCCAATTGTAATGTTTTACCACCTGAGCACCCTAAGAGAAACTCCCTTTCAGTTCATTGTGTTCTGAGGATAGCCAGACTTCTCGGCCGCTGATCCCCAAAACAATAAAGATGGATTGATGATTGAAATTAAAAAAAATGTTCAAAAAAGAACATGGATACTGCCAACATTATGAAATGAATGGGGGAAAAATATGCATGTGAAGTACATATCAACATTTTTTTGACCAACCTTCTACTGCATGCCAATCAGTCAAACATGCTATAAAATGAGGAAGCGGAAGAGGAGGCAGACCATTTTAATCAACTAATTCCCATATTTTTTGTTATTCTGTGATACGTCCTTAGAGAAAGGAACATTTGCTTCTGCAAATAAGTCTTACTTCGGTGTTGGAACTCCTGTGTTCATCTTTCAACCTATATAAACTGTTGACACAAATCAGAAATTGCCTGTTTCAACCATTTTCTACATAAATGTTTGAGACTCGGTCATTTATAAAACTCCTTGCGGTCCACATGTTTTGTAATTATATCAGGAAAACTGATTGTCGACAGCTCACTCGCTGGTCAAACATAGGGAACGACATCACTGCATTTGAAGATTACACAAATACTACCCCAAAATACTCTGCTCTACCAGGTTAACTTTCAAAGATGACCCCCCTTGGTAATTCAATCCAGGAATCATGCCAACCGATCTCCATAGAGATACTTTTGGAAAGCAGTGTTATCATAGCTGGACCAATCTGCATATGCAGATGTCCAAAGTATGGAAAAGGATTAATATAGATGTTTCTTTCTGGAACCAAAGATGGCCTGTGTTCATCTGGAGGTGACTCCCAGGATATAAACTGTTTGTATTGTTTGTGTCGTCCGTTTCCCTGGTCACTGTCTCTGAATTTTCTCTCCGCCGTTTGTGTTTCTTTGCTTTCTTCCCCGCTCCTCTTCTGTGTGGTCCCGCAATAATTATTCTGTGGCCACCCTGCTTCACAGTAATGAGCCCACACCTGCACCGTATTGTCTTTTCCTCTCAATTTCTATCAAAAATAACTTGAACACCTTTTTCAGATTAACACTCAATCTCGGCCTTCATTTCGCCTTCCTCAGCTGGCAGGGCCTTTTTTCTTTCCCCTCTCGACCACATTTTAATTTGTATCAATATTTTCACAGTTTCCTATTTTTCCCGGACGCAATAGCATTTGATTGCTGCAAGAGATCTATTGTTCCGCTGCCCAGCCACCGATGCGAGAGACAATGTGTAAAAACAGGATTTTGTTGAATTACTCAGCGTTTGTGTCAACATTTCTTGGGGGTCAGTAAAAAGCTGACCTGCTCGATTCATTTGACTGCTTATATCTACACAAAGAGAGAAAGTGGTTTAATTTCAAAGCGACAAAGTTTTCCTGTTTAATCTCTGAGACCTTTGTTTTATTTGTCTTACATTTGACGACATACTCATTTACAAATTTCTGCCTGCTGTTCATCATAAGCTTGTACAAACTTTTGAAATGGTTTATCGCCTTCCAGTAGAAGATTCCAATATAGACAATTAATAGTTCAAGCCAGATGTGATGACAATGGATGTGTGTCTTGAGCAGAGCTGGCATGCATAACAAGGAAGGAAGGAAATGGTTTGAAGTTGCATGTGTCTGACTGCATGTAACATCAACATGTATTTGTGCATGAATGGCTGGATTTGGAAATACTTTTGATGTATTGGTAGTTTTTGCATCAAATGTATGTGTCTACATAGAAGTGACTGCTATGATTATTTGCGGTGATTTAAGGGCTCAACCATAGCAGCTGACATCTGGTCATAATTGCAGAACAAAGTAGAAAAAAGTCAAAAATGGTTTCAAATTTAATGTTTGAATGAATGAGCTAATATGTGTTCAACAAACGGCATTGTCAGACTTTGAAACATGATGAATTGCAATACAGCATCATATGTGACTAATGAAAAATCAATTCAAATGACTATTAAAAAGAAAAAAACATTTAGTTCTAAATTTCCAATATGACATAATGCCATGACGAATCAAATAATACTGGAAAACTCAAGTTCAAATTCAGCTGACACCAACTAGCATCCTGACTATATACGCACACGCACGTTTGCTGTAATAGTCCATTGTGAAGTGTTTTTGTTTTACAGTAAACCTCCAGGCAGCTGGTTAGGCCTATTCTATCTTTATTCAACTATAATGCGTGTGTTAGACTGCAGCTGTCTTCCAGGCAAACGTGAACACATGAGATCAGGTTGCAGACGAACATCATCCTCTCGCCCTCAATTCCTCCGTGCCTCCTCTGTTTTTCTCTCCTCAAATTTCTGAGTTTTTAATTGAAGTATCAGGGGCCAAGTCTGTGGAGGATGTAAAGGTGGCCAAGCTTTGCAGCCTAATTGGAATGTCTCTCTCTCACACGCACACATACACACACACAAATGCGTGCGTGAGTGTGTGTGTGATTGTACTCAGCCTCAAAACGATCTCAAATAACCTACTCTTTCTGTCATACACTCACCCAGCCTCTTTCAAACCCATCTGTGCCTGTCTTGCCATGTTCTTCTGAATGTGTGTTTATGTGTGCTTTTGCTGCATGTTTTGGACGTAGCTTTTCTACTAGCAGATTCTTCTGCTCAGGTTACACACAGCACTCTCACTAATGGCAGAAAAATGCATGGAAGGAAGGCAGAGCTGTAACTACCCAGGTTGGAGGAGACACTTGGGTTTAGCTCAGGTTTGAGGCCTCAAAGGGAATTTTGCATGCACGTGTGTGCGCGCGTCGGGGGTTGTTTTAAAAGACTGCCGAGAAATCAAGTGGTTGTTTCCCATCCCCTGAATGTATATTGTTGACTTTCTTCCTCTATGATTTAATTTTCTCTATGTGGTGTAGATGTGCTTAGATAATTGTGTCTAAATGAAATTCATAATTGTCAGTAAACACCCTTTTTCTCTTTATATGCATTTGGAAAAAAAACAATTGCTATGGGGAAATAGATATAAAAATTCCATGAACTATTACCAACTTTATTTCATTTTTTGTTTTTTTGGTTGTTTGTGTTTTTTAACCTTTTCATGATCTGTTGTCAATGGACTCATGACAACTACTACAGAAGGATTAGCAAAAGTAAAGAGAAACAAGGAAAAATTGATGATTCCTTTGTTATTTTCATATCATTTTTCTGATTTTTTTTTCTTTAATTTGGAGGCACTGTTATCCATCAAGTGTTTAAATAACTGGGTCACCAAAACAGGAAAGAACCATCACTATGTAGCAATTCATCCACAGAAGTCAGTGATCCTTCAGATCTCGCATCGTTGCAACGGCTACCCGGTTGCTTTGAATCATCTGATTTGTCAATCAGTCTGTCCTACTGATGGGTTACACAAAATTCAGTCTCTTATTGCTTATCCTGTTGTGACAATGTGCCTCATTTACAAGCAAGGAAGTCCCTCTAGATATCAGGATTGCATGGTGAAGAACGGCATCTGTAAACATGCTGGTTCATGTGAAACAACCTGTAGCGATTGTAAAGATACAGATAGCGAAGACAGAGTCTCATTTCAGAAGGTGTTTGTGTCGTGTTTTTGAGTCCAGAAGAGACAAGAACACATCCAGATGCATAGATATATGTTTTCTATCTTTAAGCAAATATGAATCAAGCCGACCAGGAAAATATTTGTTAATGCACGCACGGAACTCATTGAAAGATGTGAACAGTATGAACATGTACATACATACAGGGATACTTTTATTCACAGATGTACACAGACACTCCTCCGGGGTCTCAGCCTCCATATAATGGCCGTCTGTCCCGCATCCTCTTGTTCTGCACCGTTTCATCTCGAGTAAAGAGATGGAAAGAAGTTAGACAGGATGAGGAGATTGAGCAAGAAAAGAATGAAGATCTTGTTTCTTTCTGCTTCTGTGAAAAATGTTGAGGCTTGTTTAACAAGAGAAGGAAGGAAAGAAAAAAGATGGATCTGACACCCTTAAATGTAGGTGGTAACAATTTTGATATCTATAATTGTTTATTTAGAATTATGAAATGTATATGAATATTACAAAAAAATTAATCGACAAAAGAGGCTGTTAATATATCTTTATGATCCTCAAGTGAAATTTGTCAGTCCACAGTAAGACAAAGTTCAGATAAGCAGTGAAATAATAATGCAGACCAGGTTGTCTTCAGTTCACTGTGCATAATGGCAGGCTCAAAAGGATAAACAAAAAAACACATGAATAAAACATTTGGTGGAAAATTGCTGTAGTCTATACAAATAACTTTCAATTTTATCCCTTCTCCACCTGTATTTGTGTTATTTGTCCTTCATTTGTCCACACCAGACTGTCATCCATGTCTTTATGGACCTTGCTTTGTGCACTGGTGCACAGTCATGTTGGAAAAGGAAGGGGCCAACTCCAAACTGTTCCCACAAAGTTGGGAGTATGGAATTGTCCAAAATGTCTTAGTACGCTGAAGCTTTCGTAGTTCCTTTCACTGGAACTAAAGGGCCGAGCCCAGCTCCTGAAAAAAGCCCACAAACTTCACAAGTCTTCACCCAGACTCATCCATCAGATTGCCAGATGGAGAAGCATCATTCATCACTCAAGAAAACACGTCTCCACTGCTGTAGAGTCCAGTGGTGGCGTGCGTTACATACTGCATCCGACGCTTTGCATTGCACTTGGTGACGTGTGGCTTGGATGCAGCTGCTCGCCCATGGAAACCCATTCTATGAAACTCTCTGTGCACTGTTCTAGAGCTAATCTGAAGGCCACATGAAGTTTGGAGGTCCGTAGCCATTGACTCTGCAGAAAGTTGGCAACCTCTTTGCACTAAGCGCCTCGGCATCCACTGACCCCAACCACTTTGTGGCTGAGTGGCTGTCATCCCCAAACACTTCCGTGTTCTTATAATACAGCTGACAGTTGACTGTGGAATATTGAGGAGCGAGGAAATTTCATGACTGGATTTGTTGCACAGGTGGGATCCTATCAGATCCACGCTGGAATTCACTGAGGTCCTGAGTGACCCATTCTTTCACAAATGTTTGCAAAAACAGTCTCTAGGCCTAGGTGCTTGATTTTATCCACCTGTAGCCATGGAAGTGATTGCAACACCTGATTCTGATTATTTGGATGGGTGAGTGAATACTTTTGGCCATATAGTGTATCTATCTATCTACCTTTACTATTTGTCCATCTATGTTCTAGTTTTTTTGGTCCCCTATGGAAGTTCCCCTTCTCAGGTTCCACTTGTCTAGAACTTCCGACTTTTCTCCGGTGTGTCTTTCAGCTCCTTATCCTTTCCTCTCCTGTTTTCCTTTATGCCCCATTTGCATCTGTGTAGGCCCTATATGCATGTGTGGACACGCCTGAGAGAGTTGGGGATCATGCCCTGCACCTCCTGATTGTTTGCCAAATTGCTCTATGTAGCTCTCCTACAGCTTATATATATGGCTCAATCTTCAAGTAAATCATTCCTTTCCAAACAAGAGCATTACTTCGGTAGATGTACCTGTAAGTGAATAGATAAACATAGATTGGTGCAACATAGCAAGAGGGTCGTGATTTCGATTAGCTCAAGTATTGGGAGCAGCGCAGGGGGGTTAGAGCAGTCATCTTTGGAACCGAACATTCCTAGTTCGATTCTTGGCTCCGCCATCCCTGTCAAAGTGTTGTTGAGCAATGAAGGTCTTTCTTCTTCCTTTATTGTCCAGCTGCGTTTTCTAGGTTCTGCCTATGCCTGCATGGGTTCTCTTAGAATGTTCCTTCCACTCTGGACTAAAGAAATGAACTTGAGCGAGTATGTAATTGGGCTGCTTAGCATCAAATATATTTCCAAGATATTTTCAGCATTTTTTGGTGGGAAGAAGATATCCTGTTGTCCAGCATGTTCTTTGTTGCTTGGAGAGGAGTCTGGCTGCAGATCTTCTACAACATTTACTACAGAGACTCACCGTAACTCAGTCAGGAAACAGGTGTTCTAATGAAATAAGGCAAACCACTTGGTTTTCTGAGGACACATCTATCTGCAAGCAAAGGAAAATATTAACCCCTTCATCATCTGATAGGAATTCATTAGATTTTCTTGTCTTCAGTCAGTCAGATTCTTATTTGTTTTCTTAATTTGGCAGTAATTAACTGTGTAAGGCTGTATGTGGCTAGTATTTTAGGAACTTTACTGTTTTGCTTTGTAAACATTTTAAATGTGGACATGACATGTATCTACACCACCTTCTTTGGCTATATGCACATGTAGCCTGTGTAAACCGCACATGCAGCTTAGATTAGCCTGGAAACTAGGCCCGAAAACAATAACCATGATGCAAATCTTTCTCGCGCCTAAACAACCAACTTAGATTTCCTTTAAGTAGACAAAGTTCACGTTTGAGCACCGTTTTTGAGTGTACAGCTATGCTCCGCTTTGAAAACTGAAAAGGAAGGTTCACCAAGTGTCAGCACTTTATTTCAGTGCCCTGAAGGTAGTGCTTGTCGAGTGGTGTACAAAGAGAGGCATGTCTGACAGCCCTTGTTAATCATCTCTCACAACACCCGACGGCAGCTGAATGGAAAGGAGATCCTTCAGCATCCTTTGCTGCTTAGCTTCTCATCTCCCACACACCACCACAACTCAAAATCCTCAAATGGGTTAACCTCTCCAAAAATCTCATCACATCAGACACACAGTTGAAGATGATTGAAGAAAGGAGGGAGAAGGAATGGGGGAAAGGTTTTAAAAATTGGCTGGTAGAAGAAGAAGAAGCAGGACAGACAGATGGACTGCTGTGCTCAAACTTAGACAGTTGTATATAACAGGGCACTAGTATTTAGACCAAAATTCACATCATATTTCTATGTAAAGGATGTGTTGCCTGATCAGGAGTTTTGATTTTTGTCCAATAAAAATGGGGGGGGGGCATGCTATTATTTCTAATGGCCATCAAAGTCTACATTTTCTTAATTGGAATTCCAAAGATTAGACAGTTGGTTATTAGTCAAAAATCCTAAACTTGATTTTCGAGGTCTTCACAAATTTTAAATCAGTCCCAACTGAATTTTCAAGCCAAGACTTGTAATTGACTTATGCATCTTTTTTTAAAAAAGCATCCATGCTTTTTATTTACTCCTTCTTCTTAAAATGTTTACATAATAGGTAATTTGCATTTTGTGCTTGGGGAGTCTGACATATTTTTGAAGTAATATGGCTAAAAGCTGAGGGAGGACAAGATGTATTTCTTTTATGGTTTTGGTCAGTCAAATCCAAAACTTACTTTTCAAATTGAACAACTCTAGTGATATTGGTCCACACCTTTTCTAACAGTATTTCATGGTCTATTTGGAAAAAAAAAAAAAAAATCAGCATGTAATCTTACATTTAGGCAGTCATTTCAATTATCCAAGAAAGGCAATAGTGGAAAGGAAATATTGTAGTAGTAAAAGAGATAAATAATGAAATGAGGAGGCAGGAGAGAAAAAGTAGAAAATAAAGCAATATATAGAGAAGAAAGAAAGAAAGAAAGATGGAAGGAAGGAAAAGAGCATATATTAGGGGGAGGGAAAGTTTTTGTGCCTGCTCAGACCAGTTAGCAGGGGGCTGTGTACTTTGAATAGACAGCTTAGTGCCTATTATAAGGCCTGGAGGATTAGTTCTGTTCACTATTGTTACTCACAGGAGGTGCCAGTATGCATGCAAGCGCGCACACACACACACCCACACACACACACTCACAAAACATATCCACATTTAACCTCTGGTTTGTTGTTTTTTTTATTTCAATTTTTTTCTTTTCTAATTTCTGTCTCTACAGGCCAAGGTACCATATCTACAATAATGTAAACACACAATCTGTCTCCCAAGTCTCCTCCACACACCCTCTGTGCATAATGGGCTGTTCTATTGACAGGCCTGCTTCTTCACTGGAGGAGTCCTTTCTCATTAGGGTTGAGATTTTGTCATGGGCCCTGCAGGGTCCATTGTCCCGCTTAGAGCGTGTTATTACGCCTTCCCGTTGTAACAACCCCTGTTCTGAATAGAACCGAGACGAGTGGAGAGCCCATGAAGTTCAGAGCAGGGTACGGCAATTAGCGAAGACATATTTGAAGAGAGACAGGAGAGGGAGAATGAAAGAATCAAGGAGAAAGAAAGTGGACGTGCTCTACAGAAGGGCTGCGTTTGAAGTTTTAGAAACTTTTGTCTGCTTTTCTGCCTTTGCCTCCATCAAAGACCTGTTCATCACACGATGTCCCTCCGCCCCCCTTCTTTTTTCTCTTGTTCTTTCATTCGTTACTCTTCACTTCGCGAATGGATTCGTGTCACTGCTAAAAAGCTTTGTATCTCCTGCCACTGCTTTGATGTCTTAATGACAACATGGAGGATTGTGCTCATGGATTCTCTCCCTTCATTCGTCTTTTGTCACTCTTCTGATTCCAGCTGTTGGATTTTGCTTTTCAATCCCATTGACAACAAGAGGGCAGAATGCAATACTGGCATTCAAGGGGACAATAAAACAAGAAGAAGCAACAGGCATGGAAAAACCTATTTCATCTATCAAAAGGTTTATCTTAATTCCAGTTATGTATCTTAAAGCCAGTGTTTTATTAGTCTTTGGTGAAACTTTGTTATTGATTCAGTGGTTTCTTGTCATGCGATTGTGCGAGCTGGCTAGACTAAACTACTGTTTTATGTCACTGCTGTGCCATATCTCAGGAATCCCCAGGAAGTTTGATAAAGTGCTTTATCGTTTGTGTTTTTAAACATTAACAAAACAGACTGAACAGAAAATGCCCACGGGATACTCCCATGAAACAATACATTGTGTAATTTGAAACAGACAATTTCGCAGTGAAACAAGAAATTACTTTCAACAGACTGGTATTGTTCTGAGCCATCAGGTGTGAGTCTGCTTGTACTTATCTGCATAATGTCTCTGCATTCCATCTGATTACATTTCATATAAATGCACGCGCAGGTTTTTTTTTTCAGTGTGTGTGCGTGTGTGCATGTGTGTACGTGCGTATGGTGTGCGCCCTTTTTCCCTGTAGATCTTGGGCAAATGTCGGATAGTTTTCCGGCACCTCGGCTATCAGACTTTAGAGTGAACACAGTGACAGCACGCTGAAAACTGATACACGTGCAAAAAAGATGTGCACACATCACACACTCAGACACAGAAGCCAATGTATTTAATGTATTATCTGCATTTCTGTTTCATATTTTTCTTTCATATTTTCTTTGTCGAGTGCAAGTGTAGATTTCTTTCTTCTGTTTATTTTTTATACTTCTCATTGAGGCTAAATTGTTGCGTGCAAGCAAAATTCACCATCTTACACCAGATTTACACCACCGTGATAGAGCTGAGTGTGTCCTTCATATGTAGCTCTTAGAGCTAAGCAGAATAGATAACTGAGGGGAAATCACTGGATGTGGTATAACTGTTAGATATGGTGTTAAACAAGAAGCCCAATCAGCCCATATCAATAATTTCTTTTGCAAAAATAGTGTAGCAACTCTCTTCCTCTTTGACTCATATTTGTTGCTTTATTCTCACTATTTTGCAAGCCAAATTTTAGTGCAAACATTGCATTTAAATGTAATCTTCCCGAACAGAAGGTTATATGGAAAGCTCAGGTGGAGCAGGCCATCATTGTACAAATTAATAATGTAAAGTAAAGAATGTAAGCAAGGGAGGAGAAATCAGCATCTTGAGTTTGAAATGGACAAGCAAGCACAGAGAAAACTGGCCAAAATGATTTGACTGGATCATGTCCATTTTCTGTTTAGTCTTTTCTGTGGCTATCAATACCTTTTTTTCAGGGGGGGGAATCGTCAAGCCAAACCTACGGGCCAGTGCTGCCATCCCTTGAGTGGATTGGTTTACCAATATTCCAGCCTAAAACTAGAGTCTAGAACAATCTGACATAAATATGAGAAAGGCCACCTGCCTTGGACAATAGCAGGGCATTTGCAATTGACACTTTAAATTAATATCATGAAATGGGGGTGGCATGGCGCCAAGAGGTACAGCCTCTTGGCGCCATGTTCAGTTCGTCTTTGGAACTGAACATTGTGTGTTGAGGTGTTGTTGAGCAAGACACTGAACCCCTAACTGCTCCCCTGGCGCTGGTGGACAGCAGCCTACTGCTCATGGTTCATCCATGATGGGTTAATTGCAGAGAACGAATTTCCCCGAGAGGGATTAATAAAGGATACATTATTATTATGTAGATACTTCTTATTCGATATTGATTTTGTACATTCACCGTGTATCTCCAGGACTATATTTTACCATATGTATTCAAACAAGTGGCTTGTTGAGTTGTATTGCTCAGTTTTATGCAGTTTCATCAAATACTTTTGCAGCAGGCATGCAAACTCACCACTTGACTACGAGGTTTCGTGTTTGATCACTTGTCGTAATGAAGTGTCATACAGATGAAAAGATTGGTAAAACAAATGTGTGTTTAACAAGGTAGGCATCACTGAGAGTCATGTTGAGTTATTTCCCAGCGGTGATTCGTGATGAGTGGGTTGGTTTTACATCGCTGCAAATATTTTCATCAAAGACTGTCTGTCAGCGTGCAGCCTCACACAGTAGAGTGTGCCAGCATCTTTGAAGTTATACGGCCATATATTGTCAACACGCACAGTCAAAGACTCACAAGGGCTTCTGAGCAAGAATTTTGCTCTATACAAAAACAATCACACTGTCAAGTATCCACAAAACGAACACTCTTGTGCACATATATATGACTGACTCACATTTAAGAGGTTCAGCACTTGCTTTGAAATGTGATTTGCTCTTAGCTGCCTTACATTCCCATAGAGATCCCATAGAAATCTGTCTTTAGTATTAAGAAGAGAGGCAGTAAGAAGACTTTGGTAACATGTTCCCATCACAAATTCAATTTGAGTATTCAGAGTCAATCCAAAAAGTGTCAAACTTAATGGGGTCAGTTTCTTAGTAATTTCACATGTCGTAGCTGTTGTCCTCTGAAATTTTCTTTGAGGTTCTCAGATTTTATCTTTTTTTTTTTTGTGAACAGCAGAAATCATCACCACGGCTCAGCGTAGGATCAGATTTTATTTCTACAGTGTCTCATGTGCTCTCATCAAGTATATGAGAGCAATTATAGTCAATTAATGAATCAATTTGGTTGAAACAGGGCTCGGATCATTAGTGATTGAACTGCTAAGGCTTTGCCGAATCGCAAGGACATATACTGTAACTGCTATTTTAGCAATGATTTATTTAATACGCTTTATTTGCTCGAAGAGCAAAATGCAGAACAAAAATGTGTGTGACAGATGAAGAGAAATGACTTCATCTAGGATGGGGGGTCGGTCCTCTCTGTAATAAACATTCATGGTAAATAGTATACAGGTGCTTGTGCAGTAATTATTGTCTGTGATTTAGCGTATATGAAGCCATATTGCCCCTTACTAGCTTCTTACCCCCAGCAGCTCTGATCAAACACCTTGCGTCAACAAAAAGGAAGACATGCAAGAAATGGGAAAAACTAGTGAAAAGTTTGGAGGAAAAGCCTACAAAGTACTAATGAGTAGGCATTTAACAAGCGTTCCATTGGATAGAGGGGATGCAGGGTGGGCGGGGATGATTGAAATTTGAAAATGCTGAGCCGAGGCCAGCGGTGTATGTTTCAAAGGTGGCACGTGGCGATGGATGTGAGAGATTCATTAATTCCGCAAAGCAAGGCGCTGCCTTGATGTTTACTAGAGTTACACAGGCAGCAGCTGGACGAACATACACACACACACGGCCGCAGTCGTAAATACACCACACCATTATCCCTGGTACTGAAAAGTTGGAGTTTATACTCAGGCAGAGGGTGTAGAAGTCCTGGCTGCACTGGATTGGACAAGAGGAACTTGAAGCAGACTATACAGTCGCAGAATCTAACTCAGGTTATTCAATTTGCCGATCATGCAGGATGCGCAGATTCAACTTTACGAAATGATGTGACACAAATTCTCTCCAGATGCCCTGGGAGATTAGCAGAATGCCTAGTGGGGCAATTTGTACAGACGCTGCACATGAAAGTTGGAATTTATAGATCCAATGGACACATTACTTGAGTTCACCACCTCTTAAAGAGTCAAATTTACCTTAAAACCGTGTCTTTTTTGTCCATTTAAAGATTAATTATCCTCATTCCCTTTGGATCACACTCAGCCATCTGCAGCTCTTCACCGACTGCCCTGCTGCACGTATAATTATACTTTCAACATTAAATATAACATGTTCACACACATATACACTCCCTCTCTCATTCATTCCAAGTTTGTGATCTCAGAGCCCTCCTGTGAGTAGTGAACTTGAAGTAATTCACTAATTCCACTGAATCATTTTTGACCTGAACCAGATCACCTCCGTCACGTTCATCTGCCAGGTGGACAGACAAGGCTTTAGGCTGCAGCTGCAAGTATGCCAGATGCCATAGTGACGTCCATATCATCTACATTATCAGGAAATGTCGCTCTGTGGTCCAGGCACTTACCCTGGTGCTCTATCAAAGAGGTGAGAACAGTGATGTAAAACAGCTTTGGTAATAAACAAATGCACATGCAAAGTTGAACACAGTTAGAAACACATATACGCAGAGTTAGGAAAATGAGTGAGAGAGAGAGAGACCTGGAAGTCAAAGTGAAAACCTTTCTTTAAAAACACAGTGAACTTAACCAGATGCTTTCATTCTAAAAACGTACACACACATTCATACTTATAACAACACACACTGACAAGCAAAGCCTATCCCTTACTGTATGTTTTGAGAGCTCATAAACCCAGTCTATGTGTGAATTTATGAGCAAGTATGTGGAACCACTTGTGCCACATGTCTGTATGTTATTTCATCACTCTATTGATATTTTATGCTCTGACACAATCCTTGTTAAGTATTGAAGGTGCATGGGGTGATTCTAATAGCCCCTCACGGTTGAGTCTCTCAGAATTTTAATGAAATAACTAAACTCAGGCCTTGTTTTTAACCCAAACCTGACCGCCAAGAGTAATTGGCCCATGCTTTGCCACTGTATCTGAAAATATACTATAGTTAAATGTAAGTAACTGTTGGAAAATTGATCTGAACCTATGAAAGCACCATAAAAATGTGGCACGTTAATTACATATTGTGTATTTGGATAATATCAGGTGGCGATTGAACATGGTAGGTTTCATGCTTTGTCAGCTCAATATGAGACAGTTGAACCCTATCTTGCTTCCCCTTTGTGCTATAGTAAAATGGTGGGTGCAAAACGGTTCACTGAAATACTCCAAGTCAGAATCAGTTTAAAACATGATCCTTTATTTATCCCCAATGGGAAAATTTCCTTTTTTTTAATGTCTCTTTCCAGGGAGGTCAGGGGCCCAGGTCAGTAGCAGGAAAGCAAAAACGGATTTCATTTCCCTACACAAAGACACCCAGAGGAACACTTTTGGCAAAAAAAACAATGTTGCCATTTGTTATGTGCCTCCTACTTTTTTCAGAAATGCTAATTGTTTTTGTTTTTTTGTGTTTCCAATAAGTTTTTTTTTTTTTTTGTCATATCTCATACCTCATATTATTTTCAAAACTAAAAAAACATCATTTGTGGAGTAATGAAATAAGCACTTTAATTTTATACAATAGAAGGTAATCAAATAATAAGCAACATTAAATATAATATCCAATGGTTAAAAATATATGTATTTTTAATTTTGACTTAAGTATGAAGAATATTTAACTGTGCATTTAATACTGTTATCAATAAACCATGCTACAATCATGTCATATATATCTATATATCTATGTATTTACATATGTTTGTGTGTGTGTGTGTATATATATATTATATATTTATTATTATATATAATATATATATATATATTACATATTATATATATATTATATACATATATATGTATATAATATATATATATATATACACACACATATATACACATATCTATTTACATAGGCGTTTGTCTGTGTGTGTGTGTGTGTGTGTGTGTGTATATATATATGTACGTACGTAGGTACGTACGTATCAACAAGGTTGACCACATGACAAAGTAAATTAGACTGTTCCCCCCATTCTTACTTGTTACATCTGAGGTTAAGGACAAACCAACTTCTGTGCTGAAACAGCTGACAATATTCTGTCGTTTTGTTGGTAATATGATTGTTTATCATTATGGTTTCCAGTTTATGTCATTATCAATGCCAAGTATCAGGAAGTTCCAAAATCAAGGTAAATAAAAACATGATGTCTTCACTATTTCCAAGAAATTATAATTTCCCTGTCATCTCTCATTCCAAGGGAGTGCGGTTTGGGGATTTTTTTTTGTTTTTCTCTGATGAAATTTGAGTTGAGCATCCTGACTTAGTATAGATGAGACCACTAACAAGGTGCTTGAAAGAAAATGTGTATTAAAGAAGACGAAAGGAGCAAATGCAGTTTAATACAACCTAGCTTTACGGTTAATCTATAAAATTGCTAAGGGGTCTGAGACTATTTTCAGCCTGCAGGGGTGGTAAATTTTACTTCCTGGAACAGAATCATGCACCCTAGTATTTGCCAAAACTCCCTTAAGTCCCTTGGCTTAAATTAGTTACTTGGAAGTGTTGGCTTATTGAAGATCATGTTGAGAAGACCTGGGAACAAGTCAGGCTTTGTGGTTTTCAAGAGCTTCTTTTGTTTGTTTTTTTAGCATAAAGCCAGTATATTCTCAAGATAAAACTGCAGTTATTGAAACACTGACACCAGATGATTTGCGCTATAATTGTACTATTATTTCCAACTTCTGCCATTAAACGGATTGTGTGCCTGATCGAACAAGCAAGTGACAGCCACCTACCACTTATTTCAATTGACTTGGTGAATGACAGAAATATTCTACCTGACTTTATTATCCTGATGGAGATGTAGTTTCTGTGTCTTTTGACCAAAACTTTATATTTTCAGAAGGTTCCTAGTTTGGAATGAAAAACAGTGGTGATAGGTGAAAAAGTATCCCAGTTCTTAGGCTGGTCATGGACTCCATACTAATGATTATTTGGTCCATTGGATAGACAAGTTGATGCAATGCAATGCTGTTATTTTATTATGCACTCAAAATATACAGCGAAATGCATCAGTTAGATGTTAAAAGGAACATTTTGTCAATTAAATTCTGAAACTAAAAGACAATAGGTCATTCTCAGGCCTTGGCTTTTAGAGAAACAAAGAAAACATACATTTCAGTGGATTCCTTCTTTGTTGTGCTTCTGCTAAATATTGAATATAAATGTTTGGGATGCAGTGGTAGAAAGGATAAGTCAGTTTTACCGCACTTAATCTGAGGTGTATTCTGGTCCTTTCAAGGGAGTGACAGCATTGTAAGACATCACAGAGTCAAAGAGTAACACTTAAGCATGCACCTTTGTGGACATTTGATGCATCACAATAATCAGCAAATGAAAATGCAAATTTGTTCCCGGCTCCATCCACTCATGCTGTGCAATTATACTAAGTGGTTCTTTGGGGGGCCCATTCATTTCCTCATTCAGTGCAAGTTATATCTCTTCATGGCCTGACCAGCATCAACTGATGAGTCTAACTTTGGTACCTCTACATTTCCTGAGCTGCAACACTGACTGAAAATGAAGTCTTGTTCCATATATAGAGATATAATTATATATTGAAGCCACAGTATTGTGTCGTTTTAGTTAAATGTGTTCAAGTTTTATGAGTTTACTTACATCTACTGCATATCTGTACATACATAAGAGAATATATCAAAATCTTCTTTTCCTTTTGACTTGTCACCACAGCGAGTCAACCTCTTTCATCTTACCCCTGTTATTCTCTGTATCCTCTTTTCTCTCACTATTTCCATGTCCTCTTTCACTACGTCCTTAAATCTTCTCTTTGGTCTTTTTCTAGACCATCTGCCAGCAAGCTCCAATCCCAGCATCCTTCAAACCAATATACCCACTATCCCTCCTCTGTACATCTGTACCATCTCAGTCTGGCTTCTCTGACTTTCTCCCCAAAACATCTAACATGTTCTGACCCTCTGATGGACTGATTCCTGAATCTTTAGATCCTTGTCACACCAAAAGGAACCTCAACATCTTCATCTCTGGCACCCCTCTAGCTCTGCTTCCTGTCTTGTGCCACTGTGTCCAAACCATACAGCATTGCTGATCTTATTAATATAAGATCAATATTTGAAATCATGACCAGTAATGCTTCGATCGACTGGCCTTCAGTTCAGGGTGGACGCTGCCTCTCACTCAGTGACAGCTGGGATAAGCTCCAGAACCCTAACTCCAGGATTATTGATATAGATAATGAATGAATGAATGAATGAATGATCAGTAATCGTATCTATTTGCCGCTAAATGGACTCTTCAGTTTTTGTATTGTTCTCAATAAGTACATGACTATCAATTTCAATTACAATGTTCAAATCTTGTCTGATGTGCATTACTGAAGAGAGATTTGGATGAGACAGGTTAATTTTTTTTTCATAGATTTTAATGATCTTAAAGTGGCCTTCCTAACACACACAGACACACACACACACACACACACAGACACACACACAGGTGGCTGTAATTAGTGTATTGAGCCCATTCATGGCACAAGATCAAACTGCGGTCCGCTCAGCTTCAGGAAAATAGACCTCTGCTTAGAGTTAGATGCACACACTCAAACACACACAAAGATGCATGCACCTTCAATCTTTCTTTCTAATGTGAAGTTGGCGTGCAAAAGGTTTCCTCTAAAACTGTTTTTGTTTAGTCTGCAGGAGAAACGGAGCTCAGCCTGACTTCACTGAAGAAACTTACATTAAGAGAGTTGACTCCTACATGCACAGACAGAAAAGGTACAGAGCAGGGATTATCGTTAGATAAGCCTGAAATTTTCAACATCTCTAGTCTCACATAAGAATACACAAAGTTGGGCTTTGCTGCAGTGGTAAGCAGAACTTCTTCAGTGGTTCCAGATGGGCACAAGGTTATGAAAGCAGTTCAGGAGAAAATATTATAGCTCTTGAGTGGTCAGCTCCTCATATTGATGATGAGGCAAATTTCTCTTAGCGGCGCTCTTTTGTTTTCTTACCGTGTTCCATATTCAGAGTAAAAAAACTCTAAAAAAGATTTTACAGCCTTATATGATAAGGTTAAGAGTCAAAAACGGCACAATCTTTCTTTATGCTTGATGATTAGAGCTCTGCTTTATTCAACATTTGGTATTTTACAATATTTGATTAGATTTATTTACCTCTTGAATCTTTTACAAATGGCCACCAAACTCTTTCAGTGGAGACTTAATACATCAAATTAATATAACTGTATTTGCATCAGTTTAACCTAACTAATATAACAAAACCCAACTAAGTCAATACTTAAATGATCTGGTTAAAGAGGGTTTTTTTTGTGCTTCCCAAAGTAAGAACATGCTTCATTTGCTGTCATTTATGAAACCCTATCGTGTTATTTTGCATCAAATGTTGAATTTCATGGGGATGAAATAACATGCTTATGATCCCATAGGCATCCTGGAACTTTCTAAGACTCAGCAAGTAAACACCGAAAACCTTTGAGACAAAACTCAATAATGATCACTTACTGATCTAACATTAAACAAGTAACCACATTTTCCATCCAGGGGTCAATGAGGAGGCCAAGGGCTTCAACCCAGTCTCAACTGCAATCCAAACATTTTTTTTAATTTTAAAACTAAACTGCCTTGGAATTGACTGGATCTGTCATTCAATACTGCTCAGTTGCACAGATTTGGCTACATTTTAAATTTGCTAGATTCATGTCTGCAACAAATCACTTGATGAAGAGGCTGAAATAGACCTTGCTCCTGTGTTAACGCATTTGATGGATTGAATAAATAGGTCAAACGTCCGCGTTTGAGCATACTTGAGTGAAACAAATGGCTCTTCAACTTAATTCAAACGGACAATTTACTGTAACTTTTGTCAGTTGAGTGGTATATTTGAAATCAAAAGTTAAGTACCCTAATTTAACACCCATAATTTCTTTGTATCCCTCTCAATAGCTTTCTATCTAATTTTGTGAACTTTTACAGCAGACATCTGTAGTAAGACACACACAAGCCTCCTTGAATCTCCTGCCAGACAGCGAGCAACACTGGGTAATCAACCACACACCCGAATAACCATTTGAAGGATTCTCTGTGTGCATGTAAGAGTTACTCACACGTGTAGGCTTGGACCCAATAGGTTAGAAAGCTGGAAGCAATTCTCTGACAAACACTGATGTGTGTTCATCATATTTCAGAGAGCTGGAGCCCAGAATGGCATAACGTGTAATCACATTTGTAAATAGCATCATAAAACTGCACTTGTAAAAAGTTTGCCTGCTCTAAGGGGGCCAATGCTTGGTATGGGGAAGGGGCATTTGGCAAACTGTGTGTGTGTGTGTGTGTGTGTGTGTGTGTGTGTGTGTGTGTGTGCGCGCGTGTGTGCGTGTGTGCGTGTGTGCGTGTGTGTGTGCGCGTGTGCAACGGTACAGCAAAATTTGCCTTACAATAACCTCTTTTACCATCGGGATCTCTTATTTTTTTGTCACAAATTGAATTAAGTTGTGAAAAATGCCACACACACGTCTCTTCACACACAGTGAAACTGTCATGTAAGTTCTTTTTGTCACTCAAAGTAGCAGTTAGCTTGAGTTTATAATTGTCTGTTCAGTGCCTACAGTTAATAAATCACTCTCTGTGCTGCCTTTTCCTCTCAAGCTCGGTCTCTATTTCTCTCTTTTTCTCATTTCTTTCATCTCTCTCTTGCTGCCTCTTGACCTCCCCTAAAAGTCAGTCATATCCCGTTTGTTCCACCTCGTTCTCCATCCTCTTGCTTTCTCATGCTGCTAATGGAGGACTGTCTAACAGCACAAGTTATAATGATTTCCATAAGACTGCATTGCCTTTCTACAAGGCTGAGTGTAAATCACAATGGCTTGTGTGTGTGTGTGTGTGTGTGTGTGGGTGTGCAAGGGGTCTGTGGAGAAATGAACACGTGCACATCTACTCAGAGATTCAACATATTTAATCCTCTGAGCTTGTGTGGGTGGATGAGCGATTTTGATTAATTGTTTTAGAAAGACAGCTGGAAGAGGTGTGCATGTCCAGAAAAACCTGAGGGGATTTGGCACTGGTTACTATATAAGCAGTAAGAAATCAAAGTCCCTCAAAGGTAATGTTTTAGACAACAGGAATCATCCCACAAAAACCTATTGTAAATATTGAAACAAGTAGATCAGAAAGTAGGGGTGGGAATCACAAAGTGAATGCTCGCAATAATTTATGGCCCCACATTACAGTGATTATGCCATCCCACCTAAAACGCAACACTATAGTATTCAAAAAGTACTTGGAAGAAGTCAAATAGCGGGAATTATATATCAATAGTTGAAAAAAAAAATTTGGAAGTGAAGCAAATTGTAAGAATTGATCTGTAAACCTATGTGAGATGAGTAGTATAAGAGTAAGATACTCTTCAGTGTCATAACACTTTCATAATCAAACTTAACAGGTATTGAAGCAAGGGAGAGGAGTTCTGTATAGGATCTCGGCCATCCAGATCGTGGTCTATTGTTGTCAAATAATGTCATAGCAACAGAATTTTGTGGCCGCGCCGTTTCCCGTGATAATCAGGTGCTGCAAGAAACTTGTGTAAGTTGTGACCCGTTAATGTCTTTTGAGACCTAATTGTTTCGGAACGGGAAATATCAAAGTGATATGACGCAATGATCATTAGTTGTAAAATTTCTGATGGGAATCATTGATATTTACTGCCAGACCAAGCCTTCATAATATATTAAAAAATGTCATCAGCTCTCTACCAAGCTCATGTAGTTGAAACCTTTTGTCAAATGTCATGGCACCTGGATTTAGTTTATTTCCTTGATGATGTTTCACCCCTGAGAGAAACTAAGTCAAGTTGCTACAATAATATTTGACAAGAATTGACCATGACCTGGTCAATAAAAGTCTTTGTCAACAGATCCTAAATTTGTAAGATAAAAAAATAAAGAAAGAAGGAAACAAACAAGGGAAGACAGAAAGGAAGGAAACAGATTTCCCAAGCCAATTTTATAATTTATTTAGTTCATGCAATCAGATGCCTAAAACATGCAACCAAAATCATTCTCAAAATAATATCACGATATGTTTTGGAGTGTACAGTCTCTATCAGGGCTTTTAGCTTTCTTCCCAAGTACATTAAACAGGTATTGTCCATAAAAGATTACTTTTGCTGATAATTGCATCTGAAAAGGCCTGTTCTTGAGCCAAGATATTTTCCATATTATTTTCAATGGTAGATTTCTCAAATGGATCAAAAGAAACTAAAACAAATCATTTCGTCCAATTACACGCTGTATCACATTGTATGATATAGCTAGCTGTAAAAACATTCACTGACAGTTGTCACTGCAGTAACTTTTGTGTATGTCTGCTTGTGTGTGTGTATGTGTGTGTGTGTGTGTGTGTGTGTAGGTTTGTGCGTGGAAGAGAGAGAGAGAATGAGTCTTTTCTTTACTTCACATCAACCCCCACTAGAGTTTGTTTATCTTGTCACTCGATCGGTAGCAATAATGGGTTATACCATTAGAAAGAATCGGGAAAATGTGGTTGAATTCTTCCCAGAGAAGTGCTGAACTGATGAAGTTTTAATAGCAGTGAGGGTCAGTAGACACAGTGCCGACCTCCAAATGAAGGACAAACTCTGCTTATCCTATAATCTGTCTGACACCCCAAAGTAGAATTTATAATCCAAAGCTATGCTCTTGAAACAGTAATACAACCTTTTGCCTTTCTGCTTGCTGTTGTTATATAGAACTGTGGTCTTTTACTTTGTTGTTCTCTGTCTTGCTTTTTTCTGAATTGTGCATTTCTTTGATTTATGTTCAACTTCTGAACTTCTTTACATCACAATTCCCAAAATGTAAAAGACTGTGTTTGAACAAGGAGAACAAGACAATTGTTGCACGGAGTAACAAACCAGCTTTGCCCAATGTTCCCTAAAATAAAAAAAATACGGCTTGAACTGTGTTAACACAACTCCAGTTGCCCCTTAGAGACAAATGAAGTTTCTCTTCTTCTGATCCTGAAATGTCCCATGAATATTTAGTTTCTCTGTACCCTTACAATATTTATTGCCATTTAAGGAAAAAAAAAAACACTTAAAATTATGCAGTTTTTTTATTTTTTAAACCATTTTGTCGCTTGATTTTTAATGTAACGTCCAGGCATTTGTTACCTATTTAAGGTACAGTTTTACTTTTTTCTATGTTTAGGAATATTGTGTTAATTTTCACAAATTTAGAATTTTGGATTGTCATGACAACTTAACAAACACACACACACACACACACACACACACACACAAGCAGAGATGAAAAAAAATCTTTTTTGAGCACAGTAGATCAAATTAGAGGTCTAACACCAAAATATTACCGCAGTTTCCATGCTGTAAATTTTATCAACGGCAGTTGAAATAAGTGATATAACAATAAACTCAGACAATTCAAGCTGGTAGACAGAAGGTGTCCTCAATAGAATGTCAACATAAACCAACAAAATGTAGATCTGTTAAGGAGTTTCTTGAAAAAATAAATAGGTTATTTCAAGCCCCTGAATTCTTTCTAAATCAACCCACTCTGGTAGCTCCTGATTAAGAAATCTGACAGCAGTTTACTGGGTTTGTCAAGTATACAAACCAACAGTCAGCCTTTTTCAGGAGGAACTCTGTCTTTTCTCTTCCTCTGCTTACACAGAAACAGACATACAAATATACTGACTGCACCGCATGCACACACTGAGGCTCTGTCCACATATCCAGTGTCTCTATATTAAAACCTGGGAGGACATGACCCTTTAGGAAAATACTGCCCCCCTGGACACACACACAAAAACCCCTGGACAGTTGAGACTCATATTTCTGTGGTCATGTCCAATCACCACCTTTTCTCTACAGACCTCAGGGTAAACACAAGTAGGGGTTATACAAACACACACACATATACACACGTGCTCACACACACAGCCAGGGGTACTGAGACAGTAAATGTGTGAAATGTAACACACTGTTGAGCCATTTGCCCCCCACAGATTAAGAGACGGAGAACTGAAAAGAAACAATACGGTAGAAGAGAGCAAAATGATTTGTGTAATAGAAGACTTTAAAAGAAGGAAAAGAGATCATTCATAAAATGAAGGCAGTGCATTCCATGAGCTGAACATATTGCCACATATTTAATGTGACCATGCATCACATGACACTTGATTGCCAGCTGATTATGATATTAATATGATCCATTGCATGCATGCAAATGCTAAATATCGATCCATTCATTATGATGCAATAAAATAGAATCTCTTAAACACTAATAGATATGATAAGACAGCTTAATCACATTATACACCGGATACAGCATTAATAAAATAAGAAAAACAAAGAGAGATGCATTTTAGCGTGTCATCATTTTAATATCTTCCTTCCTTCATCCATTATCTGCACTGCTTGTGCTGCACACGGGGTCAAAAGTGCTGCTGGAGTCCTCGACTCCAAGTTGATAACCAGTGAGGGACTTGGTTCACCCTGGATTGGGCACCAGTTGAATAAAACGCCGCATTGCGACACACAAGCATCCATTCTCAAGATTACACCAAAGGAGAGACTTACAGCATGTTGCAGGGTTTGATCTGTGGGAGGAAGCGGGAGAGCCTGAAGGCATTAAATAAGTAAGATTCTACACAGAGCAAACACTGGCAGTGTTTGCTACAACATCTCTGGTTATAGTATGTTTGGTAATCACCAGTTTTTTTGTGAATATTCTTCTGTTATATTTTTCAAAGTATGAATCTCACTCTTGTACTGGTGAACATTTGGATGCATATTGTCAACCTCTTCATCATCTGTCAATCATTGGTTTAAGAGAGATCAGGTTGATTAAACTGCAAAGGGAGGCATAAGTAGTCCAATATTTTTTTTTTTTGACCGAAAAAGTACTTTATTTTAGGATGTAAATATATATACTAACTGCTCTTTTGAAATCGACAGTGAACTTCCAGCTTTTCACTGATACAGACTGAATAAGTCCATATAGCTGCATATTACACATTTAATCCTGCGTATTCTCTTCAGAGGGCAATCTTTTTTACCCTCCTGATTGCGTTGAAAGGAAAATGTTTGGATGCCAGTCCAGACACTGTAAGTGTATATTGTATCAGAATCACGATCAAAGACTAGCAGATCATGTTAAATATTGTTGTGGCTACTGGACTTTGCAATTCTTATTGAAGACATTTAAAAAAAAGAAATAAATACATAAACAACAATCCAATCAAATGTTGTGAAATGTGGAAAGCAATGTGTGAGAGCACTACATGAGCAAATTACATTAAATAAACACTACATAATGCTCATTTATACACCTTCTATGCATTTATGCACAACTGTATGGATGTGTATTCGCCTGTGTTCACAGATCTTATCAATTATAGATATCTGTATTGGTTGTTGTGGGCAACAGTCAAAATATCTGGTCCGACATGAAAAGGTGGACTCAGATCAGAAGAAACATGTTGTTTATTGAATGCAGATGAATGAAAGAGCTGTTTTCAGCTCGAAACAAACACGTAACTATCACCCCCGGACCTTAACACGTATAACAATGTTGAAGAGAGGTATAAAACACTCTGCTGGCAGACACATCAGCTGAAGTTTGAATGTCCTGCTGGCTGACGGTCAGCGAGCTAGTTTCATGGTTAAAGATTGTTCATAAATTCATTTTCATGAGTAAGAATTCAAGCTGTGTATTTTTATCATGTTGGAAGATTTGGTGCTTATCAAACCAGTTTTCTCTCTTCGTAGACATCTGAATAATGGAGACATCAGATGGTCACCTGTACTGTCTATTGTTCTTCATTAGATGGCAACTTGCTCAGTTGATCAATGTTTTTATAAACCCTTTAGTTAAAATTCCAACAAATATGGTTTTGCAGCTTCTTCTCCTTCCCCCTTTCATTGTCCTTTCTTTTTTTTCAATTACTGCACCAAAGTTTACTTGTATTACGGCACGGGCTTCGTTTTTCAAGCCTTTGTATCAAATTTTGAACAAACACAAAATGACTAATTTTTTCCATTTCTTCATCTCCAGGTTGGACTGTATTAGCGGCCCAGTCATACTATATACTGCATTTTAATAGAGCAATTGTCCTCGTAGTGTGTCGTCGTGTTGTCGAGCAAGACACTGAACCCCGAACTGCTTCCCTGACACTGATAGACAACAGCTCACTGTTCATCCATGATGAGTTAAATGCAGAGAACGAATTTCCTCACAAGGGTTTAATAAAATATAAATTATAAATGATTATACAGACTCTGTTCACAAAAGAGATCAAACTCCCCCTTTACAAGTTGTACTTTTTGTCTGGAGGATATAGCAGATGTCACACCTGTAATACTGTATATTACGTATGTATGAAAGCAACCATCACTCACCCCAACACAACTTCGGTGTATTATCTGGAAACGGATCTCAACTGGAATTAAATGAAATTTTGAAATAATGTCTTAAACAGTTATCAGGCCCAAAATTGTCTCTGTTTGATGATTCTGCCATCGAAACCACTGAGTTCAAAGAAGTGTTTAACACTGATGCATCAGGCCTTTAAAATACAATGTGTCAATTCTGAAAAAAAGTGTGGACAATATTTTGCTCCTCATTTCTTCTACTTGGTGATTTGTAGATATTATATGTTAACTTGTCTTGCTCGTATTAAATAATCAATTTTGAATATTTTGAATATTTTACATGTCTTTTGACAGATTTAATTGATTTCTTTGCCCTTTTTTTTTTTTTTTTTTTTTTTTTTGGTAACTACTTGGAGATTTTGAAGGGTGGATATATTCACCAACCTGCAGATACATTTATGATCAGGAATCCTGTTTGTAAACACCTTTCCCAATTTGTATGAAAAGACTTCCCCGGTACATCGCGGTTCTGAAGTTTCAAATCCGTAATCATTTACTAACCGTTGCCACTTCTTGGGCTATCCTTATAAGTTCTATTTAGGATGCCAGAAGGTCTATTTTCAGTATCTCAATATACTGCTGCTATAAATATTTTTATATGAGTGTTTTGGATCTGGGAAATAGTTTGGATGTGTGGCTACATTATTTGGACTGCGGAAGCGATCCAGTACCCCTATGGAGTAGGGGTATTAGAGTTCTGCCAAGTCAGGTTTACAGGTTCACAGCAAGCCTTGGGGTGTTCTGGCTATTCAAGCACTAAATCATGTTCCCTTTTCAGATCAGACCCATGCCGCTTGGCTTCAAACATGCCGCCCTCCCTCAGTATACACCACACATGTGACAGGGGAAAAGCAACGATGGAAGAATCAGAGGGAGGGAAGGAGGGGTGAAATTCAACGAGAATAGAGGCACCTCAAATTACCGCTTGGTTAAATAATGCCAGAATGCATATATTTGCACATGCTCTGACACACCCATGTATTCATAATACACATATGTACGCACACACACATACACACACACAGCTGCCAGTATACTATAAATACAATCCCTGAGGATGCGGTTCAGGTCACATATTTGCATTTCAGATGACTACTTTATCCCCTCGCACAAATAGTGATGCTCTAAAGACATTTGGCACTGCATTAAACACTCTTTCACATAGTGTATTAAGACATGTACACACACACACACACACACATATACACATATCTCTGTGCAATTATGTGTTCACTCCAATGTAACCACCACCAGGATTTTGTTGAAGGTTCATGTTCAAGCCAAGTTAACCATCCAACTCCTAATGTATTTTGACAGAGTCAATATTGAACCATTGTTTCAACCTGCGTCCCCTCCTCCCTGGTTAAGAGCCCCCTGGTTAGATCTTGAAGTAATTCTAAGAACGAAGTTCCGGACAGATGTTTATATATTTTGATAAGACATTTTAGGGAAGATCTGGTTTGTGGGAGAATCTGATACATCAGAGAAAGCATGAAAGTTTTTTTTTCTTAAATTGACGGATATGAAATGTTATTGGTGGGGTTTCCACCCTAAACATGTTTTATGATCAAGGTGAAAGAATGATAGGGACTTTTGGCAACAAAATGTTTTTCATCATCTTTACAGGGACTTGTGATGTGTGCCAGCACTGCGTATGGACTGAAGAAGGGTTTTTTAATGGTGTGTTTTGATTAATCTCAGGAATAAGATAAATAATTTTAGCTTGTTTGATTCAGGTACAAAATGCTCCCACTTGAAAAAAAAGAGCTCTGTAAATGCATGAAACACATTGTTTCTTCATGTTAAAGGCACCTTTTGCACATTTTAGTTTTCAGTAGGTTCACCATCTCCTTGTCTCGACTGGCAAGTCTAAGTACCGATCTGGCTTTACCGACTCTTACATTCATTGTTCTTCTTTTGAAGGTGAAAGTGATACAGCTGAGGTTTATGCAACGCACCGTCCTAACCTGTAACATTCTGCTTCCAGCTGCATCATATAAAACCACTGCCAGATGTTGATAGAAAACAGAAAGATTCCAGCTTACTCCCATGTACTCATGAGGCCACATGTCATTTTAAAGTATGTTGCACGGAGCCCAAACTCAGATTTGTTTGCATATAATAAATGTTTATTCAAGTCAAGAGGTCATGGTGAATAAAAGTACTGTATAAAGTGATAAGTGTGTATCACTCCCAACAGACCATTCACAAGATGTTAACTCAAATCATCATGCTTCTTTTGTCTTTTCCCTTTTCTTATTCATCCTTCTCCAGATGACTCCAGTTCAAGAGGTGGTGCAGGAACAGCGGATAGCGGTTCTGAGAATGTTCCAGAGCTGGCTGGAAAACTGGGTAATGTCTCACAACAATTGTTCAGATTGAAAACCCTTGAAGTGGTATTTGAAATGTACAAATGTACAAGATTTGGAAAAATACAGTTTCTTAAGGAGTTCAAGGGTTCATTAGACCAGATAATGAATAAACCTTTTTTTTTCCTTATTAAAAAAATTCTTCAGCCATGGTAGATGCAATTGGATCATAACTTTTATTCATCAGTCATGTATATGTATTCTGAAAATAATTTCAACCAAGGAGAATCTCAGTCTTTGTGAATGGAGACTTTAGAAGATGATGAATAAAAGTAATTATTTATTCTTATTTAGTCATCTATTTCATCTTTGATAATTTGTTCTGACAGAGTTGTCGAATTTTGTGAGGTGTTACTTGGTGGGACCCACCGCGAATACACACACACACACACACACACACACAGTCTACTCCCTCAGTAAATTAGTGTTCCTTGTTCGTTCCTTGTTCTTCTCTTCCCTCACACCATGAACGCATAACGCCTATTTTCACTTTACTGTCAACAAGCAGTTGCTGTTTGCTGCACTGTTATTTCACACACATTCTTGCTCTTTATCTGTCACTCAATTTTCACATGCAACCTAAAAAAAAAATGCCTGCTGCAATTTTCTGCACATTCACATCCACAGTATAAATCTAAACATTTAAACCAGACTAATGGTTCCACAGTTTTAAAAACAGGGGCTCATATTTTTTTTGCTTTAACTTTTCAAAACTGACAAACCAACAATCACACTCACCTCATGCCATGTCAGAGCAGGCATGCGGGGGCGTTACGGTGCTCCTGCAAGCTCTCTTTATTCATTCTTAGCACAGCTATTTCTGTCAGCTTCCATGTCAACAACTGAGTGCAAGGTTATGAATGTCTTTCAGTAAAAACAGTCTCACAATGTTAGTCATTATTACTATTTTTAAACTATATCAATCCTCTGTCATGGCTGACATTTTAAGTGTCGCTGTTAATTGAAGGTATTTCATTTCTGCCGGCATTTCTCATAGGTTTTTAGTGCTTTTAGATGGTGGTGTATAATTTGAAGCATACATCTTTCTACATGAACAGTAAAATGAAGGGAGGGTCCCTGAAATGGGGGGCCTTTTTTAAATGATGCAAACAAGACAAACTGAGACTTAAAAAGTGACGAAGCAAATCATTATGGCATTTGAGTTTTGTCATATTTTGGATCTGGTATTTTTTCATGTAATTTGCTAAACTTTGTTCATTTCCATAGATATTGTACATGACATTACTTGGGTCACTGTATCTTAATGAAAATAATATTGTCAGTTTTACAGTCACTAACATTCACTATGGCATGATAGATATACCCATGTCCTAATCATCCACCCAAATTACTCCATAAAAAACAACACATAATTAATTTTTTCTTTGATGAGGCCTACCTCATCAATGGCTTATCACTTTATTTTATTGTTATTGAAGTTGGAAAAAACAAACTGATCTGTAAGTGACTCTATAATAATGAACTTTATTCAACGTTGAGCATCAAATGGAGGTTCCTTAATACAAGATGTGGGATGTGTATTGTAACAGTATTTTATCACAGTGCAGTATCCCATTGCAATATTGTACAAATACATAAACGTATGTATATTTGACACAAGTTGTGCATTATAGTTTTACCAATTTTTGTTTGCCTCAAAGATGCCTTTTTTCCCCCTAAAATTACCACCTTCCTCTCATAGGTTGTATTGCCAAAATTTTGCTGTAGAGAATTTTAATAAAAATGTAACAATAATTTTGTATCATAACTTTTTTAAAAATAAAAATCTAATTTTAGGACCTCTATCAATTCCCGCCACTACTACATTCTGTTCAGTATCTAAAGGGAATCCACCAAACACACTGCTTTACACTGTGCCTAATCCTTTAGACCAAGGATACCGTGCACGCCGAAGCACCCCTGACTCTAATGCTATACTGAATATGAAACACGCCAGAGGTAGAGTAGTCTTCCTTGGAACCAAACATTCCTGGTTCGATTCCCGGCTCTTCATAGTGTGTCCAAGTGTTGTTGAGTAAGACAATGAACCCCTCACTGGTCGACAGCAGCCTACTGCTCATGGTTCACCCATAATGGGTTAATTGCAGAAAATGAATTTCCCGACGGCGATTAATAAAGGCTAAATTATTATCATTATATAATGATATATATATATATAATGAAGTTAAATATTTCTGTCTGTATTGGACATAAATTAATGAGTAATAGTTATTGAGCATGTTCAGGTCTCAACAAAACCAAATAAGTCAAGATCAAACTTAATTATCTTGATAATAAGAATAATAAATTATAATAAATTATTTTCATCAATGTTGGAAGGTTCACTCTCTCTCTCTGTCACTCTCTTTATGTCTATCTATGTAACAGGGAATTGGTCAAAGGGTCGGTAATTTTGCCCCAGAGACCCAGACAAGCCCTGCCCTTTTGTTCACTCTGACTCTTCTCGCATACTCTGATGTGCAGCTTTTTATTTCACAAGGATCTGTTTATCTACCCTTTCTTTTACCTTTTTGTCATTTTCAGTCAACCTTTTTTTTTCTCCGTATTTTCATCTCCAAATATATTTGTCAGTTCTTAGCAGTCTGGCAGATTTTATATATGGGTTAACCGTGATATGAACCTCCCGCTGTCACTGTCCATCTGTTTTCTACTTAACTTCTGTTTGATATAAATCTGTTGCTTCTTGCTGTATTTTATTATTGCTCGAGTCCCCTCTTAATCCAATCCTTTTTTTGTTTAGATCAGCAGCACTTTGCATTGGCTTCCCAGTACTTTTTCTTGACATCTTTGCAGTCAGTTTATTATGATAACAGTTTCTTACTTTCTTCCTCTCCTCAATACTAATTTCCTCCCTTTTTTAGATCTACTAACTTTTCTGGTCATAGGTCAGCTGTAGTCCAGTAGCTCGTCTCAGTTTTGAGAGGGACAAAGGCAGGACTTAAAAGCCTTTTGGGTATGTTAGTTTTGTCATCCTGCCTAGCTTTGTGCCGGTCAGGAGAGCTATATTCCATTGAGTTATGCAGCCATGGCGAAATCTGCAGATTTTAGCGCTCAGACCTGTCACATAACTCTTCCTCCGTATTTGTTTACCCAGGGCTAGAATAATAACGATGTGCTAAGAAAGAGATGCAACTGCAGTAGTTTTTGAGTGATTTATCGCCCTGGTTAATGGCTATCTGCTGTGGTTTAAAGATGAGGGCTGTAAAATCAAGCACTCCTGTAAATGATTTCCTCTCCCTACTTGCATTTTCCCCACTTTGATCTGTTTCCTCTGTTCATTGTTGTTCAGTTGCATTTCATAAGAGGATTTATGGGTGTCAACAAGTATACAAGGGTCAGATTTTGTTGAGTCACTGTCCTGCCATTTTTATTTGTTGTTTTGTGTCTTTTTATGAACATGTGCATGTTTGTTCCGGATAAAAGGAAGTGATTCAGAAAACAAAATAATTATGGTTCATCACAACAACATCGGCTGTGTAGCAAAATGTACACAGAGTTGTTTCAGTGCTCCATGAAATATGTGCAACAGCCTTAAGGGAGGACCTCAAGGCCGATGATCATCACAGAAAATCACTGAGTCAAATACTTGGTTCCCAAATCCCCACAACCTTTAAAAGAAGAAATTATTTCTGCCCCTTTTTTTTCTGTGGCCATGTTTCAGAATGTGTCTAAACGTTTCATTAAAATGGCAATAAGCAGGTGACAGCAAATCATTACACACATTAACAATATTTTAAATGAGGTGACGATAGATGATATGAAGGCTAGATAGTTTCCATGTTGTGTAATACGGAGGTAGGAATCTAAAAATGTTGGTTCTGAATTGCCATTCTATTCAAGAGCAACAGGAGTACATAGACAACAGCCTGAGTGACTAAGAGTGCAGTCATTGTATTTTCTTTATACAAAGAGTAAGAAATAATATAAACAGAAACTCAGGAGCCTTTCTAAATACCACCTCTGATTTTCTCACATCAAATATTAGGGCCTTCTAGGAATCTGCAATGCATTATTTGTCTATTAATTCCATAAAAGACTGACCATTATTCTAAAAATGTTTTTTGACCCCTTTTCTCCCCCCCTCTGCTTTCAGTACGGCCTCGTTTCACTCAGCCGGCAAAGATGAGGAAACGGGTCATCGCTCGACCAGTCGGTAGCTCGGTGCGTCTGAAGTGCACTGCAAGTGGCAACCCTCGCCCGAACATTGTGTGGTTT
Organism: Fistularia commersonii; assembly: GCF_037954325.1. Taxonomy (NCBI): domain Eukaryota; kingdom Metazoa; phylum Chordata; class Actinopteri; order Syngnathiformes; family Fistulariidae; genus Fistularia; species Fistularia commersonii. Next base: position 10,468,620 of record NC_141296.1, read on the forward strand.
AAGGACAGCCGGCCTCTGGTGGATTCGGATGAAAGGGCAGAAGCTGATGGCGACGGGGCTGCAGGACGAGAAGGGAGGAAGAAAAAGTGGACTCTGAGTCTGAAAAATCTGACACCAGAGCACAGTGGGAAGTACACCTGCCACGTATCAAACCGAGCAGGAGAGATCAACGCTACCTACAAAGTGGAAGTCATACGTGAGTCACTTTGCTTTTATGCGTACTTGAGTACTTGACAGTGCCAAATTGAACTCAGCAATAAAGGACAAAATAAGTAATGTCACTAACTGAGTTACTGAAAGCAAACGTGCTTTTGGCTCTGGCATGCAACTTAAACATTTTCTCTGCTGTGTAAGATAGCAAAAGTAAAGGAGATTGTCTATTCAGACCGTCCAATGAAAGAGGGAAGGTCTTACAGGAAGCCAAGAGACCAATGGTCTGGGGAGGTTCTGTGTCATCCAGGTCACGGTGAATTCTTGTCGAAATCTTATTGTCGTGGCGACTTGAATTTCTTTACTTGAGAACGTTTCACTCTTCATTCAAGAGGCTTCGTTAGTTCAAATAGCCCGTGGTGAGGCAATGATCATTAGAGGGGTGATGAGGAAGAAGATTTTGACAAGAGACCAAAAGGAAAGTGAAATAGGAGCTTTGTGAATTCAACTACAGCATCTGGAGACAAGTGATGCTCGTAGTGGAGACATTTTTAGTGTTGACCAAAAGTATTTTTGTGTTTTCTTTAAAAAAAAAAAAACGTTTGTTTCGTGTTCTCTGTTAAAAATAGTTTGTGACCGAAATGGCTCAAATCAAAGACTTTATAAAAGATACACGAAGAATGGATTACAGATGTACAGATGTCAGTATAATGTGGAAGTTTATCCACAAAACTCCGCTAAGCCCAGTTATAGTATTGTATAGGTTAGTGTCAAAAATATCGCATGACTCTGTCTTTAAGATTTTTTAAGTAATTCCCTCAACAGCCTCATTTTGAGTTTCATCGCACATCTCCGTAAACTTGCTTGAATGTGCTGTATTCCCATTGAGTTCCCATTGAGGACTTTAAGCCCAAACCTGCATTTGAAAAATGTGCGATGCATCACTCCAAACACTGTCAGTTGGGAACATGACACAGGAGGGAGCCAGAATTTTGGCTGCTCAACCAGATGGTGTGAACTTTCACATGCCACCACAGATGGTGCACTCTGTAGTATAGATGTGTGATGCCAGCAAACTCCAGCAACACAAGTATTGTCTTTGACAAGCGATGTTTGTACTGCCAGCACTATCACAACCAAGCTTTATGCCAAAACAGAAGAAAATTAACTTCTGCCACAAAGAACACAAGGAATTCTTGAAGTAGATGAGCCTATTTTTAAGAACCTTAAACCTGGTCATACAAATGTGGTTCACAAAAGAAAGTTGAAAGTGTGCTGTAAACCATCCACACATTCTACTCAGTAAAAAAAGGAGCATTCTCCCCTGCAAAGGAAGTTATGTTTCCCAGGATATAGTTCTAAGTTTCCTGCAACTTCACCAGGCCTGTGAATAGACAATTATGATGTTGGGCGTATAGCCAGTGCAAGAGAAAGACATCCAACCTTTCAAAAACACCAGGGTTAACCAAATTTTAAACAATTTTAGGTTGAACAGCTTCGAAGTACAGGGAAAGTATCGGGCATCATTGATCCAGGCCCTTTAATTTCTACAGAAGATGCGCAAATGAAGGCACTTACATTGGAAGTGCCAAATGGGACATGAAAGAAGCCCTTTGGTTCCAAGATTGAAAATGCTTGCATTTAATAAAATAAAATCAATTCTCAATGGGCAAGCTATTTCGCAACAGGTAGAGTACCAGTGGCACCAGACCTATTCATTGCAAAGACTCCTCAAATCCAAGTTTTATTAAAGAAAAGATACAGGTTGTTGTGAATATTTTCTTTTGACTAAAATGTGTGAGGTCAAGAGAATCATCTTGGCCCTTCGGTGTACTACATTGTTTTACGTTCTATGTATTCATTGAAAACAATGTGTATTGCAGGTGTGTCATTGATCCTCAAGAAAAATTACAATTCAGCAGCCTTAAAAGAAAATTTTAAATAGAATTGCTGAAGACTAGGAGTATAAGTGGCCACCTCTCCATGTCACCCTGGAAATCTTTTGACAAAAAATGTCAAATTTACTCTGTTCATACTGGTGTATCAGAGATCTGTTGGAATGTCCTTCACTCATTACTAAACAGTGATATACAATACGTTAACAGTGTTTTGATTATTGGTTTTCTTGTGTTGCCAAATACTAACTGCTGAATTTGGTTTCCATTCTGACTCTGTGTTTATGAAGAGGTTCCAAGAAAATCTGAACCAGAAATATTCAAATAATTTGTCTGGTAAATGCTTGATGACAGTGCTTGGCAAGTCCCGACAGAAGATTTCCTTTCTATTTAAAAGACAAAAGATTGGTGGTCATCAGCAACATTTTTCCACTGTCTGATTACCATAGTAGCTTCCTCTGTTTTTATCTTTGGTTGAATGGTTGAATGTGTTCGTCAGGTTCATTAGCAGGACATGTTACAATATAAACAAAAAAATAGTAGCAGATCTAAGATTAATGTCCAGTTGTTCTCATAAAATGATTATTCAATTATTTCCATAATGTACTGGAACGAGTTAACGGGCTTGGTTAAAAAATAGACGGACTGTTCATGGTCACCAGTATGCTGACCCAAATAGAAGTTTTAAATAGCTTCAGTGAAGTCACCTTTCACTTCAGTGGTATTTATTGATTGTCACCAGGCCTGTCGGTAAGCATCAATCACTAGAGGGAGGAATGTTCGGCGTGTTTTTGGCTCTGAAGGTGAGCTAGTTGTGGCTGTGACGAAGGTCTGGTTATACTGTTGAGAACAGTATGTGTGTTTTGATGAATTGTATGTGTTTTTAATGTATTTGACTGCACTGGAAGGCTGCATTTGCTGTTTAGATGCAATTTGATTTAGAGTCTAGCGGTTTGGCGAAGGGAGGGTATTGAATTTGTGTGCATGCTAAACTGCATGTTGCTGTATGTGATATCTCCGCAGAGAGCCAGCTAGGTCCAATAGCTTTACTCACCACATCTGTTCCACATTAAACTACAGATGTAGTCTTTCTTGAAGGACACTTACACACCTACACATGTACACACACTCATGAACACATACAGGGAAAGGAAATAAATCAAATCGCTGCTCGCTCCTGTCAAATGTGACATTTTATCTATCAGCAGAGATTCCCTCAACTGTCAGTTATTTTCAGTTGTTAGTAAAAATTGACAGAAAGCTGCTGGGATTGTCATCTATTTCTATGACTAAATGTAGCTAAATACAGCGCATATTAACGCAATTTAACTCTCCGTCAAGATGAACTTTGTCATAACTTGATCTTTCGGAAAGCAATGAAACACCACCTTTCAGCTTAGCACATTTGACAAAATGATCATTCAAAGCAAACTGGCACAATTTAAAGAGTGTCCATGCTATAGATACAGATTCTTCTCACCCTTTTTTTTTTAAGACTAACCTGGATCACATTAAAATATTGCTGCCCCCTAGTGGTAGAAGACCCAGTGGAAATAAAAAAAAACAAAAAAAACAAATTGTATCTATACCATAGCATCACTCAAGTCAGCTAAATTGGTGAAATTGATGTAAAATATTATTAAATGTGAGCAGCTGGCTGGAGTATGTGAAAACAGCCAAATGAACTTCCAGATGTGATTTAATGGCTGGAAATGCATCAAATTAACGCTGATGTAACAACAAAATGATGCATGAAAATGATTGCTTTCTCATGTCTTTCCATGAGACAATGAGCAAACACCTAGTAAATACCTATTTTTTCCCCGAATGGAGTTCTTAATTAATTGGGGCTTAAACAGTACACGTTTTGACTTTTTGCTGTCTAGCCATCCTTTTTGTGATCCAAAGATTCCATAACTCTATATTAAATGATGACCTCAGCTCTTCCTGTTGTAAAAGCCAGAGAATTTCTGCACCAGAAACATTTCTGTATCTTAACTTGTTTTACTATTGATGATAAATTACAAATTTGGAAATCTATGATTAATGTAGATGCAAGGAATTTTAGAAAGACAGCATATACTGTATCGCATTTCTCAAAGTATTATGATTGGGGTCTACTTTCCCATGCCCCGTAACATCAGAATAGCAGGTTTGTAAAAGAGACTATTCATTTGCACTGGGAGCTTTTTTAATACTGTAGTATGAATAGAAAAAAGAAAATTATCTTTACATCTAATTAATAATTTGAGGAGTTTTTTTGTAATTTTTGCAAGATTACTGCTAAATACAGGTTGTGTTTCTCAATGTTTGTATCCTTCAACAGAGCGTACCAACTCTAAACCTGTTCTAACCGGTACCCACCCAGTCAACACCACTGTGGACTACGGAGGAACAACATCGTTCCAGTGTAAAGTTCGAAGCGATGTCAAACCAGTCATTCAGTGGCTTAAAAAGGTTGAGCCTGGAGACGAGAACTTGTACAACTCCACCATAGAGGTGAATCCAGTTATACATGTACACTGTGCCAACCAATTTTATCATGCAACTAACAGAAAATTTTACAGTCAAGATATCCACAATACATATGCCATTGTGACATGTGACATAATTATGTAAAGCATTAACATTTCATTTGTGTGTGTGTGTGTGTGTGTGTGTGTGTGTGTGTGTGTGTGTGTGTGTGTGTGTGTGTGTGTGTGTGTGTGTGTGTGTGTGTGTTGAATTCAGGTTGGGGACCACCGCTTTGTGGTCCTGCCTACAGGTGAGGTGTGGTCTCGTCCTGATGGATCCTACCTGAACAAGCTGCTGATAACCAGAGCCAAGAAAGAGGATGCTGGCATGTATATATGTCTGGGAGCCAATACCATGGGCTACAGTGTCCGGAGTGCCTATCTCACTGTGCTACCAGGTCAGTTGAAGGAATAATAGTAATTACATTGATTTCCGGACTATTGAGCGCACCTCAGTATAAGCCGCACCGGCTAGCCGATCGCTATCTTTAGCTTTCTAATGCACACTTATACGATAAAAGTCGTCTTCTTCGGTGTGGGAGTTGAACGGACTCAGAATTTCCCGGTCATTTCATCGGTCCGATGTGACGAGGATAAATGTTTTAGCATTTAAAATCCATATATTTGCCGCATCGTTATTTAAGTGAAAAAAGTCATGGTTTATTGTTTGGAAATTGCAGTACTGGTATGTATGATTACTCTTGTATTTAGCTGATATTCACTACAATAGTAAAGAAGATTTGTGACCTACCAGTTTACCTGGCAGTTCATAGCCAATATTATTTTTAGTAATAAATAACTGGTTCAGTGGTTCGCAAAAATAAGACATATTCCAAAAAAAAGAGTTCTGGTAATACTCTTCAACACAAGTCTTCAAGGGTGTTGGTATGCACTTTAGGAGTTGCATACCAAGTTGCACTCAAATGTCTCATTGCACTGCCACTTTTCTATTGCAGTGTTCATATTCATATCTATAATCATATTTATAATAATGTTTACACTCTTCCTATCAGCACATATCCAAATGCACTGCGGACAGCAAAGTAGGAATTTCACTGTACAGGGAAACTACACCGTACATGTGACAATGAACGCTTTGAATCTTTTCAAATCAGCATTTTAAGATAGTAAAAATACTCAGAAAAACATAGAAAAATGTTTAGGTATATAAACTGTAACAAAGGTTGTTATCACAACCCACATGCTGTTTTCCCAAGTCTTTTGAAGAATATCATTTCAAAAATGCACAAAGCAAAACTACTTTGGAAACATTGTAATTATACACAAGGCCAAAAGTTGCAGTATTTGATTGGTTAAACAAAGAACAGATGAATGTTTGTTTTTATCTGGTCTTTTTTTCTTTAATCATCTGTTCGTCACTGAAAAGTAATTTAAAAAAAATTGTTTTTTTGTGTTCATGTTTCGAAGAACTGTAAAACACTAGAAATCCAAAGAATTCTAGGCAAACAGATTGAAAAAAAAAAAGTCTTTCATTTGTTTGCTTTACTCTTCTGATGTTCAATATATTGTCTTGTATAATTGCGGTCTTGTATCATCCCTTGAACCTGTGTACCTGTTTTCTCTCTCGTCCCAATCCCATTCCCGTGTAGATCTGAAGCCCCAGATCAACCCTGTCCTGACAACATCATCCCCAAGCCTCCCCTGGCCCGTCATTATCGGAATACCTGCCGGGGTCGCCTTCATTCTCGGCACCGCTCTCCTCTGGTTTTGTCAAACAAAACGCACCTGTTCCTTGTCTGCTTCCTCCCCCTCTTCTCTCTCCACCGCTCAACGTCTGCCGGCGGCCAGTCGTGAGCGAGCCGGTCCGACTCTTTCTCCTCATTCGGCCAGCGGAGATAAAGATTGCCTTTCTTATGAGGATTATATTGCCCATCAACAGCTTCTCCTCAGCCAGGCGGGAGCTGGATTGGCTCCCAAGGTCTACCCCAAGATCTACACAGATATACACACACACACACATTCACATGTGGATGGGAAAGTTCACCAACACCAGCACATTCACTACCAGTGTTAGCAGCTAGCCCTGGTGTTCAGCACTCAACTCCATCACATGAACATGTTCCCGTGCGCGCAAACTCATCACAACATTCTCACTTGACTACAGAGCATAGAACAAGACAGCACGTGCGAGTAATCATGCAGATTTGCCCGAGATCGTGCGGCTTTTCCTAATTTTTGCTGCAATCACATTATCATGAACGTAAGGACATTTCACAAAGATAATGAAGAATGTAAAGAGAGAAGAAAAAAAAGGATATTTTATGCCAATTTGAAAGGATAAGCCCTGTATGTTTTATTTGGCTATTGTATTATTATGAATCTGTTTGAATATCAATAAATCTCCCTAGGTCTTGCTCGAGGCCTTGTTCAGAGCAAAATGAATGCTCCGGCTTCAAGGTAACTAAACCACTTTGGTCCTGCAGAATACACAGGACACAACCACAACCTCCTCAGTAACAGTGGAAAAACAGCTCTCTCACCCTCCAAGGCACTATATAGAGCTTCTCCTGTAAATAGTGGAATATGATTATATAGCATTTAGCATGCTTCTTCATCCTGGGTAATCTATTAAGAAAAATATAATATGTGTAATGTAATAGCTTAATTTCAGTGTATATCTCAGGCGTCAGCCTAATTGAGCCATAACCGCCGCAAATCAAGACAAACGTAACTGTATCCACATCCTCAGCAAACTTTTGCTCCTGCGAGGCTTAAAGCTTCTCTGATAAATGTCCAGCTGCTATCTGTTCACTGTGTTTATCTTAATAAGAAGAGGTGTCACGCCATGTTACAGCACAAATGTCTCTTAATAGATTAACTTGAGTTACTGCCACAAACTCCAGGATCTCAGTTAAACAAGAGAACGTTCAGTCTGTCCAATTCCGGCCGATTCCAGCACATCTGACCATTTACTTCCTGAACAATGTTGGCACTGCGATCCTCTCCATTTGGATAATTTCTGTGAACTTGGAGGAGAACATATGGGGAGTTTCTTTCTCGTCGTAAACGCTTGCTGATATTGGATTTTTATCTTTACCAACCCCATAATGCCAGAAACCATTCTTGTAGAAAGGCCATCATCACTTACCTTGTCCAGAAAAGAGATGTTCTACTTAATAGTCCGCTACCAGAACCACATTCGAGCATATTTCTGAAGCCCGAAAGATGGCTGAACTGCCGAGCGCTCCGTCCACAAGATGTTGATTTTATATCGCAGTACTGCAGAGTTGAACAGAAGCTATGCTGAAAGTAATGTCACAGCCAAAATTGTTATTTAATGTGTGTACAGTCAAACTAATCTTAATAACTCCTTATCTCTTTCTATTAACCTTTTAGCAAAAATCTGGAATACTATTATACCCGGTCAGCTAATTGGAAGTTAATGTGATGGAAAACATGTGGACGATCCACATTGAAAAACTAAATGTTCATTCCATTTCACAAAGTTCACCACATCAGCCCCCATATCAGTGATTGCTGTTTTTCCACTCTCTCAGTCGGAGAAATCTAGTTTTTATTGGCTCCATCTGATCAGCATTAATAAATCAGAATACCTGAGTTAGTTTTCTCATTTCTGCTCCACATCTGCCCAAGGGGCCAGCAGCAGCCATCAATAACTTTTTTGACTTTCTTATTTTGCAAAACTTCCTTCGATAGCCATTTAAGCTAGAGAATTTTTGTCACAGTTACAACTTTAAGAAAGATATTTTCTTTTATTACAAATGCAGATACTGTATAATAATAATAAGATTATGGCTTCATCGTTACCTTCCTTGATGCTTCCTACTGATTTTACTCCTGCTTTTGGTTTCCTGTTCTTTGTCACACCAGGTGTGGACAACAAGTAAAAAGAGGTGATTTGGTCTGGAATGCAGCTATTGTTGAAATGAGAGTAAATGGTGCTATGAAGTTGTTTGGCAAGTGTATGAAATGCTAATAAATGGACAGACTCTATATTGTTATTAAGGTTCGTGGCTAGAAAGAGAAAGAGGCTTAACCAGTCATTTACAATTCAGTCTCTTCAAGTAGTTTGCTTTTAATTGGTGCAAAAATATTTTGGATGCTCATCAAAAGTTTTTTGCTTCTGTTTTTGTCTTTTTTTGTTTCTTATTTGTTGCTGGTTCTCCTCCATATTGTATATATAAAAAATGCAGATAATGGGACTGCTACCTTTATCTGTAGGGCCGTCTCCTGCCATCCCACTGAAAACAGAGTTATAATCACCTCCTTAAAGTCTAAGATAAAACCCTGCTTATTACTGAAATCACATTAAGTGAATGTTTTTATCATTACAATGCTATATTTCACAAATTCACTTTGGGGTAAATGACTGGCAGCTATGGCAAAACCCACAAACCCTATGTAACTATACTGGTATGAAAATATATTCTTACTGCTTTGAATAAATCCGAGGACATGTTTAGCTGCTTGTTTACTTGATAAGTTTAGAACTACTTGTCTATGAATGTGATTTAGTTTGATTGAGAGTAAACACAATAAGACAACTGCCTTAATCAAAATAAAGGGTCAAAGTCCCCGAACTTGCAAAGGTAAATGTTTAATTGTGACTGTTGACAGAATAGGAGCTTCTTGAGTAGCTGTAGATATCTCTTCATATAACTAGTGGTTTCTTTGTTTGTTCATCTAGTTCAATGGCTATTAGTTCTTCTCTAGTTCTTGGAAGATCTTGGAAACCAGCCCAGATGAACTACCAAAGTCTCACCCCTTTGCTTGTTCCCAGGTGTCTATTTTGTTGTTGCTCTTGTGTTTGTGAGTCAGAACATGACATAAAAGCTTTGATATTCCAAGATACATTTTTGATAACTGCAGTCATCCAAAGGAATAAACCCAATTATCTTGAAACATTTGATTAACAGAGGCAAGAAGCCAAAGCAGAAATCCGTTTTCAGTTTGCTTTTTCCTCAAAACTATTCCCTCTTTGAAATGTCCCGCTTTAAAATACTGTTTTGAGGGTATGATTATATTAAAATGTGACACATTTTTTGAAAACTCAATTACATTAATATCTATTTTTATCAATAAATCTTTAACATGCTGTTTTCATTTTCAGGTAAATCATGACAATATGATCCTGTCTTTCTATAGAATATATAGAAATACTATCCTCCTTTTTCTCAGTATGATTAATAAACTTCAGTGTTTAACTCTTTTTGGCAAACACATTTCATTCTCTTGGAAATATTACCTTTTGACCTGTACCTGTGTTTTAAGTGCCATATGGGGGGGATTTGAGAGTCTGTGATATTTTAATGGTTAATATCAACTTTGATCTTTTGATGCATTTTTGTGCTCCGTAGCATTGTACATTATACTCACATTTAACCTCTTAAATTTGATTCCATGAAAGTGTCAAACCTCATCTTTTCTATCTGTAGATTCCTCTTTCTTAGTACCTTCAAAGATTTATTTTTTTAAGTTAAGTTATTGGCGGGTCTTTACAAGCTAGTACCTCCAGACAACTTTCAAAAATTAAACAAAAAAACATAATCATGCATTTAACCACATTCTGTGCTTATCGTTCCGCTACTTAAGATGATGGCCAGTCCTGGAAGACTTTGTTTTTCTTAACAACAAATTCACTGAAACCTCTCAGAACATTACTTTGGCTCTCTCTGTCAGATGTTTCTTCCCTGTTGTGTCTCTTTTTTGTTTATTTTTTTTAAATTGGGGATATGAAATCCAGTTATTGACATCCTCAACAACAGTTTCTTTGAGCAAATGTCCCCTAATGTTGTTTTAATGATGTTTAGCCCATGTGTGTTATATGTGTCAAAGCTAAAGGACTGCCAGTACACAGTTTGTGTGTGTGTGTGTGTGTGTGTGTGTGTGTGTGTGTGCGTGTGTGCGGCGTGCGTGTGAGTGCAATTTCCTTGAAGTTGGCTTTTCAAATAGTTAACATTGTTTGATTTTGTCAAAATGCTTCCAGACCATACAATAGCAGTAGTAATTTTTATGGCCACAAAATAAATCCAACAAATCCTTATTTGTCTCAAGATCCAAAAAGATGGTGTATTTATAAATTATTTTATTTGACATCTTTTTTTTCCAAGATAATTTGGTATTATACTGCATGAGTGGAAATTGTGTTGTAGTCAAAATATAAGCTATGTAGTACTATGTCCATATCATTGTAAGATACTGTATTTATACAGATACATATGCAAAATTTTATTGGTAACCTTTGTAATGACAATCTTGTACAGTTTAGCATCATTTAGGTTGAAACATTTTCCCATATTAATCACGCTATTGGTCCCATTAAAAAAAAAAAGTAATTCAATTTTAGTCCTGTGTTTATTCTTAAGGCTCAGATCAATGTTTTCTCTATGTTGCTACTTGAATCCCTTAAAAGGAGACCAGCCCCATGGCTCACAATACCACGGGATTGTTTTTAAGTGAATGTCCTCGAAATAGTTGTAGCCCTCCAGTTGTGGGCGCTGAGGCCAGTGTTTCATCTTTCAACATGTCTGTCTGTAGAGACGACAGATGAACAAGCATTGCGTGCATACACAGGGTGTGAAGGCCTGGTGCTTCTCTCTGACTCAATTTGGTGAGGAAGATGTTGAAAGACAACACTGCTGAAAGAAAGAGGATGGCAAAAGGGCAAGATTCGAGAACAAAACCGGATTGTTCCTTTCGCAGTCGTTCAGAGCAAACGGATTCACAATCCAAAACTTCTTAACTTTGGGCTAAAGTTTCTATGGCGGGATGGCGCTGCATTGATATTTCTCCCTCAGTCTTCGCAAAAAAAATTTAAATGTTATTTGATAAGTTCTTTGAATGAAGTCAACGATTATACGTCTTATCCTGCGCTCAGAGTTTGCGAGGGTGCTACATCAGCTGTCACTGGGTGAAAGGCGGGGTTCACTCAATCTCAATCTCAGTCTCAATCTCAGCGCCACATTTAGAGACATACAACCATTCACCTTCTCATTCACACATCTGGGCAGTTTAAGGTCTTTAATTTAACCTACAGCATGTTTTGGTGTGTGGGAGGAAATCTTTGAACCTTGAAGCCCTAACCACTATGCCCCGCCTACAGTTGACGTACAGTAAATCAGTTCTTAGCTTTAGAATACCCTTTAAGGAAAACTATGAAAGATCTGAGAGGTAGTTTTTTTTTTTTTTTTTATGTGCGTTGCAATCATTTGAACAACCAGAGCGCAATTTCTTGTATTTAATGTGTTTTTTGATTCATCTGACAAGCCTGCAATTCTCTTGCCCTCAGTCCGTTAACGTGTCACACCAAACATCGACAAAGCGGCCGTGCAAAGTAAGTGAACTTCGGTCTGCAAGATACAGTTGAAACACATTTCCCCTCACCAGATGATTTCCCGTCCTCCCTTTTTCTCCACAGCTCAGGTGGACAGCAGAATCTCAAGTACATTTCTGCCACAATGTAACAAGTGCTCAACAATCCAGGTTCATTCCAGGATCTTCATCCCACCTCCCAGCCCTTTGTCCATCCCAACCCACATTTGAAAGGTAACCAAAGTCTAAATAAAAATAATACATATCTTTTGACAAATATTATCACAAACACAGAATCAGCCTGTAGAATTCTCACTTGTCAGGGCTTTAGTAACACACTCAGCAGTACGGAATACTCCTTCCCCTTTCGGTCTCCTGTGATTTCTGAGTTCCGTGTCCTTAGCTGTAGTAATTTACCACCTAGTTACTTTGTCTGGTGACATTCAGTCCAGTCCACAGCGCATTCTTTTTCTTCTTCCTGATGCTGAAAGAGCTTCAATGGCTCAGAGGAACAATCTGAACCAGTCATTTGTTTTCAGTTTAGTTTGAATTCTACATTTTTTTGAATCGCTGCTGAAAATCAGATTTGAAGAAATGGCCCTAGGCTGAATTTTCTTTGGAAAGCAATGCCATTTCAATATGGAGGTCAAAGGAGGGATTATTGGATGTGAACACTAAAAATGGACGTTGATATTATAAGCGCAGCAGTTGAGTGTAAGAAATCTGAAAAAATAATCCATATTCATACTTATTATAAGAGGGACTAGAGGGACTTTTCATTATGTATTCATTCAGTCATTCATTAATTCATTAATCTATTATTTTGCATGTAAGACACAATTTAGATGGAAACCACTGAGGAAACAGAGCTAAGGAAAACTAGTTGGGGATGCGTTGGTTCTGCTTACTTTTGGGGCCAAAAAATCATGAAAAATCACACACAACTTGCTGTATACAATTCAATTGATATTACATTATGTTATTGCAATATCTTTTTAGGACATTTTTAAACAAATGGTTGTGCTATGGCTTTCTTTTAATCAAAATGGTCCTTAAACCTTTCACAAAATCATATTTTGAGTAGTTGATACTAGCATTACCTTAAGATCACTTTTTTTTTTTTCCATCTGACTGGTTGGTGCCAAACCTGGATAACTCCTGCAGGCTTTCCTGGTATAGTACGTCCAAGATACCAAGCACTTTCTTTTACCCTGCATGATATTTGAGTTTCCATCGCAAAAAGTTACGAAACTCTGAGTGTTAATCCAAAAAGAGCCAAGGTAACTGTCTACAGGGTGACTAATGCACAGTAATTCAAATGAAAAGCCCATTCATTCTTTCCATACACTGATTTCAACATCGTTTTCAAGCAAACGCAAACAGCAAGGACAGATTTCTTCCTTAATTTCTTTCTGTAAATGATTCCCTTGTCCAAATATCATTCAACTCTGTTTAGACATTGTGTGGTGTTTGCCTTTATCCCAAACTGAACCATTACTGTGCAGATTTCGTCTTGTGTTGTCAAACAGAGAGCAAATATTCCAGGGAATATTGGATGTGGACTACAGAAAGAAAATCCCAAGTAAATGAATAATGGAAACATACGGTGAGGCAACATGCCTCACAGAAGTTTGTGGTTCTGACATTACTGCAATCTCAACAGTTGTGTATGACTATAAATTTTAAGTGCAGGAATTGACTAATCCCAGAAATTTCTGGGCTTTTTGTGGATCTGGAAAGTCTCGGCATCAATCAAAAAATAGTAGAGGTGGTGGTTTTTCAAGTGACTGTTGGTCTCCACTATATGTTTTATTGTAAATTTCTTATTCTCCCTTGCCCCCCCCCATAAGCTTAAAGGACCAAAGTAAAAAAAAGTAAAACAGTAAAAAATGTAAAAAAAAAAAATCTGATCCCTCCTTTAAATAAGGTTAAAACAAAAGACCATCATTTTCCTTTTTTTTAACACATTTTTTTCATACTTGTGTCAATGCCACAGTACAAATGAATTAGGGCAATATTCTCGTTTATGTCAATGTTTATGTGATTTCCAATTGCAGTAATATGTGTATGTATGTGTGTTTATGTCATACAGCTTCCACTCACTTGATATGTTTGACTTGTTGCACACAAACCAGATGTACAGCTATGAAAACACATTACATTCAACTTTTTCTATTTTCATGAGATAAGGGATGGAAAATATGAACCTGACACAGTGAATACTGGGCGAGACTGAGTTTTTTTTTTATCCTTGACATTTCATTCCTGTTTTATCTAAAGATTCGTCTCTTCCTCCTTTTTACCCATTATCTCCTGTGAATTTGATTGACTCAGAGTTGGAGGAGGACAGAGAGTTCGGGGGGCTGTAGGGGGATGAAGGAAGGCAGAGAGGAGGAGGAGGATGACAGAGTGTTGAGCTGATGACAGATTTGTTGAGCTCTGCATTGGTGAGAGGAGATGAGAAAGCAGACAGGATCAGTGAAATGTGGGGAATAATAATGGAGATCATTTTGCGTAATGGAAAAGGGGAGGAGAAAACATCCCATCTTTTGTCAGAACATTTAGTTTCTTCCATCTGCTCTGTACACATATATGACATTTGGTTTCTAAAATGTAAATAGTGTTAAGTAGCAAGTACTAAGACTGATCCTCTTGTCTAATCTCAATGTAAACATAGACATATTTATCTGCTGTACTACATGGGGAAAGTTGCCGTTTCTGGTTTCTCTATCTATCTATCTATCTACCTATCTATCTATCTATCTATCTATCTATCTATCTATCTATCTATCTATCTATCTATCTGTCTGTCTGTCTGTCTGTCTGTCTGTCTGTCTGTCTGTCTGTCTGTCTGTCTGTCTGTCTGTCTGTCTGTCTGTCTGTCTGTCTATCTATCTGTCTATCTATCTATCTATCTATCTATCTATCTATCTATCTATCTATCTATCTATCTATCTATCTATCTATCTATCTATCTATCTATCTGTCTGTCTGTCTGTCTGTCTGTCTGTCTGTCTGTCTGTCTGTCTGTCTGTCTGTCTGTCTGTCTGTCTGTCTGTCTGTCTTTCTTTCTTTCTTTCTTTCTTTCTTTCTTTCTTTTAAATCCAATTTCACAAATATATACCGGCTTGTATGCCTGCGCATAGCATTTTGCTACAATGGAAATTAACTCATCTTATTTTAACATTGTTTTTCAGTTCTCCTTGTTTTAAAAAGATTTTTACAGACGATCGCATACACAGACAGTCCAAAGACTAAAAATGTGGAAAACACTGACACCTGATGAAATGAAATATGGATTCTAAGTTTGGCTAGTTAAAGCAATATCGTAGGTTAATGCATTATAATCTTTTTCTTTTTTTTACATCTTGTACGTCTCAATTACTTAAAAAAATAACAGTATATTTTTTTTCAGCTAAAACAAAGTGTATCACATTTTGATTTAAAAATAAATAAATAAATCAGTACCAGCACCAAAGACATTTGTCATACTGCTGTTTTGCATGTATTTATTTATAGGAAAGCCTTGGCCAGACCAATATGGCAGTGATTTAGGTGTCTAATCCATAAATACCCATGTTGCAAAATAGAACCTTAATCTTGTTTAGACAGGCCTGCATTTGAAAAAAGTCATCATCCAAACTAAACTTCACACTGTCATCATCGCTCCTTTTTTATAAGAATAAATTGGCCCAATTTCTTGTAAAAACAATCATATTACACTCAGTGTTCGACCAAATTTCTGAAAATATAGCTTTTTCAGTTATGTGCTGTGATTTCATCTAGAAAATATTTAGCATAATTAATCCACTTGTCTTCTATTCTTTTGATGATTTTGTCATCCCATGTCAATAAAATAATGTTTTCATTAAGTCTTTTGCCAGTGTTAAAAATGACCGTGTCTTTAGTCAGGTAACAGTGGATTACAGCAATATCACACATAACTTTTTACTTTGTAGCCTGTGTGATTCACAAGGATTTATGACAAAAATGTTCAATTTCACTGAAATTATTTTTGGCCAGTGTCGCATTTTTATGTCGGGAACACATTAATGGTGAAAGTGAGGTCACCAGTGAGGTTTATTTTGAAGGAATTGTTGGGCGCCCAATCAATTTACCACCAGATATATATATGTGTGTGTGTGTGTGTGTGTGTGTGTGTGTGTGTGTGTGTGTGTGTGTGTGTGTGTGTGTGTGTGTGTGTGTGTGTGTGTGTGTCTGCTTAATGAGCAATAGCTGTTGTTGGCCACAGCCACGCCACACGAGCCTGCAAATTAACTAACTTTTCCCGCTAAATTCCAGGTATAAACCCCCAAAATTCATTGTACCCCAAACTACACCCAGCACATAATTTTACTGTACATTTGTGTGTGTGATGACCCCCCAAAATGGCACCTGTTACGAGACACTCTTATAAAGCGGAATTCAAACTCAAGCCTGTCAGTCACACAGTCGATCATGAGAATAGAGCAGCCGGGAAAGATTTCAACATTAATGAATCAATGATACGAAAGTTGGGGAAGCGGGCAGATGAACTGTGCCAAGTAAAGAAGACCAAACAGAGTTTGATGAAGTGAGACGAATGAGATGAATAAAGTTTGACTTTACAGACTGTTTTTTTTTGCTTTATATACCATATGTTTTATCATGTGCCCTATGACTTAGTGCGCCTTATGTATCAAAAAATAGAACCATTCATTGATATTGTGCTTGTGGTTCGCACATTATGGTTATGGTTTGCAAAATACGGTCTATATATATATATATATGTATATGCTACTGAGTAATACCATTTCCCCACTGTTTTATGACTTATAATTTAGTAATAGTGTCCCTTTGGTTTGTGCAGTTGATTCACACTTGTTTTAGTTCCCTTGAGCTATAGTGAGATAATCTAGTCATGTTTTCTTTGAAATTTCATTTTTTTGACAGACTTTAGACAAGTCCGTACATATTTCATTTACAGTGCAAAATATTTTAGGATGAAGCTCACAGCATCTGTGCAGTTGCACAGCCAATCCACTGCTTTGACATTTATCAGCTTCTGAGTGGTAGGATTATCCTTTTGTTGGGAGAAACCACAATTTTGGTTTTTGTTTTTCCGAATAGACTCATAGAGAAGATTGAACCAATGTGTTCTTCTATCAAATGCAGTCGAGTATATGCCATTAAACTGTCTTTGGAAAAGTCCAAACCTTTGAAATAAGCATGTCAAGGATTCATAAGCCTCACTCTCAGTAAGTATAAAAGGTATTTTAATCATTTTTATTTGGATTTAAAAAAAAAACATGTAGTTATTTTGAGATGCAAAATGTCGTACATAATACTAGTTTTTTTTTCTTTAATTCATTATAGCATAATAAATCAAAAGTAATATTTTATGCAAATAAAGGTTTCAGCTAAACATTTTGGCTTCCCTCATCCTGTTTTCTCAGGATCCACTTGACACTTAACAGATTTTTTTTTGTAATTGCTACCATTAAAATTTATGGGATGTTTTTGTTGCATCCCCGCTTCCTCTTTTAGACAATAAAATGCCTTTATTTCCATACAAGGCTCATCAGTTGAAGGGGGCAAATGCTTATTCCTTTAGGCCTTTACAGAACCTTTTGCTCACTTGGCCAGGGTTCCGGTGAGCGGTTGGCCAGTTAAAAGGGTGTGAACCCACAGAGGAGATTCCTGGGCGCATGAGTCAACAGCAGCTGTAGTTGGCGATGAAGGGAAGCTGTCCAAAGAGCTTTTACAGCAACTCCCTATTCACTATGAAAGAATTGCTCAGGTGAATGGAGTCAGTGACCATGAAGCATTCACACACACACACACACACACACACACATACAAATGCACATGCATTACAACTTTGTTGAAGGTAAAAAACAAAAACGTTCAAAAATCAGAAATAAGTCTCTCTCTGTGTCTCTTTTATAAATGTGCGACTGTGGCAGCTTATATTTACCTAAGATGGAATACTGATGTACAACAAAGCGGCAGATGCATGGGGGACACACACACAAAGAAGGAAAGAATACAAACACCTGGCTGGAAGTGAAGAGCTCGTCTGTTTGCATACCTCACCCAGCCCTCTCATCCGCCACACAGCCACAAAGCCATTAGTAAAACCAGAAAAACAAAAAACACAAAACGAGGCCAAAAGGGGGGCAACAGGAGGATTCTATCTTTCTTCCTCTAGTCCCTCCCTTCTTCCATTCCTCTATTTCTCCATTCCTCTGTATCAAATGTTTACCTCCCCATCTGTGAAAAGAGAGGGATGTGAACAGACAGGGTGAGAAAAGAAAGAAAGCTGGCAGAGGGGAAGGGAGCCAAGTCCTTTAAAGTCTGCCACAGAGCCGTGACAAAAGCCTCCTAATCTCGGTGTTGTCTTTCGGCCCCTTTTTCTCCCCACACATCCTGCCAAGTGTGTTTGAGTATGTGTGTATGCGCACATGGGTATGGAAAGAAAAACGAAAGGGACGAAAGTCAGACCCAGTATGTTATATAAGCACAAACCTTGGTTGATTTTTTTTTAATTTTTTTATTGTATTCAAAAAATGAAAGGTCACAAATTCGAATGTCTGCAATCGGGATGTTGTCTGTCTGCAAGTTTTGTGTGTGTCTGTGTGTGTACATATACCTATGAAAGGAATCTTTCCACAGCCATAGTGACATCACTCAAGCAGTGGACAGTTGGAGGCCAGGTCCCTCTGAAAGGCAACAGCCTGCTTGCCTTCACATGTGGGATGCCCGTGTGTGTGTGTGTGTGTGTATGTATGTGAAAGCCTGTTGAAGCGAATATGATCAGTCCCGCTCAGCCATCCTCACCTGTTCCTCTTTAGCCTCGTCTACACATACTTCCCAGTAAATTCATGGGAATACCTTCAAGGCATCACCAGTGATTTTCACCACTCGTGCGTGCAGCTCCGTTCCAGAGCAGCTCTGTTTTGTACATGTTAACACATGGCGTGATGATGCCACTGACAGGTAGGACAGGACTAGATGAGCATTTCATTGACGTGGAGAAGGACTTCCAAAACCAAAGAAGTGTGTCACATTTTTCTGTCAAAACATTTTTACAGTCAACTAAAGGCATTCTGTGCTTTTTCAAAGGGTAAAAGTCTGGAAAATGAATTTAGAATTAAGGGAGAATTGAAGTCTTTTGAAAAAAAGTGTTTTTTTTTTTTTTGTTTGTTTTTAAGAAACTGCAGCTTTTGTAGAGGAATTAACAGCTTGGAGAAAAGAATGTGGACTGAAAAGAAGTCAGCCATTAACAGCAGTCTATGGGGTATACTGCATTTCCATTAATGTGACCAAGACTGGGGGTGAGAAGTTGCAATTTAAGACTTCTAAGAATCAAAATCTCTTCAGGCTTATTCACACGAGCATTTCTCAGAAAAGCTGCGACAGTGAATGAGACTTTTGGCATTTAAACCTCCCCCTCGGCACGTGTCGGTTTATCGATTTCTCAGTCACACCCTTTAAGACAAGGTAAAATAAGTTAATCCTTTATTTGTGACACTAGGGGAGATTTAACTGTGCAGCAGCCAGGTGCGCCAAAATTTCATCCAACCACTAATGTTACTATTGTCCCTGTATTCTGTGCAGTGTAGCATTTAAAGTCAGTTGCATATTAATACACATTGTAAGATGGTCTTTAGTGGCCATTGGCCAAAAATCATTTGTGAAAGTGAAATAAATCAGAGCAGAAGAGAACCTTGATCGAGAACACACACACACACACACAATGTTCAGGAAACAGAAGATGACTGGGCATCTTGTTCAAGGAAGTATTTGCCAGTTGTGTTTTCAAACAACTCAAAAACTTATTTGAAACTTGAACCAGCTAAAAAAAGGCATTCAGTTTGTTCGAGCAGTAACTCACCCATTTCTCTGGAGTGCTGCCGTTGTCTGTTACTTTTTCTTTCCATTGTTTTTTTTTTAATTTTTTTATGACACCATTGGATCAGTTTAAAACGATATTCCTTTATTTTCTTGCTTATTTGCACACCTGTCCATTCTGTTTTATTCGATTTAGTCAGGCTAATTATGTTTACTTTGAAGTTTTTGCTCTTTCCTTCCTCATTGTATGTTAAGTTTAAATCGTCTTTACTGTTCAGCTTTCTCTTTTTGTATTGCCTTTTGTTTATTTTTAAGAATCCTACACGAATGCTGTCAAGTGCTGCTGGCACAATTAAGTTCTGATGCCAGTGATGTGGAAGTCAACCATATTACCAGTGTGTTTATTTACCTCCGTAAAGACACAAACAGCTCCTTCCAGATGACTAAAATCCATTTGAGTATGTGATCTTCCATGTGTAGAATGATATATGTGCAAAGATAAAAAGATAAAAGTGTACAACTCTGAACATATTTCATATTTGTTTTTTTTAACCAAGTAATTGACAGAATTTATTTTCTTCTATTTCAGACTTGCTTAAAACCACTCCTGTTCCATATATATACACAGCCAATAACTTCTTCTTCTTCTACTCCTTTTGGCTTTTCCCTTCAGGGGTTGCCACAGCGAATCAGCCTTCTTCAGCCTTCTCCATCTAACCCTATTCTATGTATCCTCCTCTCTCATACCAACTACCTTCATATCCTCTCTCACTACGTCCATAAATCTTCTCTTTGGTCTTCCACTAGACCTCCTGCCTTGAAGCTCCAATTCCAGCATCAGTCTACCAATATATTCACTATCCCTCTTCTGTACGTGACTCAACCATCTCAGTCTGGCTTCTCTGACCTTCTCTCCAAAACATCTGACATGTGCTGTTCCTCTGATAGACTCATTCCTGATCCTATCCATCCTGGTCACTCCCAAAGAGAACCTTAGCATCTTCATCTCTGCGACCTCTAGCTCTGCCTCCTGTCTTTTGGTTATTGTAACTGTTTCTAGGCCGTGCAGCATCGCTGTCCTCACTACTGTCCTTTACACCTTTCCTTTCATTCTGGCTGATAGTCTTCTATCGTATAGTACCCCTAACACTTTTCTCCACACACATACCTAATACCTAATATTGTACAATTAGATTTCAACCATGGGTCTTTCCCTCTGGAAAGTCCTGCAATCAACATCAAAATTTTAATTTAATTCTGAATTCCTGGCAGGCTCTTAAAACCCATTTCTACAGTTTCAACAATAGTCTGAGCATGGGATAATTAAAAAACTAATAAAATGTACAATGAAAACAAGAAATAAAAACTGGAAAATACAAACATTAAGATAAAAACATTATAATTAGCTGAGCAACCATGGGAGTTAAGAATAGATAATGTATCAATTCCCTCTGAAGTAATTGATACATGAAACTGTGGCCTGTGTGTGTGTATCTTTGTGTGTTCATGCACGCCCCTTGCATTTCCCTCATGCTGTACATCCTTATCAAGTTTTCGCGCATAATAGTAAGGGAAACCATCAATGGTATCAGGCTGAAATAGACTATACTACCATCTACAGGCTGTTTATTTCACATCAGTGTGGTGCATTATAATTGTACTTTTCCCACCTTTCTCCATTTTGAGTTATATTTTGTTGATTTCATATGCATTAGACGGGCCCATCTCTTTTTTGCAAGTCAATAGGTGGAAAGATCTTAATAGGGAAATGCCAGTGAATTGAATCTGTAGTAACTGTTTGAATCTGTAATAATGAAGGCATGTAAAGTACGCTAAGGTAGACCTCAAATAATAAATTTACTTTGCTTCATTCTTTTCTATCTTAATCATCAATCACTGGAATTACAAAATTCAAATGATTAGAAGTGACTCCTGTGACATCCTAATCACGAACAGGAAGTGATTATCTGGATCAAGGGTTCCTGGATTTTGCAGTCCCCTAACCCCAGAAATGTTGATGTTAGATAATCATTACCCCGACACACCTTTGGGGCAGAGGAAATGCTGTGCATGTACTTCAACAGACCAAGTCAAACATATCTGAAGGCATTTCAATATCACGGCTATTTCATTAAGTATTCTTTTGTATCAATCACTTTACTCTGATTTTCTTTCATATATCATATATCACACATTTTTTGATGTCTGGAGATTATCTTGCAGTTATTGATAACCAAATCAGATTCTTATAAATTTGATGCAGCTTGAACTGAGGAAGAAATGTAATTTGAATTACAAAGGGTTTGTTTACATTAAAAGTGTAATCAAGATGCTTGAGGGTACTACTTGTCCTTGAGACCTGCAAATGGTTTCAGTCTGACCTCATACATATTATTAGGGATTACACATGTGCTGCAAGCAGTTTTGAGGGGTTTAACTTCCTTTGTTAAATCCTAAATCAAATACTTAGTCCTTGCAATTACTGCTATTTTATACTATTTTTTTACTATCGATTTGTAAAATTGTCATACTAGCATTGCCTAATTTTCCAGTATTTTTCACCATGACCTGTGAAGTAATTCATACTTCTTTGAGAAATTGTAGTTGCCTTATGTCATATAAATGGATAATACTGTCAGGGTGGACATGAGATAAGATAAGGTCATTATCATGGTAACTTGGAAAATAGAACGTATATAGGGAGTGAGAGAGAGAAGAGGAGTGGAGGGATGGATTGACTGATAGATGATAGACAGAGGAATGAGGAACATTTAAAAACTTAAGATTTTAAAAACTTCAACCATCCATCGTCTGCCGCTTATCCTGCACTCAGTGTCATGGAGGATGCTGGAGCCTATCCCAGCTGTCATCGGTAAAGAGGCGGGGTACAGTCTAGACTGGTTGCCGGTCAATCACAGGGCCACATATAGAGACAGACAACCATTCACTCACTCACTTACTCACTCACTCATTCACTCAGGGCAATTTTCTCAATTTTTTCCAATTAACCCACTGCATGTTTTTGGACCACAGACACAAGGAGAACTCCACACAGAAAGGTCCCCTTGTTGGAATTGAACGACCAGCACTAACCACTGTGCCGCCTCATTCTAAAAATTAAAGCTTGAAAATAATGTCACAATTTTTAAAGAAACCATCCACTTATCCATATTTTGAAGTGTCAACCAACTAAGGCTGGCAATTATTTTTAACCTTATTGTTATCAAAGTGTGTAGCCGATGATGATCACTTATTGTAGGCCTACACAAGAACACTTTCTGCACAAAAGACAAATAGCTCCGGTGTGAAATCATTTAGTTCGTGTCATGTCTTGCCTTGAGGGGATTACAATTACACACTGAAATGCTGAATGACAAAGTGTACAATCTGGATCAGATTAAGTGAGAAGGTTCTCTCTCACACACATTGAGAGATAGTGATGAGGAGACCAAAGGAGAGGGAGGGGTCGGACAAGCTGTGGGAACATGCTGCTGAATAATTACTACTGACATCAGAATAGTTTTCTTTAGCTCTCTGAAGTGGCAGGGCTCATTTGTACAGCCTTGAGCCATGCAAAGGTGAGACAAAAAAAGATAACATGAGGAAGGGAGAACATCTTTGTCTGCAAGTAGGACTACACAATGTTATGACTGCGACAGGGAAAAATAATAAGCTGTTCCTACATTTTTGCTTTAAGTGTGAAAGAGAAATCAGCAAGTCTGTGAAAGAGTGGTTATTGAAATTTAGTCCCCACTGTGTCAGTTGTGACACTATGACAGCCCCATCTGCCTCAGGGAGTTATTTCTCTCTAAGTGGACCTTTTATACAACAGGAAACCAGTTCAAATCCTACTGAGCGCAGAGGGGGATCAGGCCTACTGACTCTCTACAATAGGAAAAGTTCAAGCATACATGCACAAACACACACACACAGACACACACACACACACCTACCTTAGTAGGTGCATGAATCCAGAGAGCATACACTAAACACACAGTCACACCTGAGCCATCTTCAACAAACACCATTCACTTCTCTGACAAGAGCAAACAATGGAGGGGGAAACAGGTTGTCAAACAGAGGATCTACATGTCTGAGCACATCAGACTGCCATGGCCACCCGCTTCACCATCAGCCTTTCTCTGCTGTGATGACTTCAGGTGATATCATGTTTCTGTGTAGCTATGTTTCTCTTTGGCTTTCCTTACAGCTGTGTTGTAACAGATTTTAGGGTGAAATCACAAGTCAGACATTACATCTAGTAAGCCGGGGGTGCCAAAACTGGTGTCAGAGGCACTAAATGATTGCAGCCTGAAGGCTTTCTCGAGCACAACTCCATCAGCTTTGATGTCTCTACTAAAATCCACAAAGTTGACTTTTTTTTTGTCAGCATAATCCATGTTCACCTCCATAAAATGAACAGCTGCTACTGAAGCTCAGCCACCATCTCGCCAGATTGGCCGTCAGCTAAACGCTGTTGGATAAAGG
Source organism: Fistularia commersonii (assembly GCF_037954325.1). Lineage (NCBI taxonomy): Eukaryota > Metazoa > Chordata > Actinopteri > Syngnathiformes > Fistulariidae > Fistularia > Fistularia commersonii. Next base: position 10,492,792 of record NC_141296.1, read on the forward strand.
GTGTAGGTGTCTTGTTAAATAATTCAAAAATTTGTTGTAATTTTATCCATTAACTCAGTGATCAGATTTATAAGTTTGGTTGTTAAAAGAGCAATAGTCAAGAGAGACAGACCACAAATTGGGCATTTTAACAACATATCAATTTTCTTTTTTAGCGGCCTTTTCAAAATCCTATGTATTTGTTCCGAGGAGCTCTGAGAGAAATTTGGAGAACAATTCATATCTTGTATAGAGATACAAGTATGGCTGGATATTTCCCTGTTTCTGTTTTCAACTGTTGTTCACAACTATGAAGTTGGTTACTTGACTTTCAGAGATTTGAAGCTGTCCAGGTTCCACATGAACTCTTCATCATGAAGTGGCAAACCATTTCCACAAAGATAAGATGAACAACCATTAACTGTAAGGTAATCAAGCACATGTCATGATTGTTGAAAGTTTAATAAATTGAAATTGTAAGTCCCAATCATATGATCGATTTTAGGCCTCAGTGCACAGTATGACATAAGACTCAACCTCAAGCAAAATTAAGTCTTTTTATTTGTGAGTCCGGGGCAGTTCCAGAAATATATACCTCGCAAGCCCTAGGAGTGGTAAGTTTTGCCCCTGAATACACACACTCATATACAACAATAGTTTGTGTGTATGTTGTCTTATGGAGGGAAGTTGAGGAAGGACACGGGAGAATGTCTGACGGGATGTGTGGGATTGAAGATGGGTGACTTCCAGCCAGATGTCATCCCCTGAAAACAACTGGGAGATAAGAAACAGTAGAGGTGTGCTGCAGGAGATTTTTATATTACCTACGAAATGGAAACTGTATAATATTAATGATAATGAGAAATGATTACTTACCTGACTGTGGCTGAGACTGATGAGCTGTTGGCCGTGAAGTTTTGTGTCGATGATTTGTAAGGGAAAGACTCTAGCAAATACACCAAACAGTCTTTGGTTAGTCCTCTAAACTGGGATCAAGATGGAATCAAGACTTTTACAGAAGCAACCACCTTACAATGTAGGCAAATCAAAGAAATTACAACGATTACAAAAACAAGAGACATGCAGCTTATTAAGACCCTAAGGTGCCAGGCAGTGTTGTGAAAAGGAGGTCCAGCTACAAGCTACATTTGCAATGTCTGTTTGTTTTTTACTTAATTTGACATTCAAAACTATGATTCCTTGGTACAACCGTAGAACATCAGCCCTAGTATTTTGTAAATCAGAGATTGACCCAGCCTGTCATCTTAAATGGTTTAAGTTATAGGTGAGGTGTAAGTCATAAAAAATGCAGGAAATGCAGCCATTTTTTGCCCGTTCTCTGAAATCACGGAATCTATGAAATGTGTATAAGAACAGATTACAATGTGGTTCTTTTCCCTGACCTAAACTGGACTGATATGTTCTTACACCCAGCCAGTGGGAGGTGGCGTGTCTTAAAACTCAAACCCAGAGTATCGGCTTGCTGATGACAGGGCCAGCTGTATTTGGACTTGCTGGGCATTGGTCTCGATAAAAATTTTGAAAATTTTTGAAAATTTTAAATAGCCTCACAGGAAAAAGACAGAAACAAACAAAATATCGATGATATCAAAGATATCAATTGAAACACAATTTTAAGACTTCTGAATTATCGACTGTACGCATTTTACTGCAATTCAGGAATAATCTTTAAATAAAAGTACAGGGAAACAAATTTACAGGTAACTCATGATAATGATTTTATGAAGCATATGATAGTTCAGAGTAAAATTTATACAAATGTGTGCAGACACCAACCTCAGTTTCAGTCATGAGCTGGCAGCATGTTTTATTTAGAAAATCCTCTTGGAGGGGAAGGTGAATGGGTGAGTCATTTTCCAGAGTAATTACTGTCATGTAATATTCACTTCAAACCCACACAGATGTTGCCACCCAGGAGAATCACCTCCAGCATGTTTACAAACTGAATATGCAGTCTGTAATCTGCTATGATTACACATTTAGAAAGTACTAATTACTACTTTTTTTCTCTCTGACTGTGTTTTATGAGCTGCTAGTGCAGAGACTTTCTATCTCTATAGTGTCTGGAATTAGCAAGGCTTTCATAGTAAGAACCAAAAGGCTCCGTTATTAGTCAGCAAATTCATTAACTATCTTTAAAACATGGGCGTCAGAGCCCTGACAGTTTTTGCATATTTTTTCATGTCATATTTTCTTTCTACCTTTATACTCCTTATCATGTACTTCCCCATTCTACATTCTTTTTTACTTAATCTTTTCATGATGTGGCTCATACATTTGTCATTTTTTACAACATTTTGCATTGTGAAGCACATGACCCATTTTCCCATTCATTTTCTGCACAGGTTTTTAAGTCTTCAACTTAAGGGAAACCATTCAGCTTATCTTCTTAGTTGTTGAACTACTATTTAAAAATACTTCTTCACAGTTACAAGGCCAAAATGTACACTTGAAATGTGCTTTGTTACTACTTAATGGCCCATATGAGAACTTTGAACTAGAATGGATTATTTTTCTCATAAAGTAACACAGTTGAGTTCATATATATTTCATTGCCATTATTCTTACAATTCTTTTTGTTATTTTTGCATTATAGGTGATCCAACTTTTAGCATAAATAGGAGTTACAATTTCTTAAGAGTGTAATCACTGTGGAAATTCAGTGGTGGAGTCTGTGATCCCCAAACAAGTTTAGATTACAAGATGATTTTCCTTGTAATTACAGTGTCATTATATCCATATCAGTACTGCACCTCATTCATATTTATACAAAAATCCTAGACATATCACATATCTTTATCAGACAGAAGGAATGACACACAGAGATGTATTTGTTTTACATCCAAGGTAACATAACATAACATGTGCCTACAATGCCGTGTGGATACACATTTACGGAAAGTGCTGTCAAACCACAAATCCTGAGGTTACAGCTATTATACCTACTATTAGACAAGCCCAAGGTTTTAGGTGCTATTTGACGCAGGCCATTGTTCTATCTGCTTGCTTAATACGACCAAGGAAATGCCAAAATGTCGAAGAAAATATATACACATACCCATTCGTTCATGTTGTGAAGAGTTGATTAATGAAACTCTGGGGGCCAGATTAGGCTGATACACAAAAGAAAGACATCACACAAACCATTAAATGCAACTCCCACCATCCTTTTATATTCTGCGGCCTTCTATTTATTTAAGTCATTATTTAATGTCTGTAGAACTTACTTTTCTTGGCACACTTCCATCGTCGATGTCCATGCTTTCCATGTTACTAAGCCATGAGAGAACACTAACATTAATGATTTCATTCATGGCAATGAACCAGTGAACCCTTTCCTTTGAATGACACAAAATTATATGTCCTCACAAATTCAGTAGAGCATTAACTGATCAAGAGGAATAATCCATCACATTCAATGCTTGCATATTCATATTTATATTTGACCAAATTGCATCTCCTAATGCAATAGTGTTGTGTATCACAAAAAAAACTATTCACAATCAAATCCTATTGGTTTTTCATGTTTCAACACTGCTTTAAATTACATTTTTGAGTAAGTAAATAAATAATTTACTTTTGAAAATGAAAGGTAATTTTCCCTGATGAAATAATTATCACGATAAGCTATTGGTCACCAATACTTCTTTTGCACAGTACAGCTTACGCAAGCTGTATGGGATGGTTGAAAGAAAAAAAAAAACACTTACTTTTTAAACAAACAGCCAATTAGTCTTGTGACAATTATGCCTGAGAAACCCAATAGGGATTTATGATAAAACCCAAGCATTGCTTAGCTTACTCAGCTGCAGCCATCTATGTGAGTGTAGACAGCCGCAGGGCAGGGCAAGGTTCTACAGGGGCTAAAGCTAACATGTGGTAGGACATCAGGGTTGAACCCAGGATTGACCTTGTTTGCTCTGCAAAATAACTCGTACACCAACTCCATCTATGTTATGCAGTCTGAGGTATACTGAGATATAAAACAGAGTGAAAAACGGAATATTTTTGCGGAGTACGCAAATACAAAACAAACGGATGAGAGACACTTTATGATGTGAAGAGATATTGAAAAAATCTGAAGGGGAACTACTCACATGTTAGCAACTGAGGGATGTCTTGAATGGTACAAGGGGGAAACGTATGGGTTCTGTCGGACTGAAGGCAAACAAGATGCAATAAAACAACTCTTATCCTTTTACTTATGAAAGATATCAGTGTGGCCTCCTTTTCATCTATGGCCACTGAATGTCACATCACAACTTTATACAGTCATTTTGGTTGGCCCACTGGTCTAGAGTCACTCATTTAATTGAAGTCACTGACTAGAATCAAGGTAATAATTGAAGTTCTTAGACTAACTGCAAGAATAAATCTGATTGAAATGCTGTTTTCTTGGGCGGATTGTTCTCAAAGGCATATTATAAGAGACTACTTCTTAAAAATGTGATATAAAGCTATGTGATTTTGGTTTGCAATTTACCCATCTTACTCCCAGGTGGTGTATAGGAACTGTAGCCCATTTGTGACATGGATGAAGGTTGAGCACTGAATGAGAAAAATGATAATGAAAATACATCACTTCTTGAAAAAGTGCCATCCACTTAGTTCAAGTCACAGAGAGATAAGCTCTTCTGGCTGTCTTGAAGACAAGCGTTTTTAAACTTAAATAGGCTTGTACAATGCTGACACCTAGTGTTAGACGATGGATAACAACCTGGAGTCAGAAATGAGACACAACAAAAGCAAATAAGGTTGAGATGTATGAGATTTTACAGTAACCTTTTACAGTAACCTTACAGAAAATACCTTGGTATATAGTATTTCATATAGTATTTCAATTTTTATTATAATTGTGAATTAATTTGATTGAGCATTGACTATTTCCTTTAAATTAAAAGTTTAAAGTTAAACTTCCTTTAACTTTAAACATGTTTTAATGTTTCACAGCAACACTACTGTAACTGTGGTCATACTAGTGCAATAGAAAATACAAATATTTACTTGGGCATGTATGTTGTAAGAAGTGGAAAGACAGATCATCTATATGTTCATAGACAAACCAAAATCTGCTCTGCTAAATGGTTTAAAGTGAATGATAACCAGAGTAATGGTTGCAAGTGAGGAACTAGGAAAAAATATATCAATAAAACCATTTTGAATTATGCAAGAGGTGTGAACATTAAGAGGGATGCAGAGAAGCAATTAAAAAACTCTTGAAGCCCTCCTTTTTTCTAAATGGTGTCGTGAGAATTTCAGGTTATATACATATATCTAATTGGATAATGTTGTACCTCTGAGGCTGGAGAGAGTGTCGTAGTCGGTTGATTTTGGCACTCTTTTCATTTAGCTTCCTATAGTAGGAAAGAATTAACTCAGACTTAATAAACCTTTCATTAAAAATTATGTCAAACTGCTACTGTAACTTACTTTGTCATCTGCTGCATTTCTTGTTTCATCTTGACCAATGAGTCCTCCAGTTTCATATTCTGTAATGATTAAAGTGGAAAAAGTAGAAAGCGGATATCGTCAGAAGCATTTTTAGTTTTCCCATTTTTGGAGGGCATTTAACAGGAGCGAGAGAGACAATATATACTGTCAAGTAAAAACAAACTTTGGAAGGGCACAAAAAACTGAAAATAAATGTGATTACTGGCCAAATGAAGAAAGACACATTATCCAAGAAACATACACTAGCACACATACAACAGCAAGTTATCTCTCACCATTTTCTGGTGGTGTGCCAGCAGCCTCTTTTTATGTCTTGTCTGGAACATTAGAACCTGGAAAATAAAAGGAAGAGCCAGAAAAAAAAGTTTACAGAATAACATTTAGCCCATATTACACAACATTGAGTGCAGCACATTTTTTCTAGATCGAGGTGTCATGTTAACATAATGTGAAACACAGTGTTAAGTCATTAACCATCTGTCTGTTTAACTAGAGAGAAAGAGGCCAAACTTTGCTGATTTCTGAGAAGTGTTTGGCTGCCACAACACGGATATCAGAGAACAGGGCCTTCACCTCAGAGCTGCTCTGAAACAGAAACATGTTCCAACACTGCAAAATTCTGTCTGCATGTGAAAGCACCTCTGATAGGATATAATCAAATATTAGATAGAGCATGTGATACCTACATTGTCATTTATTCGTGAAAGTTGACACTTGGCATTGCATATCACACACACACCGTGTTTGCCTGTAAGAAAAGTTGAACTTAAAACTTGAACAAACACTGTATTGTTCAAATATGCGCTAGCTATAACACAGAGGTGGAAAACAGAGGAGGAACATTCAGGCAAAAATCTGAGCTCAGTCTTCAGATTGTGGCCATTATAATTTGCTTATCAACTAAAATCAGCTCTGATGTTATTTTTTAATATATGTGAGGTAGTTTAAATGGAACATACATCTGGGTGAAGCTAGTTGTTTTTGCAAACCCAAGTATTGTGAGAAAAATGTGTAAAGTTTAAATAATACTTGAAACATAGAAAAGTAAGTAGTTTCAAAGTAATGCCTTTTATGTGTGGGATTACGCATCTTGATCCCAATAGTCTTGATACTGTAAAAAGAATTTAAAGTTCCTCGTTGGACTACACATGATGTTAAGGTGAGGGGCCAGCTGTGTAATATTACGGGAATTCCAACAGATGTCTCCGTCTACCTAGTTGTATGTACCGGCATCTGAAGCTTAACGTCCTGCTATGCGGCAGATTTTACAAGGCATTTTAACTACCTTCCTTAAAGCAAACGTTGCAAATTATATGGCCACAGGAAGTAAGAGCTAGTTTCCGGTCAGGATTAGGGGACTGAAAGCAGGAGTTGCAGCAGATCCAGTGAGACATTGCAGTGAGACCTGCGAAAGGCAGTGAAATGACATGTCAAATACTTAGCACGACGCTTTTTAATTGCGATTAATACATTATAACACTAATACTACTACTACATATAATAATAATAATAACAATAATAATAATGATGATAATAATAATAATAATAATAATAATAATAATAATAATTAGCATAGTAGCAACAACACTGTAACATACTTTCGACATATTTTGTATAACCGAATGACGCTTCTGTGTTTTAAGGGACGGTATACAGCCATAATAGTATTACCTAACGTAATTTGATGTTGTTTCTTTGATAGCGAAGTTCAATGTATACAGGTACTAGCTTGACGACAATTGAAGAGTAGAATATGGAATTTATAAAAAAAGATGACGTCAAATATACTTTATCTCGCGATAAAACACGATCCGGGATCATGAGGGTTCCAAAGCGTTCTGAAACGTGTGAGACAAACGTGTACGAAACCCCGGGCCTTGTCCGGATAGTATCTTCTCCAGTCTCTCCTCTTGCCCATTTTGTAAGATTTTTTTCAAGGAATTAATTAATTAACCCATACATATATTATCCAGCAACAAACGAAGATGTCAGTGTCAATTTACAAAATTTTACAAAATGATAAAAGTGCACATTTGCTAACAGTTACTTTTCCCAAGAAATGAGCCTGAACAGTTGTTTCTGATTTTAATTTATTTAATTTTATTTAAACAGCTCGTATTGAAGCAGAAAAGAAAAAAAAAACTACTTAATTTTGTCACATTAAGTTACACATACATCACGTCAATGAAATTTACTACTGCATCAACCTACTATGGGTGAACCATGAGCAGTGGGCAGCCACTTCACATTGCTCAGGGAACAGTTAGTGAACTGTAAATCAACTTGTTCACCAACACTGCAGCAAGTGAGTGGGAGGTTGTTTGTCAAACGAAGGATGTTCACTTCTGAGATAAGTGCTCTTACCAGCTGTACCACACCGCCCTGATTTACTGTGAATCTTACAGGTAAAAAGAGATCACAGTTTTCTATGTCTTCTCAAAGACCATTTAACTTCATTTGTAATTTTCTATGTTAACATCAATGTGCTTTTGCATGGATCTTACTCTCTTTTTTTATCCTGAAGTGTCACCAGATGTTTCACAGTGAGAGCAATTGTTTAATGATGTCAGGTTATATTTGTTGCTGGCATCTGTATAAAACCAACAGACCAGAAGGCATCATCAGACCAGCTTTTTGGCAATGAAGAAGTCTTTGAGGTGTTTGATTTGCCAGAAGCCTACTGAAAGCAGAATCACGGTCTGGACAAAGGCCCACCACAACACTTTTTCATTGGTGTCCTCACTGATCTGCCGAAACATTTCTTCTTTTTCCTGAGGGACAGACAACAATGTAAAAGAAGTGGGGGAAAAAAGCCTGTGTTGATAAATATAGCGCATTAATAGGTATGGGCAAGAGTGCTTTAGACTCAAAGAAAAACAGAAAATCTCAAATGTTTGATCACCAACACACAGAACATTTATTTTCGATACAGCTTAATCTTGCACTCAGAGCTGTGGGGTGACTGGAGCCTATCCCACCTGTCATTGGGCAAGAGGTGGGCACACTCTGGACAGGTGGCATAAAGACATACGACCATTCAATCACTCTTTCACACTAATTTGGGGCAATTAATGGGTCTCCGATTGACTTGCCACATGTTTTTTTTTTTCCTGGAGGAAACCAACACAAGCACAGCACCATGTAAACTCCACACCTCTTTGCTGTGAGGCCAAAGCACTAACCATTGCATTACCCACACAGGAGTTTAACAAATATGTTTAAAAAAAGCCCCAAAATACAAATGAAAACACAAAATGTTATTCGTTACCCTCCCTAGCAGAACAGATCTGGCTGTTGTTTAGTTTTCAGAAATGTATATACAATATACAGTATATACAACTTCAGTCATGATGGTGGCAGTATAGGTTTTATTTATTTTACATTTTTGTGTCGATTGAACAAAGTTGCAATGCCTACTATTGACATAGCCTGGTACCACACTGTATCACACTGCCAGTTACAGGTCTTACCCTTTGGTACTCCTGCTGTCTGGTGATGTACAGCATCTGATCTATGAGATGACTGAGGCTCTCCTCTAGCATCTTCATTTTATCTTTGGTTCTGTCAGCACTGCGGTCTATTGTGTGTTCCCCCATCTGAACATCCAAATGTAATTTCTGTGGGGTAACAGAGAAAATAAGGTTATAGAAATTATGAAAAGAGGAAAAAGTTTGCCTATGTACAAAGAGTAGGTGTACAGTATGCCTATTTATATTGAATACGTGTACAATTCTTGTATTAACAGGTCTCACCAGCCTTTCTCCAGCATATACTGAAAACCTTGTGGAGTTGGTTTGGAAGCAAAGGAAGTGCTGACCAGACATGTGGGATGTGAAGGTGAATTTACTAAATTTACCATAGCGCTTGGACAGCAAAACCTAAAGAGAAGTACAAGATAAGGCCAACACAAGCTATGTAAAACTGGGTTTACAAACTAGTTTTCATTAAATTGTGAAGAAAACAGACATTTTTGTTCAGGTTTGATTGAAAAACTCTTCTTTGCATACACTACCTCATGGCTTGGGTCTCTGATTGTTACAGTGACACCTAGGTGAGGGGAATGGGTGACTGCCTTCAAATCCCAGGGCTCCAACAAAAAATATCCTGGAGGTAAGACATACATATGTGAACGCTATTAAATCACTGTAAATGTTAACAGAAGTAAAAACAAATACTCTGACATAAGAACACTTAACAATAGACTTGAAATGTTTATGCCAAGATACTAAGATATTTAATGCTTTTGGCTACCTGTTTCTTTATCGAAAAATATCTCTTCTCTAGGACTCACCAGTCACCAGCATGTCTTCAGGAATTTCCTCAATAATGCACTTTTCCTCCTGCTCTCCAAGATCAAAATACATAGCAGCTGCCAACATCAGGTAACATAGCAGAAGGAGACCAGAACCTCGTAACCCCATTTTCAGTTAATAATAAGGTATAAAATGCCAGCACACTTGGCAGAAACAGACTGTGTGGCCTGTAATTTCAATAGAATATTTTGTTTCCAATATCTGCAAAATCTAGAGATTTGCCTCATTGACTCCAATGATATACGCAACCAACAGCTAACATGACAATGCTGAGGCTGTGTGGAAGAAAACCCGAGTGTGAGAAAAGCGCAGATGTTGCTTTGTGTGACCAGACCTTCTGGTGGTTTTCTCACTGATTAACCTGAAAAACCTAGTCCAGAACTTTTTCATGTATTAATAAACGTCCTAAAATTGTGGATTTTTGGTAACTTCTGGGTGATTATTTGAAGATACTTGCTAATATTTACTGTTTTCGTTCTGTTGTTTAGAGGTGCTTTCTCACTGATTTTTGTCAAGTATTAAAGACCATCACAGGTAGAAAAGTCCTTCACTAAATCATGGCGCAGGGAATGGTGGCACAGTGTGTAGCACTTCGTTCTCACAGCACAGAGAATCCGGGTTCTATTCCGGCAGTGGTCCTTAATGTGTCGTGTTTGCATGTTCTTCCCGCGTCTACGAGGGTTTTTTCTGATTTCCTCCCACAGTCCAAAAACATGCAGCAGATGCCCAGATGTGCAAATGAGAGAGTGAATGCTTTTTTTGTCCGTTTATGTACCAAGTTCTTGCCCGATGGCAGCCAGGATAGGCTCTAGCATCCCTTGGGACCCTCAGAAGGATAAACGGTAGACAATGGATGGATAAATCATGGAGCTGGAATAGGCTTTGCTAGGATAAGACTTGTTTCAGCTTCACAGTCGTACTATAAAGCAACAAATATTTAAGGGTCTAATTTCCAAAGTTACCAATTACAAAAGTATCCGTTTACTTCAATAGATTTCATGTTTAGCTGGTGCATGATTTTTTTGGTTTATCAGCTAGATTTCTTGCATTGATCGACAGGTGCGATCATGTTGGGGAGAGCAGATCTTTGCGGCTCATCCTAGTACATTCCAAAGAAACTGGGAACAATGTATTGAATGGACAATGCAAAGACAGTTTTTACCTACACTGAATGCCATCAAAATCTCCAAACCAAATTCTACGGTATTATTGGAATACCTTCTTGTTTTTGGATATTTTTAGCCTTTCAAATTAATATATTTTGATCATTTTAAAGCAAAGGGATTCCTTAACTTTTTCTTCAGTTTGCGTGAGAGGGAAAAGTGTAATCCATTTAATTCTCTTGATGACTGATGTGACACGGCACCCACATTCATACAGAAAAAGGGGCTGCTCATTTTTGTCATCTGCAGAGGTTGTCCTCTCATGCTAAGCAAAGTATCAGATCTTCCTGTCTTCCCACACTACAGTATCTTTTTTTTTAATAAATAGAGTGTATGCTTAGTCAATGCATTTAAAAAAATCTATTAAACTACTTCAGCCAGCCCTGTAATAATCTGTTAATCAACATTATCACTTACTTACGAACTTATGCTAAAAAAGAAAATATAGCTTCTCACAATAATGGGTCCTTCGTCTCTTCAGAAATAAATCAGCTCCTCATGTTGAGAAATTGAGAATTAAGACCTGTTTCTGTGAAAAATGAAATGTAATAAAATATCAACCAGTGTGTTCCCAATTAATAGCAAAATCATGTCCTACAACTATTGTGGCACCACAACTTTTTCCTTTGTTTTAATCTTATTTCTTTAATCTAAGAATTTTGGGTAGAAATGTACTATATGGGGTCTGTGACCTACTATGACCTGGTCAGCTCAACAAATGTAGAACATGTCATCTCAACATTGTCCCTTTATCACAAGCCAGTTGCGCTGGTGCAAATAAGGCAGACAGTACTCCACTTACCGACTAAATCCCCTGGTACCCACAGCACTTTTTAACTTCACAAAATAAAATTTTCTGTATCTAAGATTTTCTGTAACTAAACATGAAATGTGGGCGATCCAAAACAATGTTTTGACTTTGCAAGCAGACTGTATGGTTCAATTTGATCTGTACAAATACTACCACGTATCATCAGACCAAATGCTGATCCTTCGGTCCAAAACCACTGAAAGTTTTGGTTGGCTCCACACCTGTAACTATTGCAATGGTAATAGTAAAAATGTAAAATGAAGGTAGGGAAATTTAAACATGAAAACATTTTGTATTTTTCAGTATTGAGTGTTAAACATTCATTGTTGTACAAGAACTCCAGCCAATTTCCATCCCTGTTCGTTTTCAAAAATAAGAGTTTTATATATATATATATATATATATATGTGTATTTTTTTTTTTATTATTATTATTTTTTTTTATCAAAGTAATGAGTTTCTTTGATTGTTTATAATCAATTATGTTTTTTTAACCTGAAAGATTTCAGTTTTCCCAAATCCCCTCAGGGGTTTTTAAAAAAAAAGTTAGTATGACATGTCATGTTGTGTTGTACTGGACCATCATATATTCAAAATTTTCAATCATTTTTAATCATCATTAAAAATAACACTAGGAATATTCTACTCTCTTAGTTCTCTGAACCTTGGCTACAGAAATTTAAGGAAAACCAGATATTGGATCTGGCTTTCTCTGGTTTCTTCTCATTCTTTCTGTCAGTTATTTTCCTGTCTTTCGTCATTCAAAATGGAAGGGGCCCATCACACACCAGATGTTTGGTTCCTATTGCTATTCAATCTGTCATCTACAGTATGTTTTCTCTGCTGTTTGGTGGTAGACAAGGAGATTTGTTCAATATATTAACACTATTGTCAGATTAAATAAGCCATATTTCAAAGACTTTTTCAAATTAATGATTTCATTCTGTCAAGAAAACTTTTCGAAAAAAAACTGTGTTATTTTCACTGAATCTGTTTTATATATCAAATGGAATAACTTCTACATAGTAAGATGTGTTGCCCTGGATGTCACAACTGATCTCTTTTAACCTTCAAGCCCTGTGAGCCTGATCACTGTTGATGGTTACCTTTGTATATATAACTGCAAAATGTAATTGGTATGAAACCTTGAAAACATATTTGAAGGCACTTTACAGTTGGAAATAGTAGGACAATTTATCCTAAAGTTTTCTAGATATTAGGGATATTAGTGCAGAGTTAGGGTTTGGCTGATCGCAGATCCAAAAAGAGGGATTTTAATTCATGATATGTAAACTTGTAAATGCATTATTTGATTTTATGATACATCTGGCATATGGCCATTTATATTGATAAAAAGCTCTGTAAAGCCTTTCAGTACTTGTCCATTGACAAAGGGACAGAAGTTTTGCAGCCTCCTCTCAAGATAAAGATAAGATGGATACAGACACTCATACACATGCAGTATATAACTGTATATACATTTTATTGATACATTCAGTGATTTATTTTTTTTTTTTACATTTTTCTGTATTTTTTGTACAAAAGCTTATCTGTCCATGACTAAATTCTCAATGGCATAAAGGAATACAAACACTGATCAGTTTTGATGTACTGTACATTACAGGTTAAAATCCTGTCAATAAATAAAGTCTTCGTCTTCAAGAAAACATCCACAATGTCTCGGTTGACATTATATTTTGAATGTGGTACAGTTTAGCTTGTTCATTGGTTTTCCCCTTCTAGTTCTGCTCCAGTTAATGGAACCATTGACGCATTCTTAATGTTCGTGGATGAGGGTACCTTTGAGCCTAAGTGTGATTATTATGGATTTATTTAGAAAATTGCTGAGTCTCTCTGATAATTGTATTCCACTGTGTGTAAAGAAATGTGTACCCTGCTAGAAAATGCATTTTCAGTTGATGATTTATCGATGGTTAAACGCAAGTATTCCATCAGTCACAAAAGGAATAGCTATGGCCAAGCTATACCTTTCATTTTTTATTATTTTTTTGCTATTTGATGACAATCTGTTATTCTGATGAAATCTTCCCAATGTAACAGTCCTTTGTCAAGGGAGAGGACGGAGTTATGCTTCTAGCAAATAGACTGAAGACCCTTTACTATTGTTTCTTCGTTTTCGCCTTTTCCTTCCTTTCCTGGCTTTACCCTTTTTTTTCTCTCTTCTCTGTTTCTTTTCCTTCAACTCCCCCTTTTCCTGGCTTAGTCATAAACAGTTGTCAGGGAAGCACTTCCTCTCCTCCTCCAGCAGGGGACAGGGTGCTCCATTGTTTGCTGGGTGCATGAGAACATAGCGTGTGCGGTGCTGCACGCCTGAGTCTCCACACTTGCCTTTGCACAAACCCCACGGAGACCATACTGACATCTCACAGTCCAAAGGGGTATCTGCAAAGGAAATATCCGTGATTAGATGGGATGGAGCTTTAGAAGTGCATAGTATACCTTGGCTTAACAAGATAATATTTGACATATGATGATACTTTGTAAATCTAATCCTTATTTTCTTAATCCATTCTTGGCAAGACTTGTTGTCAATTGTTGTTCAATTGAATTTAATTACTTAAATTTAACTAATATATGCCACACTTTGTCCTGTCAACCTTCATTAATTCAACATGGTAAACATGTGGCCATGTCAGACAATCATAGGAGTTGCACACATCTGATAACTATCACCGATTTAACTGTCAAGTACAGTTAGAAAAGCAGAGCAGTGAGAAGAGCTACGGAAGTTACAAGGCTGGACGGTCATACAGAGAGAATATCCAAGCCAAGGCTGATTCGATTTAACCCTACCCCCATCTCATGGGTGTATTAAGGCCAGAGGAAAGGATTCACATATAAAAGGGCTAAAATTCATTATAACATAACATTTGTATTTCAGCGTAAAAGGATTAAGCAGGTGTCTCTGTTTCCTCTGAAATCACATCTCCATCCTTGAGGATAAGGTATATCAAGGGGGGTGGGGGGGTATGAAAGGAAGCCAAAGATAAACAGATGAATTGTATGATAGGTCCTTGACCTTGGAAGCTGGGAGGAAGTCCTGGCAGACTCTTGGCTTTTTTCTGTTTGTTGATGGGTTGTCAAGGGAACAAACCTGCAGTCTGTGGTGCTTTTAAGTCTGTGATTTAAAATCACCGTGAATGATGAATCCATTGCCTGCCATGTCGGGTATCCTGAAATGTTGATGCATTATCCTCCCCACCCCCTTTTTTTCCTAGAGAAGCCTTTCCCCGTCAAGTCCCCTATTGTCTCACTCAGTGTTGAATTATGAGCTTTGTATAGTTGACTTCTTGTCATATTGGAGAACATCAATCACAAGAATATGTGGTTTCAGTATTGTATTGATGGCTTTACTTGTAGATCAGTCTTCATTTTTTTCCAGCTTGTTATACATCCTTGAAGCTTTGTAACTCATCCATAAAGAATGGAGTCATACATTTCAACAGACTGTTTAGCATTGCTAACTAGATTCAGATTCACCCAAGGAATAGAGGTCTTATTGCCACCCAAGTAAAATAAATATTATAAACAATTTCTATATTTTCTTTTAGGTTTTCAAGTATATTGCTTCATTTTCTGTTCTATTGGTTAGCAGAGTTAACATTTTCTTAGTGATGATCTGCACTCCTTGTTTTTACTCTTGTGTCCTGCTGAAAGTGAGTGTTTGCTGCTCCTAATGGTTTCAGATCTCTCTCTCATGTATCAGAAAGATCCCAGTATTATGTTATAACTTATTTGGCAAAATGTATTTTTTCGGCTTAGCTTATTTGAGGGGTTTTGCATTACATGTTGACATTATCTGCATTATATCTGTTGCTACTGTACATGTTTGCTAGATAATACTTCTTTGTCTCGCTAACAGTTATAGTTATAAGTCTGTACAGGCATAGTATCAGTTTTAGTATCGTTTCAATTTAATTTTAAAGAAAACTATGGCTGACATTCCATTTTGCTTGTCACATCATACTCATGGTCTTCTTATGAGTCATTGTTGTACAGTTAAAGGGGAAAGTTAGTGTTCAATAAAAACAAAAAATTTACTATATTATTAGCAGACACTGATGTATTCCATTTGTTATATCAAATCTGCTTAAGAACATTCACATCTGTTTTGTGTCTAAATTTCTCCATTGCATAAAAACAGGTGTGATCCAAGTAATATGTTACATTTGTGGATATGATATTGATATACTTCTAGTAACAGTCAAGTTCTTTGATAAACTTTTAATTTTTAATTTTAACTTCTGGTTTTCATTTTTTTGTATTTTACATGTGGCCATATACATTATGTCATTGCCTCTATATTTATACCATATTATAAGATGTCTTTGTTACTTTTGGGTTTCGGTGGGCTAAATTACTATTCTATATACTGGATTATCTCTACTTCTTAATACTTGTTGTCATTTTCAATCAGACACCTTAATTGTTTTATGTGCAGTGTTGTTTATAACATAGACACATATCTGTCCCTCAGTGCCTCTCAGAAGATGATACCAATTGTGTCCCTGTAGAATGAACAAATACAACTTACAACATTTCATTCCTCCTTGTTTGCATTTAATTGCCTTCATAGTTGTATACTTATGTACGAGAAAATCAATGTGGAAAATTATGTGAGACAATCCTTTTTTCCATAGCACGATGAGTGGCCAAAATCAGTTTCACATATCCTAGATGATCAGGATGGCATTGCGACCGTACACTTTATGAAGATTTTTCGGACATTAGACCACCATTAGATGATTCTACCTGAGACTTACTTATTATATTGTCTTCAATCTCATTTCCAGTTGGCAGTTGGTTGGACTGGGTGGGTTCCACTGGCAGGCTAATGATCTGATTTGTCTTCTTTATCTTCTTCAGTGTTACCTTGGCAATGGGTGGGAGGTGCTTGAGGCGGGGGTAGTAGAAAGAGTTTGCAGGATGGCTCGGGAAGGAGGAAGTTATCTGTGAGGCAAAGGGAATAGCCGTGCATATGTTGTCATCCGGGTTCTTCTTACAGAGCATAAGTCTAACAGGCACTAACTAGGATGATTGTAATGTTAAAGTACAGCAATGCTTATATTATAATCAAGATCCTCATAAATTTCTTGTATTATTCATTCAATGCACAGTGCATCGAGAGCATGAACCTGCAGAAAACTTAAAACAGACAAGTAGGCCAAGATTTTTGTCTTACATAATACTGTTTTATGTATCTAGTACATTCCAGCCCATGTAACATTTTGACAAAAAATTATGTAAAAAATGTGATTTGTAGGCAAAGTACCAGTTATATACTGCTCTCTACCTGTCACCATTTGTAAAATTAATCTTGCACGTATTGACAATATCATACCTGGGTGATTTTTTCTTGTGGGATGGACTCAAAATTGGGAGAGGAGAATGTGAAACCACTGTCAGTCCCTGCATCATATGGGAAAAGATCCAGTGATAGATGTTCTTTCCAGTGGTCTCCATCACATAGATTGAAGCTGTCCACGCCCACAAACCAGTCCGGGCTAGGAATGATCCTCACAATAAATGACAGCTGGAGATGCAAAGGAGGTAGTGGTGAGTGGGACAAAGATTGAGAATAAAAGAAGGAAATAGAGTCATGAGTAGAGAGAGTGAAAATAAGAGCAGAGAGGAGAGGAAACAAAAAATATAGGGTAGAAAGGTTTTTTTTTTTTTTACTTTGGGTCACATTTTTAAGAGGCTGCATTAGTAAAAAATAATAGTAGTCACTGCTTTGAAATGACCTCACTGTTCTGTCAAATTAGTTTTCTGACATTAGGGCAGAATTCAGTTCTATTCTAGAAAAAGATCTTTACATATATTTTGTAATAATTTAAATTCAAATATATACACCAAATCTTGTCAGAATGCAAGGATAGCAAGTCCTTGTGAAGTTGCTGGAGATTTTAAGACTGAACCATATTTTCCCCCCAAGATCATTCACCCTATTGTGTAATATGTAAATGTTTTATGGACTGTGACCATAACTTCTCATTTTACATAGGGAGCAGCTAGCGTTAGAAACCCAACACTATTTTGTGACATACTAAATTTTTTCATGTGATGATGACCCTTCTCGGCCTCCAACAAATCCTTCTCCATGTCCCGTCCCTTCAATCTAAATTTATGTTCCTGATTGCAGCTCAACTCTGTCTCCTCTCTTTTCCATCTCTTAATATAGTGTTTGGTCAGATGTGTCCCCAACTTTACGACTTACTCAAAGTGCAAAGGTCATAACTTCGCATTATTTCTAAAGTTCTCTTCAGGTGGAAACGGTTAGAAACTGGGAAGCAACTAATTTAATGGGAAAAATAGCCCATATGGTGCATTCAAATAGTGGAAAAATACCAACTTAATGGTCAACAATTAACAATGGTATTTTAAGCAGTTCAGTAACAAGGCAATAGAAGCATTGCATAACAAATTCCTCTAAGTAATATTTAGATTTTCAACTGAACTTTTTTATTATAGTACATTTCTGCGATTACTATTTTTACAAAGCTTTATTAAAGTCTTTTAAGTTTAAGTTGTTACTGGACTGTTGTTGTTGCGTACTGTTACTGGAAGAATGGATGCATGAATATTTTGGTCATAGAAGACTACCATGAGGTAATCATTTTTAAAAGGCTGGAAACTTTGTGAGCAGTTATCCCCCTCACCAAGAAAAAGAATGCACCACATTGTTAAGTTTATTGACCTTCCCGGTGAATATGAATGCACTGACAAAGAATTATACAGAATGTCCAAGTTACTTACAAAGGAGTGTCTGGCAAAGACCTCAAATTCAGTGTTCGTTTGGCCTGTGCCTCCCACAACAGCAGGGGCAGAGAAGATCCCATAAATGCTCTGGATGCGTTCGCCAGCTTCCTCAACTTCCTTCATGAGGGTCCAAGCCTCGCCTTTCTCCGTGAGCTCTCTCACTCCATTGCTGGCAAACCCATTACGTTGCCACATATGGTAGTCAGAGCTGTGGGTCACCCCTAAGAACAAACTTGGTTAGGTATGTGTCATCTTTCTTTCTCTCACATGCTGTAATTAAGTCAGAATTTCAATATTCTGTCCTTCAGAACACTGTCAAAATACTATCACATGTGTTTCTAAGACTGTGCCTAAATAGGATCAGCTTGTATTGCACTTACCAATAAGATTTGACCACTGCGCAGGGGGACGGTAGACAGGATACTGTTTTGGGAAAGCCGACTGGGTCCACTTGCCAGAAAAAGTTAAACTGTATTGGGCAGTTTCTGTAGCTGTGCATGTGGGGATGTCAGTAGGAACAGGCATCGTATACACACTTTGACTAAGTGTTAACGTCATGACAGTAAGGTGGTATAGCAGCTCGTAGAGGGTGGCAGTGTTTCCCGTGTTGTCCATGATATATTACTGATGCTGGGTGAAGGAGTAAGGGATGCTCTGGAGGGGAAAAAAAATAAATAGAGAATTAGCACAAAGAGAACTGCAAACTTAAGGGTGGATAAGACCAACTTCTCGCTATACCAAAATCTTTGAATCTCTGGACATGAATAAAGCTACAGATTATGAAAGTAAAATTGAGCTAAAGCTTATTGATTGTAATTTTTTTTTAAATTTAAACTTGCCATTCTATTTTTGCTTGAATTCTAATAGCTTTTGTCAGTGTGTTTGCTGCTATCTGTTGTTAAAATTCCAATATAAGACTAATAGAGTGAAGCAGCCAACACAAATGTGTCATTTGAATATTTCTGTTATCCATGCTGATTAGTTCTCCAGATTCAGGAGAAATATTACACTAGAGAGTCATACTTAATCAATTTGCTTGAGTTTTGGAAAAAAGGGTTTGTTTATTATAAATATTCTAATACTGCATTTTGTAATGTAAATTTACTTGGAACTGGCTATTATTACCAATTGAAGACTATTTAGATGGTTGCTAAATGCATTCATAAATGCAGATAGTAATTTTAAAAGCACTGGTTATATTACATATCCAGTCTACAGCAAATCCCATCTTTTGTTAGTTGAAGAGCAATTGTAATTGATGTAAGTAGAAAACCACTTCTGCTATTATTAAGGATGTACTCATCTGCACATGGGTTGTTATTATTGTTTGGGTTGTTATTTGTTAATGCTTCACCACAAGACACGCACTTTTAGACCACTTGTACTCATTGTACTTTTAGTAACTATATAATAAATATGATTCTGAATAATTGCACAGTGGTTAATGCTGCTTCCTCACAGCAAGAGGATTCTGACAGGGGCCCTCTCTGTGTGCAGTTTGCATGTTCTCCCCATGTCTGTGGGGGCTTCCTCCAGGTTCTCCAGTTTCCTCCCACAGTCCAAAATATGCAGTAGGTTAATTGGAGACCCTAGATTGCTCTAATGTGTGAATGTGGGAGTGGATGGTTGTATGTCTCTATATGTGGTCCTGCACTCAAGCAACCCTGGCTGCAAGATTAGTGGTATAGATAATTCATGAATGAATGACTAATCTAATAATGCCTGAAAATAATACTTAACTCTGTAAATCTTTATTCATGTCACTGTTTTGGCCATTTTTATTTTAAATTGCTCTTGTTGTATTTTCTGAAATATGGGACATGTTTGGAGTAACAAGGAGAATGAGTGAAAGTGAAAGTAAGTATTTGGCAGCAGGGTCCCAGCTAAGATTTAAAAAGATGCGCTATGAAAGTCAGAGCACATTAATTGACACATTAATTCTTGATGTTTTAAGAGCTCCATTTGAAAATTGTGGTATTTTTTGAAAGAAATAATTTAGGTAGACCAAATGATTTTAAACAAATAACCTTGCAGTTGAGGTTATAATCATGCTTGTGATATGATAATGGTTGCTTTCTCTACCACACTAAATATGGTACTTGATCATATTATTCCTCTGAACCTATAATTTATTGCTTAGAAGGAGCTGAATCATGGAACACATCTATCATCTATGCTGAGCTCTTTCTACTAGTCTCGTCCAATTACCAATATGATTTTGATGTGTTGTCAAGTCTATGAATGCCTGGATTTTTATAAAGTTCATTCACATTCTTCTGTGGCCTATATCTATTTCTATAAAAAAACATGCATCTCTAAGAGAGCCACATCAAATTATCTATGCACAAAATACATGATAAGTTTATTAGATTTAAGGTAGTATTATACAGACCTAAAATATATGACATTGTCTGTTTCCACTCGCTCTTCATATTGGTAATGAATTTGGCAGTTTTAGTATTGATCTAAACGTTGGTGTGCTGTTACTATGCAATTTTTTTCATCACAGAATATTGAGCTCAAAGTTGATAATTGTGTCTTGCAATGAAATGTTTTCAGGAAATCATTCTCAGCACAAATGTTTGCATGGGAGTAAACTGCTATATACACAAGCACAAAGTGCTTAAATGAATAATAGAGATTAATTATGAACACATTTTTGAATAAGCCCACAATGGACAGTAGCTCCCCCACCAAATTGTCCAGCATCAAGAATGCAGTTTTCAAATGGAATTGTGTATTTGTGTGTCGTGAAACTACTTACTGAAATTGCACAGGATTCCTGATGAATAAGGTGTTGCACCAGATGACTTGAGCAGGGCTGGAGATGAGGAAAAGGGGTAAGAGGAGGGCAGCACGTGTGGCTGTCGGCAAAAGTGACTGCAAGGTTGCAAGTCCTCTTTCGCCTATTTATGTCTTTCAGGAGCCTCATCCCGCTCCCTCTTTCCCTAATTCCTCTTTTTTCTTCCTCCCCTATACCACACCCCTTTTGCAACTGGTTATACTCCTGCTCTCAGACCCACTATCTGCTTTTCAGTGACTTTCCTGCCCCCTTCATGCCCTTTGACTTTGGCTCTCCTTCCTCCACTCACAGCATATTAACCAAGTAATGTATTCTGCAGCTCTTGCATGTACAGCCAAGGGTGCCGTGCAACTCTGTGGCTTACGTCTCGTGTGTCAGTATGACACTCAAATACTTTTTGCCTACACACAGAGATTTATAGTAAACTTGTGGAATTCTCCAAATGTATTTTGGTTAGGTTTTTGTACTGCATCGGGTCCTTTTCCATAAATTACATATGTCTGAGTCATCGGAATATAACCTTTTTAATAGGATTTTTATGGCTTACAAGGGGAAGAAAATCAAGGTATCCACCATAAAATGTACTCATGGGTTTTAAAATACAAGGATATTACATGTTTTGCTTGACTTACAGTTGTGCAAAATGCTTATATTATGTAATAAGTCACTCTTCGGCTAAAAGCTAGTTTAGCTATGGAGAAGATAGATAGGTACAGATTTCAGTTTAAATTTTGTTTAGCTCAAATTTTCTCTTCAGTTTCTCTTTCAGCAAGATCATGGATGTTCATTTTGTGATCTTGATGAATAAAATAAGTATATCTTTCACTGTATATCTCTTTTACTTTTTGTTGAAAAGGCAGTGCAGTCATTTACATCAGTCAAGCTTGAGTCATAACTAAACTATGATATAAAGCCTCTTTACATCACATTAACAGTATAGATCATAATGTGGTAAATCTTTTGTTTTACAAATTAATAATTACTTTTAAATATCCACATGATACCTAATATTTGATGATTTTATTTCTTTAATTGAAAGTTCTTTTCAAAATGCAATATCTTAATCAGGGTTCGTTGGAATCGCTCTTCCTGCTTTCTGTTTCCTCTGTTGTGCTTCAATATAACGCAGCATCATCAGAAATCCTTGTCCAGCTGGAATAGTATTGAAAAATCACTGCTGGTGGATGTTTTTCCTGTCAGAGTGTACCATTACCCTGCTGCATTTGATATTTACTACCTTACCAGTTTCACTTCCTAAAGAGCAATGTTTTAATAACTATGAAATTTAAAAACTGAAGTCACTATACTAAAGAAGAAGTTGTAAACTTAATGAATGAGCAAATACAAAGTTTACTTTCTGCTGCAGTTTAACTGAACAATTGATAGTCATTTTCTCAACACTGTCTTAAATTTTTAGCTCCATTCACCATGTGTTATATCATACTTTATACCCAAAAATAAATAAAAACAACAAAGCATTGTAGGTCACAGCCGATATTTGAACATTTTACCTGTGATTTCAGAAAAACTGTATTTTAAATACATCACTGTCAATAAATTGTAATTATTGTGTTTTGTGTTTGGGAATTTCACAAAATCAAACAACCCTTTAAGCATGAAGCTAAAAAGTCTGTACATGATCCAGGCAGACGATGCAATGTCTGTTTTGCTGTGAATGTTTTACAATGTGTGATGTTGGAGTCCCACACCTTCAGGAAGCTATGATAACAGCTGGTGTTTTCTCTCAGATCCTGTTTTGTGTGTTTTTAGCCTTTCAGGCAGTATATTGAGCGTGTCTGTATGTAGGGAGAGGTTGGGGTGTGTGCTGTTTGGCTTACTGAATATGGAAGTGGCAGACAACATCATACACTCACGTGTGATAGCACAAATATGCCAGCATGCTGAATCAGCCCACGTCTAATGATTTCCATATGGTCACGTTTTATGCAAACGTAAACTACACGCTCTTTCAGGCCAGTTGCTCTCTTCAACCTCACTCAGCTTTCAGAATTGTTGTTTGGACTGTAAAATTAAGTCTGTTTTCATTCAGTGACATTTGGGAAGGTAGAGTTAACTCATTACTACCCTCATAACTCTTAAGTGCACAAAGCAGTGCTGAGCTGTGTTGTGTTCATTTTTATCAAGGGTTGTGGAGAAAAATTTTATGAAATTATAAACACCATGATTTTTACAATACTTTCTGTGCATGTCTTCAGTGCAGAAGCATTCCGATAAACATAATTGCAAAGCATCTGGATGATTCACCTGACTGATTTACACTTATTTTCTTCCTGTCACACTGTTTATCTTTTGACTTTGTCATTAAATCTCAATCCAGATTACAGTCGCTTTGCTCATAAACATCCCATCAACCAAAGTGTCCAGAAATGAAACCCTAGAACTCCACTTGCGCTGTAGAATTGTTGCTGTGTTCAAAGCCTATGACTGTTGACCTCTTCTGAGACCAGAATTGCACCACTGACTAGAATAGAGAGTTGAATTATTATGGTTATAATCTTTGCAGCTGTATTTGGACTTTTTGTTTTGGTAAAGTTGACAGTTCTGAAACAAATTTCTATCATTTCAAAAGCCGGCAACTGTTTGATTAAGTATCCCGCCAAATTGTTCTTCTCCTCTGGATTGTTTCATAATATGAATTAATTTTATTCCTGATATTTGGTTTGTTTAATTAATCACTGCCGCCCTATAACAAAATTGTCTCATGTATTGATCAGAGATACTGAAACACCCGTCAAGTGTGTTTGCATGAGAGGAGCCAAAACTGCAAAAGTCAAGCAACAAGACACAATTTTAAATTCTGAAAAAAATGGCAAGGAGACCTCATTTGAGCAAGAAAAAAAACCTTGTCTATAGACGAGCTTACACATGCAATGATATAAAGGCAAAATAGAAAATCGACAGGAACTGGGGTTCCTTTATGAATTCTTCATAAAATTTGCTGACCAGCTTTCTCCCATCCTGCTCACTGTATTTATTAAATATTTCTCTTCAATTTGATTACCTGCAAAGTTCACGTCCAGTATCACTTACTGGTGCAATTGATAACACCTTCTTTTGTGTTCTGGTTTTGTCAATGTTGTTGGCAGATAATATTTAGACCATATTCACGTCTTATAAATACCATTAAAATCACTGCAATGTTTGGAATACCTAAACAAGATGCCCATTTCAGCAGCCAGACAACGAATCTAATAGCTCTTGGATATAGCCAGACAAACAATACTTCTCAAATGGAAGGAAGAAACCAACCCGAACCTTTAACTTGCAGATAGTATTGTTTGAGCCCATAGCTTTCAGTTATGCTGTCTTTTTCTACCATGTATACTCAATACTTGTAAATTAAAAATTCCTTTAAAGACTTTGGGTATTTCGATGGTAACTGGCTACCGCACAAATGTCTCTATTAATTCAGCCCCTTACAAGGTATGAACAGTCAATATAAGCCATCCCTGCACTAATTTGGAAACAATACAGAAGGGCTATGTATTTCCTTTCATCTAAAAAAAGTTTTAAAAAAATTGCATACAGTAATATAACATTCAATTTAAGAAACTGCGGAATAATAATTCAAAATCTTAGAAATAAGGGGCAAAAAAAGAGTAAGGATTACACATGGACTGTCGGTATCTACTAGGACTGATATCTATGTGTTTCAAACTTCTGAGTTTCAAACATGCTTCATTTTTAAAGCAGCCATAACATGCTTATGCGTGGCTGCGTCTACTATAATCCATATATCAGTAAAAAAGTTTGGGAACCTATTGTGTTCTGTTATGTGGAAACAAAATATTGTATTAAATTGCTCAGAAAAGTTATGTATTGGTTCAAAGGTTTGAGCTGTGTGTCACTCTATCATTGACCAATTAAACAGATGTACAGTCGGGGAAAATTGATTTAAGGAAACAGATATTTTAAGGAGGCAAATGTCAAGATGGTACAAAGGCCAGCATAAGTCAGCTGCACCGTCTATAAACAAGATGACATTTTGTTTTTTTTAGTTTATTCTGTGACAAATAGGGGCATTGATGGCATGGACAAATAAAGATAATCAAAAAATTCAATATCTTGATATTTTTTTATTGCTCTTTATGAAATATATTGAAAGTTTATCCAAAGATGAGCCTTCTATCTTCTTTCATGCCAAATTGTGTTTTGAATGTATCTATCCAACGCAGCAGGTAAATCTACAGCTGTGATGTGGTGATCATAAATTGATTGTATAGCATGCACATCCATAAACCTATGAATCTGACACGAGGTCATGTGGCGTTAATTTATTTTTTGTTTGCCGGCAACCAACCAAACAACTAAGGTCTCCAGAAATGGGGAGTAAACACATGAGTAAAACACTGATGACACATGCTATGTTTTTCATCCATTTCTCTCTCCATTTTCCTTAGTTTTTGTCACATACAAAAAGACACACATGCTTTTTGGTTCTCCTGGTCTTAACATTCAACATTTTCCACACTGTTCCCTCTATGCAGTATATCCCAAGGGCCTTGTTAGAGCAATAATCGCCCCTGATTTCCGAGAATAATTTCCTCCGCTGTGTGGGAGCAATCTCTGTGCATGTGCATTCATTTGAGCAATTCTTGATAGTGTGTGTGTGTGTGTGTGTGTGTGTGTGTGTGTGTGTGTGTGTGTGCTTGCAGCTCAGAGCAGAAACAGAAGACAGCAATCCAGTGATGATGTTTATTCATGTAGCACATGGATATCAATGGACCTCAATGTAACTGTAATATTGAAGCTTTTGTTTTGTGATGATGTCCTTTTTTCCAAGCTCTGATACAGAATTAATAACGAAGACATTAATTGCACAGAAATGCAATCAAATTAACTGTCTTACTTGCCTAATACATTTTTGAGCACAACTGTTTGCTATCACAAAAAAAAAACATGTTGGTATTGTAAGTGACCCCAAATTAATTTGTACCATCGATCACTGAAACTCAGAAAAACCCAGTATTAGATGTCAGGACCAAAACATTTTCTATCCTAATAAACAGCTCAGGTCAGAGTATGAGATGGCCTCAAAGTACTAAAACACAAAGTGTACAAATACCCCATTAGCAGCCAAGTTGCTGACTGCCATTTTTGCTCAGTTCTGACTTTGGTATTAATTGGCTTAGCAATTGACAGTATTGTTCAGTTTTGATGGAAAGATTTTTAAAAGGTGCACAAACCAGATTTTAAATGTGACAAAAAGATTAAACAGCTAGGAGTCATGTCGAGGATAGAGACAAAGGACCTCATGGTGATACATAAACCATCACTGTCCTTTATTGGTGTGTGACGATAAGCACTGCCAGACATGATATGACAAAAGGCATCAATCAATCAAGGACTTTATTTCTTCAGATCATGCTGCAGGATTATTCATTAAAACACATTTATATATACTTACATCTTTATTTCTAATTTCTTATTAATTCATATTGGCTCATATTCCTCGATGTAATACTCCCATATTTACTAACCTGCTATATTTGTGGGACAACCAGCCCTGAAAAGTACAACATTGGCACTGATTACTTAGAACTACTAATTTTTCAGTTGTTCTCATATTCCATTGTTGGGCCAATTTTAATTTTCTTCTCATTACTGTCAGTGGTAGTAAGTTAAGATGGTCAATGTTTTTTTTTTTTTGTCAACCATACCCGTAACTGACTTCTGGCTGTTACAGAAATAACACTTTTCTTGTTCTGTCATCAGTCAGGTCTCTGGAATATATCCTGCCCTTTTCCAGCAGGCTTTCTTTAACACCTTAGTAATTGATCTTGGTCACAGGCAACATTCACACCATGCCCCAGTCGCCAAGTGACAGGGTCATTAGAATATGTTTCTATTTTTGTTTTAATTCATTCATATTGCTGAGATTGCATTTCTTACTAGCGTGATAGTTTAAGCATATGCAGAACTGTTGTATAATAAAACCATCTAAATTTTAAGTTTAAAGTATTGACTCTTGGGAAAAAAAACATGATTATATAAGAAGGAACAAGCGATTTATTATGAATGATCGGTCATTTCAACAAGTTTTATCCTTTATCGATTTTTAATAGGATAAACTTAATCAGTAATTTTTGCCACTCTGCTGAAAACTTCTTCAGTTATTACTAATGTAATTGTTAGCTTATCAACTAGCTGATTAATTTTTAGCTTTAAACCAGATTTCTGTTTGTGTCATTTTGTGGGAAGAGTGTAAACGCTCCATGTGTACTACTACTTTCTCCTTCTTTTCCGTTTGACTGCTCCCTTCAGGGGTTGCCACAGCAAATCATCTTACTCCATCTAACCCTATCCTATGCATCCTCTACTCTCACACCAACTTACTTCATATCCTCTTTCGCTAAATTCATAAATCTCCTCTTCAGTCTTCCTCTAGGCCTCCTGCCTGGCAGTTCATTCCTCAGCATCCTTCTAACAATACATTCACTATCCCTCCTCTGTAGATGTCCAAACCAGCTCAGTCTGGCCTCTCTTATTTTAACTCTAAAACATCTAACATGTGCTGTTCCTCGGATGGACTAATTCCTGGTCCTATCCATCCTGGTCACTCCCAAAGAAATTTTCATCTGTCACCTCCAGCTTGGCCTCTTGTCTTTTCCTCAGTGCTAGTCTCTAAATGCTACAACCTTAGTGGTCTCATCACCATCTTGTATACCTTACCCTTATTCTGCTTGATCCTCTTATTATATTTTACACTCCTTCCAGATGATACAAGTTCTCTCCTACCAGTCTCCTGATCACTTTCACTGCAGTTATCCAGTCATCTGTAGGTTCCACCACTTCTTTCACTGCTATGCCGTAGTCATTTTTATCTTTCTTGTTTTCTGAGATTAATCATGTACAGTACCATCCTGTGCTCTCTAGCTACACTCTAACCTACCATTACTTTTTAATCACTGATATCTTTTAGATCACATCATCCATACAAGATGCAGTCCACCTCATTCCTCCACTCTTAAAAGTTACTCTCTGTTCCTTTCTTTTCTGAAAAAAAGGATGCACTACGGCCATTTCCATCATTTTTGCAGATTGCCAGACTCCTGACCATCACTTTTTCATCATCTCTGTTTCCTGCACCTAGCTTCAGATGCATCACTATTTCTGACACACTTTTTACAAACAGGATATTCCTTATACATTCCTCCTTCAAATAGCTCAATTGTCCTATCAATACAATGACAGAAGAATGTAAATCTTGTTCCTTAGCTTCTAGCCAGGCTACATTTCCACCTGGTCTCCTGGACACATAGTATATCCACCTTCCTGCTCTGCATCATCAACCAACTCTCTAGGTTTTCTTGTCATAGTTTTCTTGTCAACTCATAGTCCCTCAAAGTCCCTACTCTCTATTCTAACAACTTGCTTTTCGTCTTCACTCGCTTCTCCCCGTGTCTGTGTGGGTTTCCTTCGGGTTTTCCAGTTACCTCCCACATTCCAAAAACGTGCAGCAGCTTAATTGGAAAAAACTGGGAAAATTGCCCCGAAAGAGTGAGTGACTGAATGTTGTCTGTATTTGTATGTGGCCCTGCGATTGACTGGCCACCAGAGGTGGGGGATGTACCCCCGCCTCTCGCCTGATGACAACTGGGAGAGGCTCCAATATCCCCCGCGACCCTGAGTGCAGGATAAGCGACAGAAGATGGATGGATGGATGGATGGATGGATGGATGGATCCATAAGGATGGATTTCAGTATTGTTTGCATCCACAAAAAAGTTCTAAAACATTTGTGGTAATTATCAGTAATTTAGTATTTCTGATATTTTCAATGTTCTGAACTCTTAAATGATTCATTTCAAATTACCTGCTATTCAATATGTATCATAAAGAATGTATTGGTTGGGTTTATGAAAAGTGATAGCAATAAATTCAGTTTCATCTGTTCAGTATGTGCTGATTATAATATTTTTATACCATTGCTGGGCTGCCCTTTGCACGCCATGACACCATCTCCAAAGGTTTCCTCACATCATTAAAACATTCCTTTTTTATCAAATCAGAAAAAGAGCTGGAAAATTAGTCTTACGTTACACCACAAGAATGGCTATGTTGTAAAATTTCCTAGTTAGCAGTACAGTCATTTTCCCCAACATCAGCAATTCCACAAAGAAAATCATTATGAATCCAAGATCATACTGAGTTACATAAAAAACAAACAAAAGAAACAAAAATATATTTTTCTTGTTATCCACCTCTTGAGTAGCTGCCTTTCCATATGTGCAGTGATTGCCACAGATGTGCAGCATATCACTCTGCATTTAAAAGGTAAATGCATTAATTCTATTCATTTTTAGAACCCACTGAATATTGTCTTGATCTTACTTTGTGTTTAATTAGCAGGTTTGAAATATTCACACAAACTAATATAATATTGAAAAATAAATAGACAGTAAAATTGATACCATTGATGTGTGCTGATGATTTGCACAAAAGAAGTCCTTTATTAAAATAGATTGTGTATTTGCAAAAATTACCACTGGACAAACCCCTTATGGAGACAGGGGGTATGCGTATCATCTATAGGGGCCTGGGCCCTTGCCACATAAGAGCT
The DNA here is from genome assembly GCF_037954325.1 of Fistularia commersonii. NCBI lineage: Eukaryota > Metazoa > Chordata > Actinopteri > Syngnathiformes > Fistulariidae > Fistularia > Fistularia commersonii. The sequence goes on from NC_141296.1 coordinate 10,522,695, forward strand.
TTTTAATCACCCCAGTAACCTAAGCCCCAGAAATAGAGGAGCCCACCCCAAGTTCCCATACATCAATTCCTCATTAGAAGGCGTGTTGATGGGATTGAAAAGGTTAAGTATTTCTTCCACTGACTACTATTTTCCCCTCTTTAACTGCCAGGTGGTGGACCAGAATCTCCTCAAAGCTGTACAGAAGTCATTCTTGCTGAACTCCAAACTCTTCCTGAACTTCCAAACTCCTCTCACACATGATTGTTTGGTTTGGCCACCACCAGGGCCACATGCCACGTATCCTACCCTATCCTACCCTCCTACCCTGCCCCTGGAGCCCCACATGCCAAAAGGCCTAATAGAACTCCTATTGCAGCTTGACAGCATCCCTCACCATGCTACTTTTGCAGTGGAAGATAACAGCATTGCTAATACAAGCAAGCAGAGTGTCCACCAATGAGTTCAGGGGTCAACTCACCACCAGGTAGAGATCAGTTGACAGCTCTGACCCTCTCTTCACCTGAGTGTCCAGGACATCTGGCCAAAAGTCCGATGACCTGACCACAAACTCACTCATCAAACTTCAGCCAAGGGCGTGTTTGTGCAAAGTGCACATGTGCACACCTTTACGCCTCAACATGGTGTTCATTATGAACAGTCTGTAATGAGATACCACTTGGGTTCAGATCATAGGGGGTTCTTTCCAATTATGCCCTTCCAGGTCTCACTGTCATTTCCGACACGAGTGTAGAAGTCTCCCATGAGAACAAGGGAGTGTCCCCAGTCTGAACTGCTGTTTTGTGCGTAGGCGCAAATGACAGTCAGAACCCATCCCCCTACCTAAAGGTGGATTGAGGCTACCCTCTTGTCCACTGGGTTGAACCGGAACATACAGGCATTTCGGGGGTGGGAGGCAATATGCCCACACCTGTCCAGCGCGACTCCCTAGGCGCAACTCCAGAGCAGAAAAGAGTCCAACTCCGATTGGTTCTGGAGCCTAGCTGTGCGTCAAGGCAAGTCTCACAAAATCTAGCTAGAACCTCACTGCCTCTGTCACACAAGGTCAGGTTCCTTCTCCATCAGAGAGGTGACATTCCAAGTCTCCAGACCCAGCTGCTGTAGCTCAGGATTGGACCACTAAGGTCCCCTACTTCAGCAACCACCTATCTCACCCTGCACCCAACCCCCATGGCCCCTTCTATGGGAAGTGAGCCCACAAGGGGGTCCCAGGTTGTCTTTTTAGGCTGTGTGCAGTCAGGCCCCATGGATGCAGGCCTGGCCTCCAGGTGCTCACCATTGAGCTTCACCCTTGGGCCTGTCACCAGAGGACCTTGGTGCCTCCCGCCTAGGAAAACATTGTCCAATGTTTGTCCATTTGTCATCATGGTGGTCTTTTGAGCCATACTTTGCCTGGTCCCTCAACTGGGACCTTTTTGCCTGGTGACCCTACCAGTGGTATGAAGCCCTTGACAACTTAGCTCCCAGGGTCAAACTACCAAACTCTCCACCACACTAAGGTGGAAGCTCAAGGAGGGGTGTATTGTGGTCTTTTTATATGTTTGTCACTACATCTTGCACATGACTGTATTAGTCTCTTGAATGGGCCAAAGATTGCTCTTCTTACCTTCTTTACAAACCCATACCATACAGCATTTTGTCTTCTTGCTTCCTCCTCCTGTACCACAAATTTGAGTTCCCATCATGTTTTTCCCATCATGCTTTCCTCCCACCCTGCACTGAGGCACTGAACCCACGGCCGGAGGTATAAAGGACATGATTTACTGTGTCCTTTGCAAGAAAAAAGGAAAATGAAAGAAAGAAAAACACAAAAAGAGAGATCAATTTTCCAGCACAGTAGTGCAGGTAGTTTGTTGCAGGTTTCATTCAAGTTCTGAGTTGAATTATGGTACTCTGACCACAACACTGTGTGGTCCAATTTTATCTGGTTTAATTGCCAAAATCTACTACCGCAGGAGAACAAAAGTGATAAAGACAAATGGATTTGGTTTTCTTTATGTGTGATCAGTTGACATCATGTGGCCTGGATCAGGACAGAGAGGAAAGTAATATTCTGTGTAAAAAGCCCCAGCTACCATGATCACACACGCCAGTTTTTTATTTTAGAAAAGTTTATACTCATTGCCCCAGCATTCTACATCCATTTGAGTAGTTTTCAAATGATTTAACTATGTGATTTTCACAAAACAGTCAATGTACAGTGGATGTATGCGTTTTATTGCCTGTGCCACAGCTTTTCAGTTTTTGGAACCCGTTTTTACTACATTTTCACTTTTTTAATACTTTTAGGAGTCTATTGTGTTTGCTTGCTCTTCCTGACAATCCACCAGGACAATACTCTTCTGTTTAGATTATCAGCCATCAGCCTAACTGAGATTGAACTTTGAGAGACTGACATTTTCCTCTGACAAAGTATCATGTCTTAACAGAAAGACAGTTTTTAATGTTCAACAATGAATTCTGCTTCTATCGAAAATGTTATTCTTTAATGGTAAATGTAGCTTTTGCAGTTACCAATGTTCTATTGTTATGTTTTAAAAACATATGTAATTGCATTCTGGTATCAGCGAAAGCTATTGATTTTTCTTTGTGGTGTCTAATATGAGCATGAACCATAGACATATCTTCTCAAAGACTTGGCATTGCATTCACAAATATATTTGAGCTTAAAATAATTAACCCCCCAGTCCTTGTCAACATTTAAAGCTATGCCATCAACATGTCCTCTTGGCTTGTGAGGTCATGGCAGATACATTTTTATTATACATTTAAAATAACTATCAATATATCCCATTTTAAACACATTCTGCACTGTTTAAATATATTATGTGGAACTTGTATATAAAAAAGCTAATTTACAGCAAGATATTCCGTTCCAGATGATGTGAGTACAAAAGCTGGTAATGTTGTAATTTCCAGGTCCAATGTACAGTTGAAATTGGGTAGGATTTTTAGAATATGTCACAGATAAGTGAAGAAAACTTTATTTAGTTCTATTTTCCAACAGTCATATCTACTTCTACAACAACTGCACTTCCTAGTAAAAGACGGAATCATATATATTATAAAGACATGTTTGTCTGACATGTGTACTTAAATGGCTATTGTTGTTGAAGGTACACTTGAAAATATGAAAATAAAAAAAAAGCGTAATGATAATAGGTTCCAAATTATTTCAGCTTAAGGAAAAGCAATAAAGGCTCAACAAACATTGCTCCTGTAGTCTTTACTCCACATTAGGAAATACAATGAGATCTTTGACACAAAAGATACCCCCAAATGGAGAAAAACAGGTGAATGTGAAGTCCTCTGTGACATGACTTGTGATTTTTGGATCATCTAGTAGTGATAAAAAGGGAAGCATAAATCTGCTGGACAGTAGTCAGTCCATCTGTGAGGCGTCGATACAGATGAATTACTCACACTTTGGAAATGAAGCAACAAGGGCGGATATTAAATTATCACAACTGTCGAAGGAAAACGTTGAATCTCCTGAGAGGTGTACATTTCACCCCCAAATAACCCAAATCCCTTTTTTGTTTTACCAAAAGAAAAAAAGGTGAAAATATGTGAGATCATTTCATCAGTTTCAGATGAAGTTTGGATAATTTGGCTTGTCATTTTGAAATGGGGATACGTTTTCCAAGGGTTTTGAGATATCATCAAGTGGAAATGACTCAAATGAGAACGTTTGTTTCTATGACGTCACTGCGCCCCTCTGAAGGACTTAACTGCATTTTAAAGAAATAAGATTTGAAAACTAAGCTCCACACTTTACCACTTGTAAGGATGGATAGCTTTAGCAGCAACTGAGAAAGAGAAATCTAATTACATTTTCCTGGTGACATCAGTAGTTCTACTCATTATCTCTACTAGGTGCTTTGAATAATTCCCACAGACATCGAACATGTGGATGATGTCAGCATTAAAGGTTAAACCAAAGAAAAGCCGTAGCATTTAATTATATGATTTACGCAAGATAGTGGCATTACATAACAGCACCTGGGCAGTGATGCTTTATATTATATCCTCCGGTGACATATGAAACTCACTCACTCGGGGACCCACTCATACACACACACACAATAGTAATGTTACGTAACAACAACCGGACAGTGATGCTTTGTCCTAAAAATCCTTGTGACATATGAAACTCACTCGTGCAGACCTTGGGCATTGTACATGACATGCGATATAATGACTATCCCATATGTTTTGTGAACTGACAGTGACACAGCTGAACTGATGAATAAAGAACAGGATGAATAAAATGCTAGAAGCCATAAAGAAACCTTGAGTGAAAATGTGGGTTGCTCTTAGGCAGAGGTCCAGATGCATAAAACAGTAGATTCTAGGATGTTGTAACCATTAAGACCCCTCCTCCCACCTTTGATGCGGTTAATACTCCTGAGGATGCTTGTACTGCGGATCTTTGACCTCGGCATCACAGAGCAACTACAGTTCAAACCCAGACAAAGTTTCATTTTGGCGTTACAGCATCAGATACTTCAATCAAAGAAGACCATGTCTCTGATTTAATAAAAATACATCTTAGCCCAACAATAAACACAAGGGCTCTTTTTTTAGTGGTACGTGTTCAAAATTTATAGACACATTCATCTTCAGGTTTAAATTTCTAGATTCAACAATGATTTATTGAACTGACTATATTTTTTTAAATTAGTAAAGTGACTGTGGTTTAAAAGGGAACAGTGTTTCTAAACCCCTTTTACACAAACAAAACTCGTGTATTTTTTTCAGTTATTTATTATTTATTTATATAATCAGATATATTATTATATGATTTATTTATCAAATCAATTTGGAGCAGTGTGGTGCAGAGGGGAGAGCGATCGTCCAAGAAACCAAACATTCCTGGTTTAATTCCCCGGCTTCTCCTAGTGTGTTGAGATGTCATTGACATAGACACTGACTGCTAGATGGCTGCCAACTGATCACGGTTAATCCATGATGGGTTAAATGCAGAGAGGAATTTCCCGCAAGGGATTAATAAAGTACTATAAAAAATAAAAAACAAAATAAGGGTGTTGTTCACTTCAAACCCTTTGTATTCTGGTCTCTATAAATTTCCGTCAAAGTTGTGTAAAAGTGTAAATGTTTCTTATTTAAAAACCATCACATAACACGGGAGCACAAAATGTTAATCAATGAGATGCTGAAAACACAAGCTTTGTCTATACTGCACTGCATATTCTTACAAGACCATTCCAGACCAAAATCAGTACCAGTTTAAATCTGTGCAAGCATGGCTTTGCTTCATACTTCCATCTTTCCATGAAATGGAATGGCACAAATTATATGCATGTTTTCCAAACAATTGACTCAAGAATAGTAGGAACGACTAGTTTGATGAGCCTTAAATTGCATTGAAAATAGACAAATTCCTTGAATTTAGTTTGAACTCCACACTTGTCCTTCACATAGGGATTTAAACAAGCGCTTCCAAGATACAGTCAGATTCAATATGGCAAATACTGTAAGTAGAGGACGAAAGAACCAAATAAAGAGGTCTTCAGGGGCAAATGATTCAGCTCCTTGAAGGCTGTAGTTTCAGATTGAAAAGAGTTTGATGTGAAAAAGGTGACTATAATGCCTTCCAGAACTGGATGTCCCCTCACTTCAAAACTCATTCCACTGTGTCTGCGTCAATTTTAACCATTGACACCACCGCCGGTGACAGTGTCAGGTGCAACTGGTGTCTCAACCCTTCCGACGTTAATCTGCAGTTTATTTGAGCGCCAATTGCTTTCCTTTGCTCCTTTTCAGGCGCCCACTCTTCACTGAGCACAATACGTCAAACACTTACACACACGTCTTTCTCACAGTGGCACATTGTTTCTGTGCCACTCTGTTTCTTCGGGGTTGATGAATCCCTACCTGAAATGTGCATTACTGAATGTAAAGATATATTCCCCACCTCCAGCCAGCTGGGGCAAGTTAGGGGTGATAATGTAACACAGTCTATTGAACACACAGAGCCAGACGTAGACACTATCATGCATTTCCAGAACCTTGGCAGATGCCCCTCTTTTGGAAGTGGTCTGAGCCATAAGGATTATCTAATAGAGCAGAGACCTGTCTCTCTTACTGCAGAAGAGCGCTTGCACTGTTTCCACAGCCAGCACATGAAATTTCATGGAACAATGGTTGAATGACAAGTGATGTGGCCTGGCATTGCATCTTCTTGGCAAAAAAAATCACATGAATCTTCCTGTTTGAAAATGACATCAGATACGCAACCGCACAGACTCATGTTGAGCTTTGTGCGGGCCTCGTCATCTGTTTCTATCTTTTCAAAATTTTTTTCAGTCCTTCCCTGCTTATTCAATTTCATTTAGGAAATTAAAGGGTATCATAGGTATCATGAAGTATTGTCATAAATGGGAATTTTTTTTGGAGATTAGGAAACCATAGATTTTAATATATCAGTGTAAAAAAGGATATACTCAACCAACCGCTTGCAGTGTTACGCCAGCAGTTTTATTATACTTGCAGTTGAAAGTCTAATCCCTTTTCATTTAGGAATCAGCTATAAGATGAATGTCATTAATTATTAGTTATTTTCTGCCATTATCTGATTCCGTTTCAGGGAAGTCAAGTAAATATAGTCAACCTCAGTTTTAGCGTAATGCCATTTTTTGATAATAAGCCACTGGATTTATAATATAAACATTTTTTTACTTATTTCATATCACATTTGCTGTTAATATCCTTTTATATTAATGCTATTATATCCTTCAACAACCTTCTTACATACAAAATCATATATGTTACTGATGCTGCATTGGGGTTGACCCTGCTCTATCCCATCTGCATCTGTAAAAGATTATGGTAAGATAAGAGTCCGTATTTAGTGTTATTGCTATTACATTGTAAATCCTTTCTCCCTTCCCTTGGTTTCCTGTGACATCCTGACAGAGTAATAAGATCTATTCTTTGTTTTCATAAGTGTTAGCCATTACTGCATTATATGCTGCATGAATTACCTTGCCAGCCGGTATCACTCAGGTTACCTTTCATCTAAATAATGATGACGAACATTAAAACTCAAAACCAGAGACCAGAAGGGTTAAGGGTGTTAAGTGAGGAAGGAAAGGACTCTGCACTTCTGTTTCTTTACCTGTCTGCCTCCTTTTTCCTTTGTTTGACAGAGTCATGCCAGGGAGGTTAATAAAAAGAGGAACAGAAGGTACTGCAGGTGTGTGCACACAAGTCCATATGCACTGTGTTACAAATTAAAGGGTTATTCCAGTATTTTTCAACCTGGGCTCCATTTCCCCAGGTATTTAGGTCAGAGTGAGTGATGGAGAATGAAATTATTGCACTTGGCCTAGCACTGAGACTCAAGCAAAAATTGCTTATTTTTTCCAACTGTTATCTCAAAATTGAAGTTTCAGTTTTAATTGACACTTGACCTTGGAAGATTGCAATACGGTAATATAATGGCTGTACTGGGATGCCTAATTACCACTAAATATTCTATGTGCGTGAGTCCATGAGGACACATCCAGAAAAATACACTTCTGTCGCCCCCGTGCATGTACTTATCTATTGTGTAAATGTGATATCTGTCAATGTGGACATTGAAAAATAAACACATGTAACAGAATGTGAGCAGGTCTAGACTATTTGAGACCTGACTGAGGGATTCTTGATGTGCTGTTCTTCCTTAGTTCCATCCTATATTACAGGTCAAAACAGCAATTGTAGCTTTTCATTTTCAGGAAACATCATTTTTATGTATGTGTGTTTGTATGTATGTTGTATTTTTGTTTGTTTTGAGGGATAGTCTCATTGCAGATGATCATTGCAAACAATAGTTTGCAGGTCACAATGTCTGCACTGACTGTGATTATCCACATATTGCAACTACATTTAGATACAATGTCACTGTCTTTATCCTCCCACTGCAGTTTGTGAAAGTATGGCTGAATGTGGTATACCATTTAATTGCCATCATTTGGAAATGTGCAAACACAAACTACAGCTTTGTTGTCTTTAGATCACACTTTGGCGTTTCTGTGATGTTAACCTAAACCTAGACTACTTTGCTGATGGCTTCTCTCACATTGATGGTCATTGACATCTCTCAAGATGAGTGAGCAAGGCTAAAGCTTCAAAATTGCACTCACAAAGGCATTCACAGATACACACATGTACACACACACACAGACACACACACACACATACATACTCTCACTTTTCTGTGAGATGCTGAGCCATCACTTGATCAGTGGCAAATTTAAGGACTTCCAGGGGACAGATTCTGCCATTTTCAATTGCCCTACAATATTGTGTTTTTCTGATTGCAATATTTTTGCTCCCCATAAATTGGTGTGACCTACATACATGAAGAAATATAGCCTGGCATGAAAAACATTAGAATCTCACTGTAAGCTACGTGATGTAGACATGTTAATCGAATGTATCTGACTATTCCTTTGATTTTGTCTTATTTTGTCTGTGTGTGTTTGTGTTTTTGCATGTATGTGTTTCAATGTTTGCGGTGTTCAGCAGTGATCATAAACACTAATTGTATCCCCCCCAGCGTATTATTCATATTTATGCTTATGGGACAAATGAATCACTTCTGTCTCTGCCTGCAATGTACCTAATTATCTACACATAAGCAATTGGTAAATAGCTACGTCAAGGTCGATGTTGCTCTTCAGTCAGCTAGAGTTTAGTTTACCTGTACCTCTCACTACTTGAATTATATGAATTTGGAGGCTTGTCATTTGTATACTTTTATTTTTTCCTCAGTCCCTGCTTTTTTGTCATGACCTCAAGAAACTTTAAAACAAAATTATACTAGTTTCTCGTATATAGGGGAAATGATAAGTTAATAATCAGGTGTCATTACATTTGCTGGAACTAAAGGACTGCACAATAATGATACATTTAAAAAACTAAAGTGTAAATTATCATTTGCCATTGAGATCCCTTTTAAGTATATAACATAAATTAAATAAAACTTTTATATACACAGTGCAAGACGTCCAAATACAATGTGGAGCCGAGTGGGGTGGGGCTGATGGTTGGCTCTATTTCTCTACACTGTGTTTTGTTTCAATGGTTTTGCACTTTGCCACCCTTTATTAGGTTCATCAGGTTTGTAAATTGACTGAATTTACCTTGTTACATTATTCACCTGCTACTTATGGGGAGGAATTGTTTTGTGTGATTAGTAGCTCAAACAATTCACTCCACCTCTCAACTGATTTTTAAAATTGCATGACTGTGACCAGCACGTGAAAATGAAAATGATGATGTCATAAAACTCTGAAAGATTTTGTGTTAACTTTGGAGAGAAATATGCATTTTTGTTTTCATTTGAGACAGAACATCACATGATGCCTGGGTTGTTTCAGTGGGCCTTGGAGAATTAGTTGCATGCATGGTCGGTCTAGCTCTATTCTTGAGTTAATGGCTCAGTGGTGAAAAAAATCTCACATTTTCCTTTGTGACTATAAAAGTTAGCTTTGGCTCACTAGTTATATTTCTACCCAGACCAAATCTACTCCAAAGTGTCCTGAATTTTGAATAATGGAGCAAATTCACGCTTGTACTGTTTGCAATATTGCATGTCTTGATATGACTGCATTGCCTTTGGAGATAATCCAGTGTGTTTATTCAGAACCAGAATCAGCTTTATTGGCCAAAAATATTTGCACAAACAAGGAATTTAGTTCTAGTATATTGTCACTACTTGTACTGATATGGAGGTAAACAATGACTGGATAACAGAATATTAATCACAGATAATGTCCTGGGTGTTGTGTTTAGAGCCAGAGAAAACAGAGGTCTATCACAGATTGAGCATAAATATAAAAAACGGTTCTCTTGATAAAACTGACATGACTTCTCGATGACATGTTTGCATCTGGCCTGTGGAACAGACCATCAGTTGAGCCTCTCAACTTATGAATAATAAGAATCACAACTTATTTTCCTTCCCAAATTAATCAGTGTATCTAATAAATGATCAAACTTAAAACACACTGTGAAGAGTAACAATACTAAAGTGTTTTGTTTGTACACGATAATAAACACTTTCATATTCTCCTCTCTTAAATCCCTTGCTGATATTGAGAATTATACTTCCTCCAACCCACTGTTGTCATCAACTGTAGTGTGTGCAGATGGATGTTGAAGGGACACAGTGCTGCGGAGGTTAGCGCTGTTGCGTCATATCAAGAAAGTTCTTGTTTGCGATTCTGATGACCATCTGGTGTCTTTCTGTGGGGGGTTTGTATGTGCTCCCCGATTTCCTCTCACAGTCCAAAAACATACAGTAGTTTGAATTATGACACTGAGATGTCCATAGGTGTGAAAAAGAGAGTAACTAGTTGTATGTCTGTATGTTTGACCCCGTCATTGATTGGTGACCAGTCCAGGGTGTAACCTGCCCAAATTACAAGAGGAATTAAGATAAGATAAGATAAGAACAAATTTATTTATCCCGAAGGAAATTGTTGTGCCAGAGTTTCAAGCAAAAACATAACAATAATAGATAATAGTAGGAAGGAGGGAGGATAAGAAATACAATAAAATATGAATTGTCAAGGTTAAGGCTATCAAGTGTTTTAAGGTCTTAAGTACAAAGATTTGAAGATTCCCTGCGGCTGAGGGAAGAGGAATTTAAAAGGAATTAAAAAGTCTGATAGCCATTATCAGACTGATAGCCATTAATTAGCTGTAGAATCTCCATGACCCTGTGTACAGGAAAATAGATAATGGATAAATGAGGGGATTCAACAATTGGCCTGTACCTGTGACAATTTGTTACGTGTTTGACATTGTTTGCAATTACGCTCTCATTTAGTTTCTAACAATATCCAATTATCACTGACCCTGAAAACGTGGAAAAATATGGACTGAGATTAAAATGCCATCAATAATCATTCAAGGATGTCAGTCAGAAATTGTGCTCACTCAATTTTTTATAAAAGTAAAACCTCTATTTGCAAGATATCACAACACATTCAATGTTGTTTGCCTAAGTTGGAGAAAAATGAAGACTACACTGAGACTTTTGACCTAAAAAAGGTTTACTTCTAGAAAAAAAGAAAAGATTGCTCTTTAAACTCCTCTCAGTCCTCACTTGGCGTCCTTGTCCAAAACATTAAAAACATCTTCTGCAGAAATACCCAGAGACAGCACTGGACTTAAAGTGGTTTGAAACTCATTCGTAATTGTGTGTTCAATCGACCACGGTGATGATGGCAGAAATAAATTAAATATGCAACTTTTATATGGTGAAATAAGTGCAGAAAAGATAAGCAGCTCTGCGTAGTGTTTTGCCATCTTTTCACAAGTTTTTTCAGTTGCAGCCATTTTTTTTTTCTTTTTTCCTTCAGGCTTCCAGGAACATTGATTCCAGGGAAGAAGTCAGTAATTTCAGTGAAAACAATAAAGGGAATCAAAAAGAAAACAAAAACTTAATATCATGTGCACGTTGTGCCCTGACTTAAGACTTTCCATGCTCAGGAAATATTTTGTATTTATATATAAAAAAGCAAATCAATATTAGAATAACCATGTGTATAGTATATACATTAACCCAGTATTATTGGAACTAGTGTTTCTAGTAATTCAATTACCACTTAGTTTCATGTATGTCTGTGTTTTTGCAATGTGTTTATTCATGTGGACCACATGGCATCTGTCAACTATCAGCTGTCAACTCCTCCTACCTCAGACACATGTGGGCAGAACATGGATACTGAAACTGGGTCACCACCTTCAGAGCTGCTTTGGAAACACACACTGACACACACTGTACACGTTGAGAGAAAATCTGAAAACGTGACCTGACTGAAAAATGTAAACACACTGAGATGATTTTCAGACTTTCGCTTAAGACCAAAACACTTTTCAAGTTGAGCAGCCTTTATCATTTCAGTGTCTTTTTACCATCTTTTTCATACTTTTGACCGTATTTTGTTTCTCCTTCAAAACTTTCTTCTTCCAACAGTTTCATAGAAATATTGCATGGAATCACAAAACAACCAGAGACAGATACAGATAAGTTTGCAAAATTAATTTTAAACACCCATTTTAGTTAGATAATCTTTTTATTAAAATCTCAGATGTTTAGGCAATCATTGAGAGGGATTTAAAGCATGAAATGTACAAAATATCTGTATTTTATCTTTACGATTTCACTTATCTAGATACACTGTGGACAGCAACGTAAGAATTTCATTGTACCGGGAAACATGTATCCGAACTGTACATACAACAATAAACATTTTGAATCTTGAATCTTTATGTCAAACAGTTGCATTCAAAAGGGTTTTTATCATTTTTGCATCCAGACTAACTCTGTAAAAAGATTTCAGATTTACCTTCCCCTCCCAGCCTTGACTTTAAAAGAAAGAGTTATGGTTTGGGAGATTTTTCCTGCAAACTCCCCATGTGATATTTAACAATCCATTTTAACGATGAAGCTTGGCTTGGGTACCAAGACACATTTGCAACATATGTGACACAGCAGGGGTCAATACACTCTATAAAAATGGATGAATTGACATCATAACATTAGTTGGAAGTGGATCATTTTTGCTTGCCACCAACAAAATGATGGTGACCTGCCAAAAACGGCAATTGAATTGGCACTCTTCAAGCGGCAGCCAACATTTACAAGCACGTCTGGTGTTTATTAACCGCCAGACATTTTTCTTGGAAAGCTGGAGGGGTCCTATGAAATACTGTGTAGACCCATATGACCAAAACCAGAAATTGGAAAAAAAATGGACTGAAATCTTGCGTTTGAGCGGGCGCTCATCTCAGCAGGGCTCCTCACCTTTTTATTGTTATGGCTACCTGTGCGTCCCTCCCGATCCCTGTGGATAATACATCTGCATGATTTTATTTGGCCTGTGACCAGGTGATGAGAGAGGAAAGCAGAATGGACAGCAGAGGAAATGTCAGGGAAAGAAACCTCAGAGAGGTGAGAGGAGATGTAAAAGGAAAGCTGAGATGAGCAGAGGGAGAAGACGGGGAGATGCAGAAAGGAAGTGTGGAAAGCCACTCATTTCCTGCTTGTCCATCATCTCTTAATGGACCCACCTCATGCACACACTCCCATCTTTGCCATAATCTTGACTTTTTTTTAACAGATCATCGAGAGCCAAACTGTACATTTGCATGAAAAAAAATAATTTCTTTATTACATACCGTCATGTTATCCTCTGTCCAGTCTTTCCGTCACTCTCGCTGATGGCCAAGGTTATAGTACAACATTTAAACCTAACTGATAGCAAATCATGTCCATGTTAGAGATGTTTGTACAACAATTAGAAAACAACATTATGCTTTGACTAGCTGTTGTTCCATGTTTTTTTAGGGTCATTATTATGAATTAGGGGAAACATGGAATCATCTTTATATTGTTTTATGTATTGTATGTTTATTTAGTTCTATTCAAATTTTTTTAGGATACATCCATATGCTCTATAAAAGGGGAAACAGTCTGTCACAGTGAAAAATTCAGCAGGATTTTAGAATTAACCCCCACCAATGCAAAAATATAGTCTATATCAACACACATCACAAGATACTTCACAGCGTATAAGCATAAAGCAGGCTAACATTGTATGTTGATTCCAGATAAAGTAAATGAAAGGATAGCAATAGTGAAAAGTAAGAGTTAGTCCTAATTCCGATCCAATCTTATATTTACTGTATACACTGTTGGAAAGAGACATTGTGCACTGCAAAGAAAAATCCCCCTGTGGCACAGCAAAAAATCTGTTTGAGAGCTAATTAAATTAAGTTGTATTTCATCGTGCCCCTTGTTCTGAGCCAGTGTGTCTGACTGCTTGAAAGAATTTGTTCCTAAAATCTTTCATCAAGGGTCCATGTTGTGATATCATCTGGCTCCATGGAGATTATGATGGCCTTCTGGTCTTAAAGTCTTCAGAATGATGACGGCAGGAATTTTTCTAGATTTTCCAAATGCCTCAGCATTTGTCTTTAGGTCAGCAGCATATGTAATTTGTTAGCAATTAAGCATTCACAGTCGGTGATTTGGCCATTCATTTTTTTCCGAATAGGAGTCGGATAAGTCCATGGCCATGACTAATAACACCCTATCAAGGTGCCAGCATCGGAGTCCCAATCATTATTTCCAAGCTTTCGCGATTCTAATCCAGAGGTTCCCAAAATAAAAGGGTTGGAAGAAGTGAAAACTGTGAAATTAAGTTTTTTTGACGCCTGACATGCAAATATTCTGGTCATGAAGGTTCAGTTGTAGATGATAAAATGAAGTTGAACAATAAAACAATAGACTGTGTAGAAAGAGTAGACAATATGGTTATCCTCTTTAATATAAGGTTAGTGTGAGAAGATTGCAAGTCTTCAAATCATTCCTATTTGTGGAAAGACTTTCTTTATATGTGCATAAGTTGGGTTCAACTTACGTACAGGATTTTGTTCCTCTTAAGCCTTAGAATGTCTCATGTAACTGGCAAAGAGTCATGATAGGTAAAATAGTATCACTCTTTCTCTTAAACCTCATTAAACAGGAATATCGTATAATGGAGATTAATGTTAAGTGCCTTGCCCAAGGACAGTATAGTGGTATTTCCTGAAGGAAGACAGGCTTAAAGCCGGTTACTTTTCCTTGCCCAGAAATTTTCCCTGACTGTAACACACCAGTATCTTAAGGCTGATGATATGGTTGGAGCAAATCAGTCTGTCAATCTGTTTTAATCCACTGATTTTAAATAGAATGGTTTTTGAATGTCAGTATATTTACTTGGGATTTCAGTATGCAATTATTTCTTCCTTTATAGCTCCAATGTCATATTGAAACTGTATCTTGCTTCTTGCACGGTGCCCTTTGGAGGTCCCTCGTGTGTTGGAAAAAGTCTTCTCTTCACCATTTTACAGCATCTGGTTCCCATCCTGCTCACCCTAGGTTAAGATTAAACCATCTTGAGTTTCCAGCTGCCAGAGAGCTTGTTCCAGTGGCTGTAAAACCTAAATGATTCATCAGTTTATGGCTACAGTCATGCAGAATGCATAGCCTCCAGCCTTCTATGTTTATTTCACTCACCAATAGACAATAGACAGAACTAAAGACAAACTGTTGGACTTAATTTGATTCCTCAAGACCTCACAGCTGCGTCAGCATCATCTTTATATTTGTGCTTGTTTAATGTATTCCTCTCTACTTTGGGATTACCCTGGGTATCTCAAATCACTTCTACAAGGAAATGTATTTTCTGTAGGTTTTGTTTTGTAGTTAAGGAATCTTTTTTTTTTTCCTCTCTAAGCACTTTCAGTGAAACAAGCAAGTGGGATATAACAATGTCCTTAAACTCTTTGTCCACTGCATTTGCTCCCCTAAGTAGAATCACACAAGTTGTCATTCATTATTCCAGAACCCACATTCTCTATTTCCTGGTGCAAATCATTTGCACTCATTATCCTCGCGGGCGCCTCATATTTCTTCAACAGCATTCGACAGTGTCACTGTTTAGGCTTACTTCTGTTTCCCATTGATGACTTTAACTTTGTACCAGAGCCGGCAATGGGCTAAAACTGTATTGCAGTTCTGATGTGCATATGGCAGAGAATTTAATTGGGCTTTGAGAAAATTAATCAAAATAGTTTAGGCTCATTTTACAGGTACATTCCAATCCACCTTTTGTAATATTCTAAATTAATTATGAATTTCTACCATAGTGTAGATGTAACACTATTAAGGTTTTTTTGTAAGTATGTACTGCTGGCTAAGAAAGGCATAGTTTAATAACTTTTACAATGATCCACATCCTCATTTCCCCTCACTGGACTTCTGCATTTTTTTAATGACATGCTTTAACAGTGTAGCTATTGTCCATCTATATTTCGTACCGAGGGCAGCTGCAACATGTCTCACAATAGTGGGGACAACATCTCGCCAGTCTTTTCCGAAACACACTAGCTCTCTATTCTTTACTGAGCTCAGATTAACAACTCAGATGATTACTTTTACATGGTTTGGCTCCTCTTAGAACCCTGTTTTTCTGCGTTGAGATCCCGCAGAGGATCGTGCTTTTCTGACATTTAGGAAGAGTTAGTTGAGGGAAGGTGTCTGGTAGTAACACTTTAAATATGTTCAATTACACACTTTACCACTCAGATGCTATTTGGTGACAGTCTGTGCATCTGAAGGTATAATGGAAATAGAATTTTGAAAGTAACATGAGAAATATTTTATGTTGTATCTAATATGTGTGAGTTTATGTGTGTGTGTGAATGTGTGTATTGATTTGTATTGTCATTCTATCTATTGAAAGAGAATGACTATAAAAAGCAAGCAAAAGCAATAACAAAAACTATATATTTGTTTATGTATTCATATGTGTGTGTGTTTAGTTGTGTGCATGTGCATGTGCATGTGTATATGTGCGTGTGTGTGTGTGTGTGTGTGTGTGTGTGTGTGTATTTGTGTGTGTGTGTTAGAATATTAAATGCAAAAAAAAGGAAAATAAATTATTTCTTATCAAGATCGTATGTGTCTTCAAGCCAAAAGTACACATACACAATCCATCTATAAGTATTGATAGATAGATTGGTAATGTTTATGGAAAGGCAAAATATGGATGAATGTGGCCAAGCAGATGTTGGAAGTGCAAAATGATTCTCTCCTTTGCTTAAGAGTCGGAGGTGACATCTAGTGGAATTGTGCAATAAGTGCATCAGACTGGGTAAAATTACTGAAATTTAATGCCCCCCCCTATAAATTGTCATCAAATCTTCCTTAATTGAAGTTGTGACAAGTTATGCTATTACAGAAAGTACAGTGAATGTCTTGTGCATGTTCAAGTGCTTTTTCTTTTATATTTCAGGATAGACATCAGATCCTGACTTACAGTTATGGTAAAATGGGAGTTGATAGTAATAATAATACATTTTGATCTATCAACATTTTTCTATACACTCAGAGACACTTTACGAAGGTGTGGGGCACATGGACATCTCTCCTATTGATTTAAGGGTCAGCGGGGATTAATTCCAGGGTCAACTGGAAAGTGACATTATGTAAAAGAAGTCATATTTCCTGGCATTTTATTAAAAAAACTACAGTATGTAACTAAGAAATTTGCGGCTGAAGAGATCAATTCAATGAGCCACGTAGAATTCTGATTTGGTGTACTACGCTTTGACTCAAAAAATTTACATTTGGTAATTTTTCTCACTTGCTGGAATACATTTCAGATTACATTTTAAATTAGTTGCACACAATTTGTTTAATAAATTGTGTGCAGTAAGCAAAACATTTCAACAAAAAAATAGTTTCAATTTTATTATCAGTTCAGGGCTGTTTTGTGTAACAATCATATTCAGTAAAATGAATAGTGATGCATAATTCATTCATTTAGTATCTGTGCTGCTTGTCCTGCACTTGGGTTCATAGCCTTTTGGACTGTTGTAGAAAAATTGGGGAAACTGGAGAAAAAACGTGCAGAAGTAGAGAGAACATGTAAATTCTCTACAAAAGGTCCCAGTCAGAATGGAACTATGAACCTTCTTCAGAAGAAGCACTAACCACTGCGCCATGCAAGGCATAAGCCAGTTTATGGCCCATGAATTTTTACACAGCAGTAGGAGCTCGAGTTGAGTTGGGTATATCCTTTACTTTTTTTCTTCTTCTCCTTTCGGCTTTTTCCTTCAGGGGTCGCCACAGTGAATCAACCTTCTCTAACCCTATTCTCCGTATGCTCTTCTCTCACGCCACACTGCCATCATATCCTCTCTCACTACGTCCATAAATCTTCTCTTTGGTCTTCCTTGAGATTTCCTGCCTGGCAGCTCCAGCTCCAGCATCCGTCTACCAATATATTCACTATCCCTCCTCTATACATTACATGACCTAACCATCTCAGTCTGGCTTTTCTGACCTTCTCTCCAAAACATCTCACATGTGCTGTTCCTCTGATAGACTCATTCCTGATCCTATCCATCTTGGTCACTCGCAAAGAGAACCTTAGCATCTTCATCTCTGTTACCTCCAGCTCTGCCTTCTGTTTCTAGATTGGACAGACTGGCTGTCAGTAAAGTGACAAATTTCATAGTGAGAACGATAGGCTGACGTCTACGTTCTAATACCATGCGATCTACCCACACTACCTTTGCGATCGACCGGTAGATCACGATCAACATATTGGGCACACCCGCCTTAGGGTTATAAATGCAAATCTCCTAGAAATAAAAAATGAGATGACAAAAACATATCACCTTTCCACAGTTTATTTCTTTTTAAAATAATTCATAGAAATGCATACAATCACAAACTTATCTTTGTCAGGTTGTCAGTTTTGACCAAAAATAATATTTACTGTAGAATATAGAATATATATATATACTGTATATTGCTACGCCTACTACTTTACCGTAAAGGAGACAAAGGTAGGCAACAGTGGACTGTTTGTTACTACCAGGGATGGAATTTCAAGGAGCACGTCAATGTTTAAGATGGTCAGTTTTCACATGTGGCTCCCACTGGTGTAAATCAGGAATGCTTAATGCTTTTTATATACATAAAGTTGCTCTGGTAATAATGCGATATCAGTCGATAACAGGCATCTTGTGAGTCTTGGAGTAAAATTTCATTTACTAGAGCATTCCATTTTAGGATTTTAGTTGCAACTTGATATAACATGCCACTGAGATACTGTACAGTGAGAACTTGGCACACGCTGAAGTTGTAAAATATGATACCAGATAGTGAAATTACCATCCCTGATTGCTACGCTTACTACCTCACCATGAAAAAGAACAGGTAGGCAACAGTGAACTGTTTTACTACTCTGCTGCTGGTAGAAGGGGATCCATAAAGCAACTTCACTTAGAAGGCCTTCGAAGATCAGTAATGACTGAACTGTATTCAATATTAAGTATTCTTGTGAAAAAAAAACTTATGTTGGTAAATACATTATTATTCACCAACAGAATATATCTGCATTGTGTGTAAGCACTGTATGTTTTGGGATTGTGACTGGCAAATTGCTTTTATTTTCTACTTTTTGTTTATTCAACCGGCTTAAATATATGGTCTGTAGTTCCATACATTTTTTTGTACATACTGTTTCATTCAGATGGCACTCTTAGTAATGATGCCTTATGGACAGTGCTAGCCACTACCCCTCCACCCAGTGCTGTATTTTCCCATTTTTTCTTCTTTTTTAAGACACAGATACAACCAAGTCACATTGACACAGGCAAGCAGAACACCATATGTACACATAGATAAAGAGGCCACAGCAAGTGGGTAAATGGTATACTTAGGACTTGTCATGAAATGCTAGTGTTGCTAGACTGCACAAATCAGAATCTACCAAAAGTTAACAACAATGACTTATGAAACACTGTAAGATTTCCTTTCCACATCTAAACTCAATCTTCTCGATTATTTGTTGAAGAGCAGAATAGAACAGTCTTTTAAAGTTGTGTGCCAAGTTGTATATAACAAATGTTAAAAACTAGAGGATGGAACAATGATCTGAAATAAGTGCGTTCACGTGCTTCCCAGATTTTTGGAGACAGGAATATTTTTTTTTCGACTTCACTGTTTATATGGATGTCACGTTATACCATAGAAATACCATCAACAATACCAAGATGTGCTGAATTTGCTCCTGAGAGCTTTGCACCTGCAAATTAAGAGCTATTTTTGCAAGTGACATGAAAAAAAAAAAAATGCAACACATGAAATAATGAAAAAAAGGCATCAAAAAATCTTCAACTTCCTCCCACTTGCATGGGTCTCATGAGAAATATCCCCAATTGGGAAAAATATTTTATGAATATTTCCTGACATAAATACACTTTAAGACAGCTGTTTTGTCTGATTTAAAATAAAAGTCTAGTCCAAGACCAAAAAGCTTTCTTGTGAGGATTCAGTTTTGCACAAGAATATGTTAATAGCGTACTACTGAGTCATTTCTTGATAAGCGAGGACGCTGTAACAACTGAGGTGGAAATCCCCTCTGAATTAGCATTTGCTGACACATTTTATTCTTAAATGTTCATCACAAAGAAAAACAACTAATTGCTTGAAATCCCTGGCCCATTTTACAGCCCATCTTGAATATCTTTCTGCAGCACTGTTGCCGAGTTCACATTTTTACGATGCCACACATCAGGTAACCGTTTTTTTGAATAATCTAAGTCGACTGGGACAAAGTGAGGTTTTGGTCTTGGCCTTTAGGAAGGCTCCATGGAAATTCTAAATGGAATGATAACCCTTTCAGACCTGCAGGGAACTGTTTCAATGCTTGTTTTGTGAACATGAACAATAAAGTCTTTTGTTTGCCTTGCAAACTGAAATATTAACAGGATACAGAAGATAAAAGGGGAAACTAGACAAAAGGAAAGCGCTACAGTCGGTTGAGGAAATGCCATTTTTGGTGGTGATTTTATCAACCATTTAATACATGAAGACATTTGAGTACAGGGATATCCCTTACTTCCTTTGTGCAATGGTTATCTCTAAACTGGTACAAACATGGACAGAAGATTGAACCAAGGTCCCAAGAACCCTCAACCAGCAACAAATTGATGGAAAACATGAGTCAGACCAGACAGTCTGGAGATGTTGGACAAGTACGGTACTATCCAACTTCAATCTTAAATTGTTGACTGGACATGGATCAGTGCAAATCAACAATAATCAAGACGGCTCTGACAGAAAGTGGAGAGGTAATTAAAATAAACTTTCAAGGGAGTCTGCAGCCTATTTTAGAAAATCCACAGCTGTAGCTCTGGCACAGCTGCACACACATATTCATCAGTGCTGTGTGTCATTTGTAAACGTTGTTGTGCGGAATTGTTAGTGCTCTGAAACGGTTATTATTATTTGTAACAATGGAGGCACTGGATGAGATATTAAGAGACATTATTAAGATTTTGTAAGACTGTTTTCTTGTCTTTAAGCTGCTACAGTACAGATCCTCAGTGCATTGCATTGTGAAAAACCTTCTTTGTCACTCAGAGCGATTATCCTCACGTTTCTAAATGAACACTGTTGCCCAAGGATGAGCTTGTCCAAGCCAAGCATACCATTTTACCACTTCCCTGTGGCCTTTCCTCCCATAGCCCCCATAATTTGGGTCAAACATTTATACAAGTCCCAAGAGCAAAATTGCATGCCCCTTAAACATAAAAACAAAAGCAAACATTAGACCAACTTAAGCTCTTGCTTAAGTTCTCTCCCTAATGTGGCAGGACAGGAAAAGGCAAGCAGGTAGAAAAACAAAAGCACTGAGTGGCATAAAAAAGGAATCTCCAAAATAAACATAAAAAAAATTATATACCAACTGCGGAAACTTAATTTCCTGAGATGGTGTGCAAAAAGCTGCCTCTTTTTTAAGGGGACTTCTTAATTTGAGAACACAGAATAAAACAGATATTGGATTTTTCAAACCAGTTCGGCTACATACGAGAAAGATCACATAACCCTTGTTTTTGTTGAGAGTGGAATACAATTATCAGAATCTTCTTCCTGCAAATCTAAAAACTGTACAGACAGGTTACATTCATTTCATAACCTACTACATTTGTTTTTATATCAAACTCAGGAGAGGACAACATAAAAGGAGAAAGACATGAAACTTGCCTTTTCAAGTTTGGACACACTAAGGCCTATGACAGGAAATTCGAATGGAGTATTATTTTCTTCCCAATTCAAAAGATACAATTGTTTTGTTTGTTTCTTTCTTTCTTTCTTTTTTCATCTTCTTTTTATTTATTTTTTGTTTCTTTTTCTGGGGAACACTGACTTGACTTCATATGATGGTCAGTCTGGGGATTGTGAGCTCGAAACAGAGGAAACCGTCCTGCTCTCGATTTGAGGATCCAACCGCTTTTCCAAACCTCTTTACCTTCCTCTTCCCCATTTTCTTTCTTGGTGGAGTGTGAATTAGGTTCTGAGGGCCAATTTCCTGTGTTTTTTGCACCAATTGTGTGGGATCTCAACCTACGGATTCGACACTGTGAACCTCTCTGATAGGTTTCACCAGGGAACTTGTAGCCATGACACAACCTCTGGACACCAGACAACACAGTCAAGCCTGCGTGGCTACAGTTGATCATTTGGGTGCTGTTCTCTGTCACTCTCTGGGGGCTTCATTGTGTTCTGTCCTGGCGATGGGGCATGCGGCGGGTGCGTTACAGCGGGTGGGAGGGTGTGTGTGATTGGCACAGCGCTGGGCACGATGCCTTCAACGGGAGGTGGAAGGCCACCGGCTGGCAAGTTGACCACTCCTGGTGGGTACCTGGTAGGGGGGCAGATAGAAGAATAGCCAATAAAGCTGCTAGTAGAAAGTTGCATAAACGTTATTATTCTGAGTCATAAAAAAAATCATTTATGTGTATTCGTCACCAGGATGGCATATTTTGACCTACAAAGCAAATTGTGATATTGAAAACAAGGAACAAATTGCAGTAATAATAGGATAATCAATTAAATAGAGCTTCTGAATTCATGAGAGTCAAGAGATGTATTGTAAGAATGGGATAAGAATGAACATAGCACACCAGTATTCTGGTTTGAAGATGAATTTTATAGGTTTGAACGGTCTTGTATTGTTTTGCCTCATTGTATTTGTGGAATTTTTTATAGCTCTCGGGCATTTGTTACCATTATCTTTGGTTGTTGGGCCCTGATGTTGGAACTCGGCAGCAGAGAGTCTGAGGTTGAGGGCCTCCATGAGAGCTTCCTAACTTCAGTCAATAACATTCACCGTAACGAATACTGCAGTATTAGAATGTTATGCAAGTTGTGTCTTGAATGCATAAACTTAATATATCTTCACCATCACCTCTAACTTTTTATAGTTTAATTTCTGTTATACCTGAGATTGTATTCCTCCAAATAATCTAGATTAGAAATCTAAGTCAGAGATAAGGTTCGTTATTCAGTTTTATTCCCAAACACAGAGATGACATGGCAGTCAGGAGTCAATGGAGTTGTGAGCCTTTTATGCTTGTGTGTCTTTTTGGCCAGGAAATTTTGGCCGCTTTCACCTATAAATTATTCTTTTGGAGTTCTTTTCTATCAAAAGCTTATCACCAGAGATCAGAGTCAAAATCTACCACTCCAATTAGCCCATCAATACACCTTTCAAAAAAAGGTTTAATCTTTGAACCTTCCTGTCAAGTTGACCTCAACATCTTATACAGTGAAGGACTGATGGCTTTCTGTTACAGTATAACAATATATATGGATATATGGATATATATGGATTGCTGCCAATTTAAAAGCAAGTGCTATCTATTATTAGTTTGTGATACAGCTCTACAGTACAAACAGTATGCCTGACACGTCTGACTGAGGACATTTCAGTACTTACTCAAATGTATCACTATGTGTCTTATCATCCTGTGTTGTCTCAATATTATATCTGTAACTAGACATACAGTACTCATCTTACAACTAGGCAGCAGCAATATTCTTAGTATAAGAAAGGATCGTCATTCATATAATAGGAACCTTGGCGGTTTAAGTGTTTCTGTCACTTATTACCTATAAGCCCCATTGAGCTCTGGGTGAACAGTAGCTGAGTCTATTCCTGCCCAGTGGTTGTTCTGAGTGAGAAATTCCTTATTTACACAGTTCTTCAAACTGTCCGGAATACGACCTAAAAAAGAAAAAAATTCAAAAAGTCATACACACACACACACACACAACTAGAGCAACGATAATCGATATTAGCTCTTATTAGTCTGTAATTTAGACTTGAGTTTTACGTCATACATTTCATGAGATGTATTACAGGAATCGGGTAAAGAATGGGAGAATAGTTGATGATCCGTGGCAGCATATCCCCTGGATCATTTTTGCACTAACATCATTTAGTAATGTCTGCTTAGCTCTGTGTGACGAATGTACACGCTACCTGTGACTGCTCTTCGGATCTCCCTTGCTGCCTCCTCTCTCATCTCAAGCGAGGCCTGTTCACTGTACCAGGCAGCGTGTGGGGTGCAGATTAGATTTGGCGCATCCTTCAGCGGACCCTGGCTGAAACTGACACGGGTACATGCATTACAGTCAGACATAACAGCAACAAAACATGAACATGTGAAATCATCTCCAGTATTTATGGATTAATTAATTAATTTATTTATTTATTAATTGTTTCGTTAATTAATTCTTCTACTTTTAATTTCATTTCAGTTTTTATTCTCCCGGTTGTTTTGTAGAAAGTAATCATTGAAATATATTCCAATGTGATTTTAAAAATTCCATAGAAAATGTACATTATGGACTTAGGGTGGGTAAATATCATCCGGTAAAGATACCAAATAATGAAAGGTCGCATAGGTGATGGCATTTCAGATTTCCATTCAGATTAACATTTATTTAATGTACATTAACACTAAGAAATAATTAATACTTTATTAATCCCTTGTGAGGATATTCCTTCTATGCATTTAACCCATTATAGATGAACCCTGAACCCTTAGCTGACTGCCATCTATCAGTGCCAGAGGAGCAGTCAGGGGTTCAGTGTCTTGCTCAACAACACTTCGACACAATACGAGGAGCCGGGAATTAAACCGGGAATGTTCGGTTCTGTGGATGATCGCTCTACCTCCCTAAATTAGAATCCAGTGTACATTGATATGCGATGTCAAAACATGCGTAACAAAGCAGGGAGTGTTTCACCTGAAAGGCTCCGTTTCATGAACGTCCAGAGCAGCTCCCCGTATCCTCCCATCCTTCAGGGCCTGAGCAAGGGCTTTCTCATCCACCAGACCCCCCCTGGCAGTGTTCACCAGAAATGCCCCTTGACGCATCTGGAACACAGATATATGTAGCAAGTGATTCACTTTGATGTACGGCTTTAAGGCTTACTACAGATGCGTGTGTCTGTATGACATACTACTTATGAATAATAAAAAAAAAAAAAAACACATACATTCTTTTGAGGCACAATCTCCCTTTCCTTTCCTTTCCTTTCCTTTGCCAGAAATTTCAGGTGAAAACCAAGCCAAAATAATGAATGCTGTTTGTGAGATATCTCTTTCACATGCTCTCACCAAGCAAGATTAGACATTACTGAGAGCAATGTACTGTAGCGATGACTCACACATACTGCAGAGAACCTCATTCATCTGTACGTCACCAGGCTTCTCAGGGCATTTGCCTTGTTTAATATTGATAGTTGTGTAATGTAGAACAACATAGTTGATGTAGGGGTAAATAAATAATTCAAGTGTGCAAAAGGATGCCTGTGTGTGTATGTGTTTGTGCTTTCCACCTGTTTGATAGTGAAGTCGTTGATCAGATGATGGTTGTGTTCATTCAGACTGCAGTGCAGAGAGACACAGTCAGAGTGGAAGAGCAGATCCTGCAGTTAAACAAAGGCAAATCTTGATAAGATAAATCCCAGTTTTACTTTTTGTTTTAGAGTATACATTCACTCCGACAATAAAACTGTTTTGAAACGCATTCGTACCCAAATCTCAATTTAAATAACTGGAAAATACACCATCACAATCTGATTTTAAGAAAGGCTTGTCATTGATTGGCATCAATGTATTTATTTTCACATTTTTTTTCACTATCACTTGTATTGTTTATGAGTTGTCTTTTAACAAACTGTGAATACAAAGCGAAGCAAAACTCATTTATTGTGGTTTATGGATGACAATATTGCATTTGTGTGTGTGTGTGTGTGTGTGTGTGTGTGTGTGTGTGTGTGTGTGTGTGTGTGTGTGTGTGTGTGTGTGTGTGTGTGTGTGTGTGTGTGTGTGTGCGCGCGCGTGCATGTGCATTTACATGCATGCATACTACCTGTAGTGTGGTGACTCTTTGTAGTCCCAGGGATCTTTCAACGCCATCAGCCAAATATGGATCGTAGAAAATCACATTGAAGCCAAAAGCTTTAGCTCGGAGGGCTACAGCCTGGCCCACCCGCCCTGCGGACAAACAGTCACACATCAACTGACAAGTATCAGAAAATACTGCACATAATTACATACAGTTGACACATAAATACCACAATTTTGAGCATCCTCTTCCCTTTTATGACTGCACTTCTTAATGTCATACTATAGTCACAAGGCTGCAGTCCAGTCCAGTGATTATGACTAAGAGTGTTTCCATTCCGGGCAGAAAGTTTTGCATTCTGCTGCTAGCTAATCTACTTGTATTTGAACTGCAGCATTGCCCTAGGAGGCAAATTGAAATGACCTTAGAACAAAAATATCCAAAATTAAAATAGAAAAGAGAGGGTGGAAAAAGCTGGAGTAAAAATTCCAATGATATGCTTCTGTAGACAACTCAATGAACGATAATAACCACCGCTAATATGCATGTAATAATGAAATGCAATATAAAAATGATTCATGTTACACTCCTCTGCATCCTAACTGCCGACATCTGATAAACCGGACTATAAATGTAAGAGTTACTGTGATTCACATCACTCTTGCAACTGGAGGTTGCCCGGCTCTCATATTTTTTTTTTAACTTAATGGCTGCATTGTGTAACAATCAATTAAGTGCTGTTTTAAAAGAATTAAGCTCAAATTAACTATCAAAATTTTAGTAACCTAACATTATAAGTGACTTCACTAGTTTACATTTTCAAAAATAGTGCAAGTTTGGAGTTTTATAATGGCCATTGCAATGTGTGATCATATTAATTTACTTGTCATGCTGTTCATTGGATGCTCACACAAGTGGTGTTTTTTTTAGCAAATTCAAAAATATCTGAATATCAGAAATTACCACTAAAGGCAAATCAACACATTTTTAACTGATCAGTTTCTATTTTCTTATTTAATCAAGTAAAACAGAACCGGCCAACAAGACTGTAGATGATTTTGTTTTCTATAATATATAATAGAAGACTCAAGATTGGGCTTGGATTTAGGCCACCCCTAGTTAGTACATGACTTCCACACTGACTAAAATTACTATCATATGTTTTTACTCACCAAGCCCTATGAGTCCCAATGTCTCCCCTCGGATCCTCGCAGCTCCAGATGCCACCTCTCTAATCTGTTCTACACTCTGAACCCGCGTGCCTTCCCGGAGAGCCTGACATGAATGAGAATGCCACAAAAATATCCTGAAAACAGATGTTTCTGCACAGTCTTCTCGCTGCTATGTACAAGAGTCACAAATCAAAATCCTTTCAATTGTCAGTATTAATACTAAGAACTGACTTTAAAAATAGAGCAGCAACAATCCCGATCCTAATCAAAAATTATTCAATTCTGCTGGTGCCCTTAGTCCTTTATCAGTGCTATAAGGAATTTTGATAGCTGTGCACCTTATGGAAATGTAATTTAAACCCAGTTTTGTTGAAGTCACTTTTATCTGCCATGCAGGATTACAGACCTGGTGCAACCACGTTGTGCGTCGGTACAAGGTGAGGATGTGACAAAGAGTAGAGTCAGCTGTCTCCTCCACTGAAGCAGCCGGCATATTACATACAGCTATACCTGGTTGACAAGTGCAGATAAGAATTATAAATAGGTTTTTGGCCAAGCGATGAAGGTTGCTTAGGGGGTGACATAGTAGCAAAAAAGAAAAGGTGTCAGCGGTTTGTAATAGGGATGCCAAGTTTTCAATCTCAGAGTGTCTTCAGGGGAAGACGATAAAGGATGGAGCAGCTTTACTGAGTTCATATTTTTAGCAGCTGTTGCAAATTTCGAAAGGGTCAATGCTATCTCCAGAAACATTTTGGAAACAATGGCTGTTTAAATGGAGAATAATCACATTCAAGTTTGAGTTTTATAGATTAGCATGTTAAACTTTTATAATTAGGGGCAGTATAACATTTCACATATTTACATTTAATATGAGAACTTTAGTCACGCAGCTGAATTTGGAATTAACATTTGAAGCACAGAAGCAATTTTCATGGCCTTAACATGCACGTGAAAAACCTGTGCTACTTTCTAGCTTACAACTGAGATCACTGGTATTTTTTGGTTTCAATTTAATTATCAAAATGCCTGTAGGATTTTTGAGAACATTATTTAAACATTGAGGGACCTGAAATTGTACACAAATTAATTAAAATTGTTTTGCGCATAATGTCCACTTTGGATAACAAATTGACATGTACATGGCAGCAAAAACTGTGATATTATACTTTATCTTTCACTGGTGAAAAAAACAGACACATAATATGTGTGAAAAATGCAGTCAGTAATTTCTGATTTGATGTAAAAAAAAAAAAAGCCATGTAAAGTAAGCCAAAAGTATCAAAGGAGGATGGTTCAAATAGGAACTTTTCTGTGATATAAGAATATTTTGCCTTTTTACTATGGTGTGAAAAGGAAGAACTGCGGAGATGTAGACGAGTTCCAATTTAAATTCAGTCCGATTCTTCATCAAAGACTTGGAAAGACTAGCTGAAGCAAAACAAGTCTTTGTCATTTCTAGATCCTTCTGTTCATAAGACAAAAAGAAGAGCAATCAAGGATGTACAGGTGACTTATTCTGGATAATACTGGTACTGATTTTTAAAATAAAAAAAAAATAATATAATATAAATATAATATAATATAAATAATTTAGCTAAAAGCAGACACAAAAACAACTGTGTTCAACTTATTTTTGTTGTGATATATATATATATATCTTTTTGGCATGACGAGACAATGCAACTCCTTTGAGCCCTGTTTGACAACAAGTCAAAATCTGTATTTCTCAACAATGTGGAGGTGTTCTTCACATTTAGAGATAAATAGTAGCTAGGTTCTTTCTTACAGACTCACCTAATTCGCCAGCTGATTTTATGTCAATATTGTCATAGCCACTTCCAATACGGACGATGATGCGCAGAGCTTTAAACTTCTCCAGGTCTTCTCTCATCAAAGTGATGGTGTGGTACATCAGCGCACCTACAGCTTCGTTCAGGACCTAGACACACAATTATTAAAGATGAGGATAAGATACAAATGTCTCTGTGGAGAAATACACAGCGGTTTGACAGAAGTGTGACAGTAAAGACAGTGAGTGTATACTATGTATTTCTGAGTGTATACTGTGTATTTTGAGCTCCATAACCCTCTTTCTATTTGTGCCGTTCAAATGATCTCCATACCCTGATTCGGTATCCAACATCCCTACCTGTATTGAAAAACTGTTTTTTCCTGAACATTACCATGGAACCCAATGTATTATATATTATATATCATTATAACCACTGGAAGCAGGATTGGGTGTCTTTACTAACAAAGCAATTTAATCCACTCAGGATGAATCTTTAGTGCTCAAAATGAAAATAAAGCATTATAACAGAAAACCAGGTGAGGATCCTATAGACCGGGATCAGATGAGCATGTGACAAACAGTTGCCTCTGCTTCACCTTTTTAATTGGCTCTCGGTTAACCATGCGGTCTTTCTCTAACATTGCCAGCCCTCCTGTTCAGGGTTTAAAAAATGACATGCATTTTAATTATAATAAAAAAGGCCCTTTAATTACACAATGAGGTGGCTACTTACTAGAGAGAGAACACAAGCCATAGATAGTGAGCGGGAGAGAGCCATCTGCTTCTCCCACGCTGTTGCCTACTGAGCAAGATCGCAGTGTGTCTGGCAATGTTCCAGAGCCAGACATCTCTCTGCCAGACATACAAACCCATTTAGGGTCTGACCCAAATTTTAATTTCATTGTATGCTTTGCATCTTTTTTCATTACTTTTCCACTTTCAACGTCTTCATTTAAGTTTATTTTTCTTTGTTGCATGAATAACATTAAAGATTTCACAGCTTTAAATCAGCTGTGTTTTGATCTAGTTGATCTTAGCTACTGTCATCCTTTTCAGATTAACTCATTCTTCCGCACCCACAGCCACGTTGGTATTTATAGTAACATTTTAAGGCAGTGTTGGTTAAAAAAAGACAGTATTACCATATTATCATAAGCACCCAGGCATTGAAGAAATACTGCATAAGATGGAATCATTTTCCTATTTTTTTCCTCATCATTAATTAATCTAAATTTTAAAATTTGTCAGATTTTGGCAACCCCTTCAAGATTGTTTGTGTAATACCAACAAAGGTTAAAATGGATACGAAAGGTATTTTCTAAATCACTGTATGGTCCCAGACATTTTGCGCTATTGCGCAGTAAACACCTCCCTTTAAACATTAGAATTGATATTTTTACATCAAGTCTCAAAAATCTGAATGCAAACTAATTCCAATGACCAATACTGTATATATATTTGAGGAAGGCTGTGTTGTTTATT
Source organism: Fistularia commersonii (assembly GCF_037954325.1). NCBI lineage: Eukaryota > Metazoa > Chordata > Actinopteri > Syngnathiformes > Fistulariidae > Fistularia > Fistularia commersonii. The sequence goes on from NC_141296.1 coordinate 10,552,933, forward strand.
TACCTTCTCATGGATCTCCTGTGTTGACTGAGCATCGCAAAAGGCCACCGTTGCAACATCTTTCAGGATGGGCATCTCCACAGTGCAATCGCGCCCATCCAGCAATGCCACCAGGGGGCGTGGGTGCATGGGCCCATTCATGATAGGTGGTCTGATGCCTGGAAACAAATGCATACAAGTATTAATTGTGATCAGGTTGAAAAAAACGACAATAAGACACAAGCATGGAATGGTTCTGAGAGTCCCTTTCAATCTGTAAATAATCTGCAGGTAAAAGTGTGTTTTTTATTGTTCTTGTTCCTTGTTTGCACACCCTGGTTGACTGCCCATAATTTAAAAAAAAATCTTTTGATATCAGTTGATTTGTCATCTGTAAAATCTTTAAGCAAAGGTATCAACTTGTTCCTGGGCAGAGATTAGATCTGCTTGGGTTCAAAATCCCATCATTTTCCTGTTCCAGAAGGATGCAGTTTCCATGGCAACTGTAATGTTTTCTGTCATAAGAGACAATGTTTCACAAAAGATATTGACTTTATTACTTTGGTTTCTACTGTTCAATTCAACTATTAGAGAAGATGAATGTAAAATAGTGTGGGGGCTAGCCTGTTTGTGATTGTGAAGATCACCTAATCATTGAAAAACAAAACAAAACAGCACAAAATGTTAACCTCATTTGTATTTTATCTGTTTCATTGCTGTCGTCTCAGTTTCCCAATGCAAAAAAATACTGCCTTAAATTAAGCTAGTATGGAGTGTTAGTCTTCAATAACACACTCCTATCTTGGTCTGGAGCCTCTTTACTGACAGTTCATGACAACCTGTATATGATTGCAATTCTATTTCTTACAAGTCAAATGGGATGATGTGATGACATAAATGTTTCATCGCACAAGTGTGGGTTATCATTTTCCTCTATAACACAAATGTGTGGATGCAATTTATTGCTAAGAATATGTACCCATAGGACATTGAACTATATGAAATAATATCATAAATTCCAATCTGAAATGGTGCAAGGTTTGCTATAAATCTGCCATAATTTCGCCTGCCCCAAGGGAAACTGCAATCAACAGCCATGAAACAGTTTTTTTCACATGAAGAAAAATTGCAATTTTGAAGGGTTGAGACCTGAAAATGTAAGAACTTCCACCTTTTCTGTGACAACTAAATGTCCTTTTTTTCTCATAATGTTTTTTTTAATAATAGAGGTACACAATGTATGTTTCATAGATCGAATGAAGAGGATTATGTGCAATGACAAAATGCAGCTGATGTACAGCATAGGGTACTTTGTCAATATTTGAATAGAGTGAGCCTACCCTTCCACCTCTCCACAGAACAAATTATTATTTCAAGTTATGTTGCAAAGCAGATACATGGGACACATTATGTTCAAGTTTAACAAGACACTTTTACAAAATGTTTCTTTCCCGTTGTGATCAGGGTGGAATGCTTAGATTTTTTGGGATTGCCAGGGCATTGCAGGATTGATAATTAAAAACCTCTGACAAACATATTGATAGAGGCCTTAGACATCCAATGGGCAGGATGGAGATTCAAAGAAAAGTCTGAGACACTGGACATATATTGGTCTGTTTGACATTGTGAAGATATGACAGCTGTCTAAATCACTGTGGAGGAAATCAGTGCCAAGTTCTGCCTCTTTCTGCTGAGGCTGACTGTGCCCATCAGTCATTTTGGTCACTTTTGCATTTAAGACCTTCAGCCTGACAAACCAAATAAGCCCATGCCTCTGTCATTTGTCCTAAAATATTTCAAGACCTTCTAAAATTTCCAGACAGATACACAACTGGCACTTTACTTGATAATGTGGCCATTTTTGAAAATAATTCATTGCGTGAAATATAATCAGTCACGGATAAACCATGTGCAGAGGGTAACCGCTGAGCAGCAACCGAGGAATAGTTAGAAGTTCAGTGTCTTGCTCAGTAACAATTTGACAAGATCGAAGGAGCTTTGTAATTGAGCCGCAAACTTTGTTTCCATGACACCTGCTCTTACTACCTGAGCCTCGTCAACCACCACAATAAAAAAAAACAAAACAAAGGAAATTACTCATTTTAACATCCATGTGCTACAGTCTTCATTTTTTTTTTGTACAAAAGCAGATATTGACAAACTTTTTTTTTCAATTCAGTGCATAGATTAAGACAATTTGGAGAGAATATTGTTCAATTGCAATAGCCAGTCACATAAAACATGCTATCATTAAGCTCCCAGCTGAAGACATGACTAGGTGATGTTTGAGCATTCAGGTCATACTTTTTCTATTTTTGATTTGTTTTTGGTACACTTAGCTTAGAGTGTTGTGAGACTTCTGTCAGTGACAAACCTATCTGACATTACATAAAAAAAAATGCGTCCTGCTTTTGCAAGTAATTTCTGCGCTTGAATGGTTCCCAGCCTGGTGCAGGTCTACAGTTTTGTTTCTAGTGTCCTTTGACAGCTCATTGGTCTTGGCTATGGTGGAGTTTGGAGTGTAACCGTTTGAGGTTGTGGACAGGTGTCTTTTATACTGATAACCTGTTCAAACATGAACCATTAATACAGGTAATGTGTGGAGGACTAAGGAGCCTCTTAAAAAATAATTTACAGGTCTGTGAGAGCCAGAAATGTTGCTTGTTTGTAGGTGACCAAATACTTATTTGCAATCATCATTTGCAAATACATGTTTTTAAAATCAGACAATGTGATTTTCTGGATTTTCTTTTTTCTCCCACTCTAATTCCTCTCTTTAAAGGACATGCAGTATTAGAGCACGAAACATGACATTCATAGTGACTTTTTACTTCAATTAATTTATTTGAATTTTCGCTCTTTCAAGGTGTGGGCATGAATTAAACTGAACCATGAAACTGACTGATTTTGAGCCTCTCAACCACCACTTTGTCTTGCCCCTCTTCTATTAATATATGTCTGTATTCTGAACTCTAATGTCAATGCCTGTATCAAATTACTCAGTAAGCTCTCTTACAGTGTTGTAACATTTCCTCATTGTTCTTACAGTAAGCTGCCATACTTTGCTGAAAATACAGCTTGCACTGTGTCTGGACAAAATTGACAAACAATAAACTACCAAATTATCGCACTCAGAAGCAAAGATAGCCCTCTACCTCAATCCTTGTTTGTACTTTCTTCATGTCTGCCTCTTTACATTATAGCATGAAACTTAATCTGGAAGAAGCTGCCCCACCTTGCAGTCATGCCAGGAAGAAGAAATACAAATCCTCCCAGCAGTCTGTTATGTAGCCTTGTAAAACATTAGATTTTGTAATGGGATTTGCCTGGAGGCATTTGAACTCAATACAAAATCAATGATGCATAGCTGAGTAAAAGGTATCCAACACTAGCAAAAGGTGCTCAGGCTTTGTAATAATACTTTAGATGTAATCATGAGGATAACACTTCCATTTAGATGCTCCACCTTGGAACATAAAGGTCTTTGGACAACAGGGTATTTTTTCAACTGGGTAGAGCAGAGATGCCTGAGAACAAAAGGTGATTCAGATATGCAGAGTGCAACCTAAAAGCACATGATTTCTAGCACAAAAAACTGGTCAATCTAGCAGTTTTCCAATAGAGTAATGGTTTAAGCAAGTCAAAGATTCCAGGCATTTCTACAGCTCACGCTTGGTCAGAGTGAGGGAGGAAATAGCTCTCATTCCAGCACCAAGAGTGACCTTGGGAGGACTAGCGCCACTGACTGCTGAGTAGTACTATGACGATAAAATCCTCTTTCATTCTCTCTCCCATACCCCTAAACATAAACACACACATACACACTCTTCTGAACAGCACAAATATAAATCCTCTGTTTGTCTATAAATCCCTGAATTGAACAAAATCAAATAGCCATTATCCCCGTAGCCATAGCCCCTTCAAAGCCTTCACTCTCCTTGACATTGCATTAAGAACTCATTAAAACCTTTATCATCTTAAATACTTGCAGAGTTATATTCATTTTCCAAAGTCTTTAACCTCATCCACTTTGTTCTCATAATATTCACTACACACACTCTTAACCCTCTATAGCCCAGGGGTTGAGACACTGGCGGGAGCTTTCACAGCGCAACCAGGCATCTTGATGGCTGCTCCTTCCTCCTATTAATGGACTTTTCTTTGATTGATCATACAATATAGTAACATCAATAAAATAAGATTAGAGAAGTTTTCTGGCGATATTGATCATTGCAATAATAGCCGTCTTTGTTTTAGTAATTCTGCCTAAGGCAACCATGCAAAATTATATCCATGCAAAATTATATTCTGCAATATGAAAATTACTCGGGTATATTTGTAATCAAAGCAGACCATTTGACTGACACTGATGGGTCTGGAAGAATGAGCCAATGGGAAAGCCCTGCTTCCAAATCCAGCTGTCTTTGACCTGATATTGAGAAACAGCTGGATTTCTGTCTCAGGGGAACTTCACTGTCAATCATGCAAAGATTAGCTACTTTTATTTTTGAATCAAGCATATCCTAAGGAAATATTTGTTTTATAATTGGTAGAAGAAAACAGACAGAATTACAAAGCTTACATTCCACCTATAATTAGTCATTTCATCATTTGCAAGCACATAGCCATCCTGTGACGAAAGAAATGTTCAAGAGCCTGGTATTCAAAAGTCAAAACTAACAAACTACAACATAAATTTAAAAAATGCCGGGGAAAACTTGGAAATAATATTATATTATTATGTTAAAAATAATATAATAATATATTATATTAGAGTCATAGCTTTGAGGGAGATACATGTTCTCCCCATGTCTGTGTTGGTTTCTTCCGGGTGCTCCTGTTTACTCCCACAGTCCAAAATCAAGCAGCATGTTAATTGAAAAAGTTGGGAAAATTGCCCAGATGTGTGAATGAGAGAGTGAATGGTTGTCTCTCTCTAAATGTGGCCATGCAATTGTGCCTTTTGTCCGATGGCAGCATCTCCAGCATCTCCCGTGACCCTAAGTAGAATAAGCGGTCGACAATGGATGGACGGATACAAGAGTAAAGTCAGTTTTGTAAGTTATTCAAACAACAGTAACAAAAAAAAAAACGACAGAAAAGACTATGTCTTTTTCAAGTGGATTTGCCGAGTAACTACATGAGTATACATAGATGTACCCCCACAATATACAAATATACATGTAGTATATACTGTAAATAGATTGATAGATAATCATCATAAACTTATGATTAGATAGATATTATTACCATTGTTGATATAATGTACATATTAGTAATTTAAAGTTATTTTTTCCTCTAGCACATTTCTTTAACAAAATAATAATAGAATAATGTGTGGCATGTAGAATCTTATCATTATTTTATAAAACAAACTGCCAAAAATGCTTCTTACATTCCCCTCGTAGTATTAATAGCCCCTCATGCCATTCACACTTCTGTTCCCTCACATGAAGCAGTGCTCATCTTCTACACACTCTGCTGCTGTTTCATTTTGCCTTTGCCTTTTCATTTCATAAATGAAATACCCTGCCTCTCTTCCTGATTTTATCACACTTCCTCCCCTATTGAGCAGAACTGAAAGCAAACCCCTGGCAGATTGTGGATGCCTTTTTTTACACAGAACAGAGGAGAAGAAAATAGGCAAGCCCTGTCAGCACCTGTAAACATTTTGGCAACCAACAACTAAGGTCTAGCACCAATGATTGATAAGGGTGCTGGCTCTTATGGCATGCAGGAATACAATGGGGTTCAAAAGCCCCTGCATCACTTATTTCCTATGTGCTGATCTCACCATCCCTTCATCTCTTTTTGCCTCATTTTCTTTCTCAATTTCTCATTTCAGTCCCTTCCTCCTGAGGCTTTCCTGAGGTCCCTTGCCATTACTCTTTTTTCTGCTCTGCAATTCCTCATCCAAGCGAAGACACAAGCCATACCTTTACCTTTATATTTAGTCAATAAAGGGAAGTACAAAGTGTTCAGACAGCTTTATGTTGTCTGCAGTCTTTCACTATTTATTATCATCTTTCAGAGCCCCATGTGCTAAATGGAAATAAAACAAGACAGACATGTTCTTTGCCAAAAAGTCAAGCCTTCCTTTGCGAATTTGACAGAAAAATAGGCTCAGATTCAGCTACTTGCATACAGAAATGACCACCTCACAGACACCATTCTCCATCTAACACACAAAAACTGGTTTATACATACACAAACATGGGAGCTAGTTGCAGGTACTGTATCAGCAGGCAGGTTCAGGCTTGTCAGCTTTTTGTTCCCTATGACGCCAGCAGCAGCAAACCCGACAAGGAAACACAACAACTTAGCAGCAGCTTTGGTATATACCAGCAAAAAAGTCAAATACTTCATCTTGGGTTTTAGTTGCATCGTGCCTCCATGAGACACAGATCATGTCTGTTTGTAAATACTGAGTTCTGGTGGATTTTTCTTGCTGACACAATGTAATTTGAGAGCTGATATAATATGAAAGCACTGCTCTCAGCCTTGCTGTGTACTACGGGATAGATCAATAGATCAATGAAGCCATACAATTTTCGGTCAAATTAACATTGACTCAAAGATCAGCAGATCAAAAAAAAAATGTTCACAGCATTGCGTGTAAATATGCAACCTTTTCTTTGATGGGATTATGAAATTATTTCATTTAGATTCAATCATACAGAAAAAATAATTTTTCTCCATAATCATCTATAATCAGTTTATGACTATTTCAAAATGCTAACAAAATACTGGCGTAATCAGTGAATGAAACATGATAAATGCAGTACATTAGAAAAAACATATTTCAGTGAATTATACAATCTCTAAATATCTATTTACTCTTTTTAGACCTTCTAATTGAAACAGAGGCCCTATGTTTATCAAACAATCAAAGCTGTTGATCTTCTGATCTGTAGGTTACATACATACTAGCAATAGCAGCTGTTTCAACTGCAGTGAATACAGATTCGGCACACACTACTGACGTGTAAAACAGAAACAATAATTGTATTGTTTGTAATGTTCTCGTCCAGGCATTGTTCATCTCCCCGTCAGTACAAGGTTCCAATGTCAACCAAACCAAATTCTTTGTTTGAAAATACTCGGTCAATAAAGCTGATTCAGATTCTGAATAATAGGCGCAAGATAGTCCAGAGGCTTTTCCTTGTTGTACATTTATTTCTCTCACTGCCTCCTTGTCTAAATTATTATATATCTTAATTTTATTTATTTTTATTTTACTTCATGTATTTATGTTTATGCACATATATATATACACACACACAAATATTCTTTGAAAAATAGCTAAAAATAGACAAGTTGATAGCAAGATGGATAACCTTTGTGGTTTGTTTTTTGGTGGATGGGTTCGATTTCGACAAGGGGATCTTTTTGTGTGGAGTTTGCTTGCTCTGCATGTGTGTTTTCTCTGGGTTCTCCAATTTTCTACACAGTCCAAAAACATGCAGCAGGTTAATTGGAAGAAAATTGGGAAAATTGCCCCGAATATGTGAGTGAATGATTGTTTGTCTGTTTATGTGGCCCTGTGATTGACAGGTGACCAGTCCATGGTGTACCCCACCTCTCGCCCAATGACAGCTGGGAAGGGCTCCAACATCCCCCACAACCCTGAGTGCAGGATGAGTGGCAGACAATGGATGGATGGTTTTTACCGTTTCAGCTACAACTTCATCTTTTGTGACTCAAGCTTTTTCAGTTTATTATTTGACTCATTGACCAAACTTGATAGAAATCAGCGAATTGCCACATGATTCCCTTGACTTTGTCACTGGCCTCATAAGGGAGCAATACAATGCCACTTGGAGACTTTAACAAGTTCCAAACTAACGCAATTTGATTTTATATTCTCCTTAAAACCTCACTGGAAAAGGCATTAAGGCGTCTTCTACTGAACTTATTTCTTACTGCATCCAATTTTATTTTACAATGTTGTTGGGGTGAGTAGCAAGAGTATCTGAGCAAGTGCTAATCTGAGGATGTGATAAAGGCCTTACATCATATATATATTACATACATACATACATACATACATACACTTACACACACACACACACACACACACATATATATATATATATATATATATATATATGTATATATGCACACATGAATACAAACACACACACAAACATACACACACACACAAACCAATTTCGAAAGACACCCTAAAAATGTTGCACAATCAAAAATGTGTGCTCCAACAGATCTAAAGACCTGATCATAGTGTTGGATTTTAACACCAATAACCCCTCCCCTGAAAAAATAATAATAGCCTTTGTTGCAGTGACCTTGGACAATCAAGCCATAGCACATATATGGAATCTATATTTAAAAGACTCTAAAACTCATGGCTATAACTTTAATCTTTGATGTCATCAAGAACACAGCCCGCAGCGTGTTGATGACATCATAGATTACAATCTCCACACCATTACTGAGTTGTTCTGGTGGAAACAGGTCCACAAATTCACATTCAAACGATGGCAGAGACAGTAATTCAGGTTTTGATCAAATGAGCATTTATTGTTCTTCTCTCTGCTTCTTTCTTCCACCCACCCCTCCCTTATTTCATAGCAGTCCTACCTTCATACCAATATTCTAGAACCGTCTTTTCCAGCCTCTATCATAAGATACATCCATCACCTGTCTGTGAGTGCAGTTCCGATTGCACTGATGTGTGCACTTGTGTGCAAGTTGACCTATGTGTGCATGTTGGTAAGCACATTTATGTGTATAATGTGTGTTTGTGTGCATGTGCATAAGCTCTTCAGCGAAGAGCAAAAGAGGCACAATGAAAGGGAAATATGTGTCATGTCCTTGCTAAACCTCGGAGGAGACAGAGCTATTTTTGCCGTTGCAAATGAGGTGTTCAAGCAGCCTTCAATAACCGATATTTGGTTCCACACACAGACACAGACACAGACATAGACACAGACACAGACACAGACACAGGCATAGAGACACACAAACACACCAAAAAAGAAAAAATGAGCTAAAGAAAATGCAAAGCATTCTTATGAGCTGAGGGACCCTGAGTAAAATGTAAAGAAGGAAAAGATAATATACGTAGAGAATTAAGAAAAGGAGAGCATGAGAGACAGAGAAGGCTGAAGAGAGAGAGCGAGAGAGGGAGGGAGAGAAAAAGATAGAAAGAGAGAGAGAGAGAGAGAGAGGGAGAGAAGGGGGAGGGGGAGAAGGTAAGCAGAATAATGTACATTGAGTTCACATATAAACACAGCTACCACATGAAAGCATAGTCCTAGTAGTTTACCCAGAGGCATGCCTTTGTTGAGGAGATGTGAGCTTCCCATGGTGTTTTCCCCAGCCAGCCAGGACAGAACAGAAACCTAAAATCTTCACACAGCAGACATGAACAGCAATCCAGTCAGCATATGGCGGCTGTGGCCAGCTACCTCGCTTCCCTTAGTCCTTCTCCCAACCCCTTAGTGACAAGCATACACATGTGCTCCCCCTCTTTTCTCTCTCTGTCTCTCCCCTCCCTTCCGTCCCCTTTACTCCCCCGCTCTCTCGTTCACTATCAGTCTTACTCCTCCCTCCTGTTTCTAGCTACCTCCCCCTCTTTCTCACTTTCAGTTAGAGCAAATCTCTCTGTCTTTCTGTCTCTTGCTCTGTCTCTTTTTCACCCACTAAACACACACACACACACACACACAACTATAGAAAATGCAAGTACTGCTTCATTTATGGGAGCAGGAGGGCAAGTGAGTGTGAAAGGGAAGGCGGGAGAGCAGAAGAAAAAGTGTACGTGTGAGAGAGAGGGAGAGAGACAGAGAAACAGAGCAAGCGGGCATTGGGAGGAGTCAACCGCAGTCAAAATTCATCTTTTGTTTCCTGAAAGACGACATGGAGGGTAAGAGAAGAAAAAAACTGTGGCGTTTACAGCAAGAAATGTCAGTCCTTTAATATTTAATAGACTGTGAATAACCCCAAAAGAGTCACTCTGCCAAAATGTCATGATTTTTTTTCTATCAGTGCTCTTTATAAATGTGAAGTACTTTTACAATTATAATGCAGAACTATAAAGAATTTATTTATTTACTGGGAGGGTGGTCTTTATCATTGAAAAATTAAAAATAAGTAAGTGTAATTATAAATGTACAGAATTGCAATTATACTTTGACAAACCAAAATAAAATATTCATCTTAAATTCTTCAGAGTAAACATGCTACATTTGCTTATCAACAATCAAACCACACACACACAGACAAACATGCAGGCACAACCACAAACAAGCACATGCGTAATTCGAAAAACTTCTGTGTTTTCTGTCTAAAATTAGACAACATGACTTAAGTCAGCAAGAAATAATCAGGTAAAACAAACATTACAATGCTGAGAGGAGTAGAATTTCATCTCAAACCTTCCTTGACCTGCTTTATTTCAATCTCAAGTTTCCATATCCACAGATGGTCACTGCAGTAATTAAGCAATTTTAAAAGGGAAAAGGAGTTCATGTGGTCGAACAAGCACTGAATAATTACACATTGAAATAGCATGACAACACTCAAAAGGCTACTTCAAATAGTTCATTTTCAGTTTACAATTCAGATTCCACTACTGCTCACAACTGAGGTCCAGATAAAGAGTCTGGTAAAGATTGATGATGAACTATCGCTATTTCATCTGAATGCTACATTTACTTCTGTGAATCATGAATTATTATTATTATAATTTCAGCTTAATTTTTGACGTAGCATAATAAAGCAAAGAGGCACTTGCATTTTCTTTCGTCCCCTGACTTGAGTGAAGGACAACCTGTTTGGCAGGTTTCAATGACGAAACGGCAGAAATGAAACACAAAAAAATATTTTTCATCCTGGATCAGCAAACACTTGAGCATCTACATCAGGTCGCTCGAAAATACTATATGTTGGAATCATCAGAGAACTCAAGTCAAAACATGATTTGGAGAACCAAGCCTGTGCTTTCATCTCAGATGTGATGCTGTCTTAGATTTGTGAAACTTGATGCTCTGCGTATAAATGCAACTCATAAAATACAAAATGTTCCTCCTTGCTTCTATGGGTCTGTTCTGGTAAATGCATGTAGCATCAGCAGAACCAGACCTTTCTTCAAATGTCACATAATACCAGATTATCAAAGTTTAAATGTTAACCAAATTATGTTTCTAACACCACAGGAATGTCTCATAAAGCATTTCATGAATCAAAAGCTCCTCCTAGCCAGTTGAAGTGTTGTTGAGCAAGACACTAAACCCTTCACTGCTCCCTGGGCACTGCTTAAATGGCTGCCCACTGCTCATGGTTCATCCAGGATGGTTATGCAGAGGATCTTTGTCCACGAGGGATTAATAAAATATTCAAACTTCAAATTCAAAATTACGTTAAAATTAGTCAAATAATCATGTTGCACCATGATAATAAAATTGATGTATATTAACATCAACCACAACTATACTCAGCTATAACCTCTAGTGCTTCACTGAGTTTAACATCAAAGATGATTAGATCACATGCCATTGGTTAAATGTCATATTCAGCTGGTGGGTGTAAAATCAGCGAGTGTCCGAAGCTAAGGAGAACAAGTCTTTGAGTCTGCTGGTCAACTTTGCAATGTCATTATTTTCGCTCTCCTCTACTCCAAACACTTCATTGGCTTTTTTTTAAACTGAATGACAACACAGCCATTATAATCTTCACCGAGAGCCAAAAAAAACTTTAAAATTGTATTTTAATCTTCAGAAATTATCATATTTCTTAGACTATGAGGATTATTTGTACCGACAGCACAGATTGCAATTATGCCTGTTCAAAATAAAAAAAACGTATTAACTCCACAGTGCCAGAAGATATAACAGCTGCTGTGACTGTAGGTGTGTTGATTTGATCTCACATTGTTTACCATAGATAAAGCCACTAAGGGGAAGAAGACATGCCTCAGTAGTTTCCCCGTTTCCCTTAACTACCTTTGAAATACTTTCAATCTCGAGATAGAGCAAGGGAGAAAATCTGATGTTGTTGCATTACCTTTTTGAACATACAGTACTTGACATCTTCACAACCTTTGAGTGTTTTTTACCATAAACTCTGTTTCATTTCCCTCCCAAACATCTAAAGTAAACTTAATGCTTTTCAGCTATCATTGAATAATCAAGAGATGTAATTTTAGGTTATCTTAGGTCAAAGGTTAAGACAAATCATTTAAACTATTCAGCTACTTCCTTCAGAAGTTGCCACAGCAAATCAACCTCTTTCATCTAACCCTAATATCTGTATCCTCTTCTCTCACATCAACTAAGTTTATGTCCGATTTCACCACGTCAATAAATCTTCCTTTGGTCTTCCTCGAGGCCTCCAGCCCAGTAGGTCCAACCTCAGTATCCTTCTGCAAATATGTTGTCTATCCCTCCTCCGTACATGACCGAACCATCTCAGTCTGACTTCTCTGACCTTATCTCACACCTTATCTTATCTCTATAACAGCTAACATGTGCTGTCCCTCTGTCGGACTCATTCCCGATTCTATCCATCCATATCACTCCCAAAGAGAACCTCAACATTTCCATCTCTGCTACCTCCAGATCTGCTTCCTATCCTTTCCCCAATGCCACTGTCTGTAAACCATACAGCATCGCACAAGTCACTTTTCATTCTGGCTGATACTCTTTGATCACCAGCACCCTGATGCTGTTCCAGCCTGCACACTTTTCTCCGCTTGTTCCAAACCTGCCATGTATCTAACGGAAATGTCCACGGCAACTCCGAGTGTAAGTTGTCAAAAGATCCAAAAATATTCATTGTGAGAACTGAAATTAATTTTTCTTTGAAAACACAAAATGCCCAAGCTATTGAGGTATAGCACTTTTTTTTTCTAATAAAAGGTGGTGTAAATTAGCTCCTTCTCTATGATGGGCTTCCAGGAACTTGAATAATGCTAGATGAGCCTTTTTTTTCTTTTAATTCTTTTTTGTTTGTTTATGTTTTTTTTCTTTTTAAATGTTTTTTTTTTTTGGGGGGGGGGGGCTAATTTATTGTTCTTGAAAACAGTGTTTCCATTTACTTCACTCAGAAAGGTGGAAATTGCTGCGTGACTTTCCGGTTAAACTATTATTGTTTGTTGTGGACCAAAAAAATCATAGGCCTCTAAGTGTAGAGTTGAGAGTAATAAGTTGATTTAAAATTTTGGGAGACTTATTCTTTAAAAAATAACATTAGGAATGCAAAAATTAAACACAGTTGGAAACTGTTGCAGCTGCCAACAGGGGGCAACATTACTGCAAATGTGCTGATAGTTTCACTCTTGCCCATGACCTTTGGTAAACTTAACACATCATTTGATTGACCCATTTTCTGAAGGGCAACCCATGTTTGAGCTCTAGTATGTAGAATACAGTCCTGTTTACCAAAGTTTACCACATATCAGGTACACTGCCTGTCTGCTGACTAGCTAAATGGTCCTGGAAAAGTCTTAGATAAATTATATGTCAATCATTCCTTTTTTGACTGATCCTAACATAGTAAAGAGATATTGAATATGGAAAAAATACATTACAATACTTGTTTATCCTTATTCAACTTTGATGTACAGTATGTCATGACATTTGTTTAGGTGTAAGTAATTGATTGTTTCTAAGTAATTGTTAATTTTAAGGATTTTCTGAGGACTACTCAATAATTGGTGCTCAATGAATTTCCCCTCACATTGGTGTCTCAGAGACAAAAATTCTAAAAGAATTTGCCATCCAAACTCAAGAAAAATTGATCAACGATGACTGTCAATGTAGACAATGAAATTGTCTTCCGCGTATTATCACAAGACAAATTTTGATATCTGTAAATTCCCTTGCATCATGTTGGAATCTAATAAATGTTCAAGTAATGACATGCACCTCAGCGGTAATTAAAGGGCTTAATTTGATTTATTGGGAAGATAACAAGCTGCTTTAATTGTGCTTACAAACTACAAACTATTGTGCTTACGAACTACAAAAAATCCAGAAGCATTGGAGATTTCTTTTGTCACTCCATAATCATTGTATTTCTAAGACAAATCTATATTTTTTTTATCTATCATACAAAGCATTGAAAAATTACACTGCAGGCATGGACATGCTGTATTGCTGTATGATAGGGTGCTTGGATCCAGCGTTGGTGCTCCCACTAAACTCACACTGACACCTCGGTGTCAAAGACGTGAGGAAATACAGGCACATTTATCATGATGACAAGGATGACAGAAATTTCATGCCAAACATTTCTCACTTCCTAGTCTCCCAGGGGATGAAAGACATATGAATAAAGAAACATCTATTTAAATAAGGATGGTGAAAGAGAAAGATATTCAGAAAACTCTTAGACACAAAGGAAAAAAACAAGATCAAATACACAACACAATGAATGCCAACTTAGGAATTGTTAGAATATTTGATCTTGCACATTTGGGAAAAAAAAGATGCAGATAGGATTTGTAAGGCAATTTCACTGCTATGCATTGTTGTTATTTAAAGACTACTCGGCTTTTCATTTGTGGAAAATAAACAGTGATACTCACAAAAATTGTATGATCACCAGTTAGAGTCCTTTTTTGTCTTTACCACCCAACACCCTCTGTTCTCCCCTCCTCCATCTCTCCAATCTCCTCCACCCTGTCTCTTTACCTCCTGCTCTTTCATCTTGCTTTCTGTCATCTGCACCCCCACACAAACTCCTAGTTCCTACTTCTTTCACTCCATTTTCCATCCGTATATCCATCCCCCACCCCCTCTAGTCACTGCAGCATGTCTAATGGTTAAACTCCTTTGCAGCAGTTCCATCAAGTGGCAGCAAGGCAAGCAATGGCCCTGTAGGCCTCCCAAACATTTGCCTTATCAAGACTGACAGCCAGCTAGACCTTGGGCTATCACTAGCAAACACAAGCATTCCTTTCATACTGCTATATTTGACTAAACATACCTACACATACTGCCTCACACACAAGAGCAAATTTATATTCACATAACCCCTGGACAACTAAACACATATATGCTATGCTGCAGGTGCAAAGGATGTTAAAATAGCACTACTTTTGATATGTGGAGTTGCATTGCAATGTCATTGACATGCATACTTTGCACAAGCCCTAAATATTCGGAAAAACACGGCATTTAATTTTTGATGGCGGCACATAATGAAGCAAGTAGGAGGAGAAAGGTACTGCAGGCAGGTGGGGTGGAGCACAAAAGTGAAGGACCAGCAAAGGAGATGAACATGTATTTATAAAAGAGGAATTATTCAAGGTTTGAGGGAGAAAGGGATGATAGAAATGGTCTGTAGTGAAAGATCAGATTAGAAAGGAAACCGATGAAGGTGGGAGATTGAAAATGGATCAAAAGTACATTTAGAATTATGTTCAAGCACAACATTTTTCAGTGAAAATAAACTGTAACAGCGCAATTTCAGGAGAAATGTTCTCATGTCTGTATTATATTCCTCCATAGAAAAATTGAGAGACGCTTTTCCTTTTTAATTACCTAATTTTGTAAATATATTATAAGACTGCATCAGGGTGGCACGGTGGCGCAGTGGTTAGTGTGGAGTTTGCATGTTCTATCTGTGTCTGCATGGGTTTCCTCCAGGTTCTCCGGTTTCCCCCCACCGTCCAAAACATCCAGCAGGTTAATTGGAAAAAATTGGGAAAATTGCCCCGAATGACTGAGCGAATGGTTGTCTGTCTCTATATGTGGCCCGGCAATTGACTAGCGACCAGTCCAGGGTGTAACCCGCCTCTTACCCAATGTCAGCTGGGATCGGCTCCAGCATCCCCCGCGTCCTTGAGAGCAGGATAAGCGGTAGATGATGAATGGATGGATGTTTTTTGTTTTCTTTTTTCTTAACAGGTGGCCTGGGGGACCCAGTTTCAATTCTGACAGGGGACCTTTCTCTGTGGAGTTTGCATGTTCTCCTGTGTCTGTGTGGGTTTTTCCCCCAGTACAAAAACATGCAATTTTTATTTGGAAATAAAATTGGGAAAATTGCATTTATGTGTGAATGAGACAATGAATGGGTATGTATCTCTATATGTGTCCCTGTGATTGACACTTAGAGTCTACCCCAGCTATTGTTGTCAGCTGGGATAGGCTCCAGCACCCCCCCCCCTGTGACCATAACTGACAGATCGATGGATGGATGGAGACTTGCTCTTTTTGCTGGATGACCATGTGCTTCTCACATGAGTGTGCGAGACCATTAAATTGGGGCTGAGTAATGTATAAAAAATAGGTATGTATGCATGCATACACTGAATATTGTCTCACTGTGGTATTAAGATTGTTTTTTTTCTGTTTCAAACATTCTTTGTAAATGTCCACATTTTTCACTTTCAAATCAGTGATGCTGTGACTGAGTTAAGAGTCATTAAAAGTATAAAAATAAAAAAAGGCATTACGTTATTCCAAATGACACACGAGACAAATTCTGCTTACTTCTTCAAGTTGGCACAATTTCAGTTTTCATGCCTTCCTCTCTCTCTATCCCCCTCTTGCACTCACGCACAAATACATACATACATTTGAACCAACTTTTCGCCATGTTGTGATTGAACCACTTATTATCCTGACATTACCCTTTCATAAAGCTGCAAAGTTTAAAAAAAAATAGGCAAATTATCCAATTCCGTAATTTCAATTCTGGTACATTCACTGATGGATATTATTAAATCTTTAAATAATAAACTACTTTTAACTGGTCAATGTTCAAATGAGGATTTAAATGTGTGTGTACGTGTGTGTTTGAGCGTGTGTGTGTGTGTGTGTGTGTGTGTGTGTGTGTGTGCATACATATATAATTTTTCTATCAACAAAATATTAGCTGTATCCCCGTTACTGTGTCAATTGTTTAAGGGGAATTATAAAATTAAATTAAACAGCCATTAAAAAGAAAATTGTTGTTCACGGGATTCTTCTCCTGTCACACTATGCACGCACGCAAACAAGTACGAACATTTTTAAGTATGATAACATTCAGACGGTTACGTTGATCAAACTCTCGTAAGTCACACAAGCGTAGTCATTTCAGTCTGACTTGGCATAGAGTTATCTCACTCCTGATTATATGCACAAGCAAGAAACACAGACGCTCTCACATAAACACAACAAACCTCATAGACAAACGCGCGCGCGCGCGCGTATGCACACACGCACACATAGACACACATACACATCTGCACACGCATTACACACAGGAAACACTCGATATGAAGCCAAAAATACACCACAAACCTTGCATCACCTTCCTCTCTGTGTCCAGTGTTCCACTTTGTTCCAAAGCTTGGTGGGGTGGGACATGCATCAAATAATGGTCCAATTGTAAGCGGTTACAGCGTTTGTCAGCCAGTCAGCGCTCGGCAGTGTTGGACAGCAGCCAATGGCAATATGTTCAGCACAGCTGGGGGGAGGTTGTTTTCACAGAGATGAAGATACGGGCTGGGTGTAGCAGGGAGATCGGTTGTGCTTGACTAGTGCGTGGAAATCTTGTGAGGAAAAATCTTGAAAAATCATCTTAAATATCCCCCTTTATTCTGTTTTGAAAATGGATGATGGCTTTTCAAGAAATGATCATGTGTGAAATAAAATATTGTTTTTCCAGGTTTCATGAGAAGTTAATTTTATTTTTAGTATTATTTTTAGCTGTTCTGAATTGTTCCAAGTCATATTAACTCTATTTTCTTCTTGCATATAAATGTAAACTGCTCATAGGGCAAAACCACTTTGCTACTACTACTATTGGAAAACAAGACAGGAATGAAAACTGATCTATTGCAAAGACAAGAGTATGAGAAAATTGATACGGCACAGAAAAGCTTTTACTTTCTCTATTGAAGTCAGAAAGAGGGAGTGGTAATGTAACAGTGCCTCCCATTAGGAAGAGAATATAGATACATACTTAAAAACTGCTTGGAAAAAAATAGAAAAAAGTAAATGATTTAAGAATATTGGCACTAGAGCATGTATAATACACTCATTGTGTGGAATACATAACAAGTTAAATGAGCTTGACTTTACTTGACCTGTTTATTAGTAGAACAAAATGCTGCATAAACACACACAAATATCAAGTGTTCATCAACATGGTTATGACTCATTTTTGTCAAATGAATAGACCACATGTCTGTACAACGAAAAAATTTTTTTTTTTGCGATTGTACCTTACTGCTATTGACAAATCTAGATTGAATGACTAAAAACTAGATAGACTCAGTCAAGTTTGGAGATTTCT
Organism: Fistularia commersonii; assembly: GCF_037954325.1. Taxonomy (NCBI): domain Eukaryota; kingdom Metazoa; phylum Chordata; class Actinopteri; order Syngnathiformes; family Fistulariidae; genus Fistularia; species Fistularia commersonii. The sequence goes on from NC_141296.1 coordinate 10,571,164, forward strand.
TGGTGTTGCTTTTACATGATAATTTAATCGTAACTTGTAAGGTCTATATTGGTCTAATAAGTATTATACAGTGAAAGACATCCACTGATTTAGCCACTGATTTAGTGTTAAACAAAGCTACTTGATTAAATATTTTCGTAACCATAACATCTTATACGAAATGTGAGCGTCGCTATTAATAACAAAACTAATGTTCAAATAGAATTGTATTGTGCTGAACCCAGTTTTTTGTGAATAATCCGCAAAGTGGCCCCCAACAAATCTGAAGTCTGAAACATGCTTACCAATACGGGTTAATGATCTGCTCATCCTGGTAATGTTATAAGATCACACGCATAAGCACAGGTCCAGAGAGATGTTGTGGTTAAAAATTTTGGATGCCAAGACAACATGCTGTCACTGTCTGGTCTTCATGTCCATATTTTTAAGCAAGGTAGGTTACACTGATGAACGCAGAACTCACATTCTATACCAATATACATGTAGAAATACTATAGTCTGGAAAATGTTAAGGATATGATACCGTTCTGTTGTCCATTTTTAACCTTGTTGTTGCCTTTGTCCTTTTAATTGTCTCTTTTATTAAGATTTTTTATTTTAATATACTGTTACTATTGCACTGCTGTGACAAAAGAATTTCTCCTATGGGGATCATTAAGTATTATTGTATCTAAAAAATGAAATTGCAATTAAAAGGTTTGAAACAAAAGATAACTTTAGAGAAAAGAGAATTATTACAATAAACCATTTTTTGGCATGAAATAAAACATCTTTATGCAGATTTTTTTCAACTTTTTTAGTAAGATGAAAGCTGATTTTGTAATGATTAACACTATTGCTTACTTGGACATGTCTCATGGTTTCAGTATTTTTGGTGTGTAAGCAATTAATAAATGTTGAGTACAATAATAGAAATACACCTGCATCACTTCATGATGGATATCTACAACATGATTGTATAAAAACATTTTTACAGTACCACTTACTCAAAGTTAATATCACCATCATGAAAATTAAAGGGAAACAGTTGTCGTTAAACAACAGAATTCCTGCAAAACCCCCTCACCTCAAAAATAGTGTCTGTTTTCAAATTAGTTTAGTTGTCGTTTAAAGTAGTATCAAATGGAAATGTGTAAGTGAGAGTATCCCATTTTTTTTTTTATTTTACAATTTTTATTGGACATATATAGTTTAAACAGACAAAACACATGAACAAGCAAACATGGCTAAATAGAATTGAATGTCAATGATATAAACAGGCATGAGGAAACAAGAACATAAGGACATTCATTTTGTATGCAATCAATTAACTGTAAGAGTAAACATTATTCAAGGCTGGTGAGAAATGTTTAGTTCTAGAAATAAGGGGGGGTTGATAAATTTAAAAAATAAAATGAATAACAAAGAAAAATGGCAAGGGGAATTTAACTCGGTAGATCTAAAGGAATGTCATATGAAGGTAGCTGGTGTGAGAGAGGAAGATACAGAGAATAGGGTTAGATGGAGAAAGTTGACTCGCTGTGGCGACCCCTAACGGGAAGAGCCGAAAGAAGAAGAAGAAGATCTAAAGGAATGTCAGTGATAAAACTGTTTATGTTTTTGGTTTTTGGATTTAAGAGTATCCCAAATTGCTGCTTAGGAAATATATACTGTGCATCACTCCCGAAGAAGGGAATCAAGTGGAGCGCCGTAGAGTCAATTCTGACACCATCCCAGCAGATGGCGGTAGTGAACAGTGAGGCCATTCTGACTCGATAGAAAAAACACAAACAACTACAAGAAAACCACAAAACCAAGATGGCGGTACAAGAGACAGCATCACAACTATCCATGGCTCTCAAAGTCCAAGAATATCCTACACTTAAGGTAAACAGTAATATTAACTCACACAGATCGATAGGGCACCGCTTTCGGTGTTTCCGAAAAAGTACAATATTTTTAAAGTCTTTTGTAAAATGTGAATTGTTGCCCCATTAAATTCGAGAGTCGCGAGCTTGTCAGAGAGGCTAACGTTAGCTTAGCCAGGTAGCTAGTGTCCGACAACTACCTCTCAATCTAAAACACGAGCACACATACACACACACCATGCTGTCCGTGCAAATAGCATCGCTAGTCTTGTTAGCTGTCGGTTGTGTTTTTGCTTTTTTTAAAGTAATTGCATCTTTAAGATTAAACTGTAGTCAAGGGATACAGTTGACAACTGATGTTTAAACCTGTGGTTTTAATGTCACTTCAGTGGTACGGTCATATCTGTCTTACGTAGAAAGTAACGTGACACATATAGCTAACCACACATGTATTTAATGTGGTCATTGGTTTCACAGTCGACAGTATGTGGACGTCAGCGAATTTATCTAGTAACGTCACGCTAGCCCATGCACTTACCCGTTTGGTAACATATTTTGGGAATACAAAGATATTACTGGCTTCTAATAATACATTTATCAATAAACAACTAACTGTTCATCCGACACCATGGCCAGTCGGTTATGATCATCCGCACATGTTGTAGGCCACATCGGTGTGTTAGCTTGCAGTGATTAATAAATAACGATGGAAGTCATGTCGTTCGTCGCAACTGACAAATAGCTGACCAAACACGAACCGTAGAGCATGCTAATCCGAGCTGGTATGAAGGAAGAATCGGTCGAAATCAGTGGTGGGGGGGCGTGCTCTACGATGTCTGACACAGAGGCAGTCTTCACCAAATAGCTGCTGCCTCTACACTTCAAAATGGCCAGCGAGAGAAATCACAGACTGCTGCCGCACACACGCACCCGTTCCTCCATTGTACATAACGTACTGCGACACCACTGCTAAAAGACAGGCTGAAACAAGTCCTGGCTGCTCCCTGGGTTGAGCCATCTCGTCATATAAAACGCGGCCGTGAGTAGTCATATATTGACAGCTTTTCAGTGCTAACTAATGGCATGATGTTACCATGGTTAATATAGCGTAGCGTTAAATGGTACTGGCAACGTGAAAATATCTGTGTTGCTTACTGTGGTATAGGGATGTGTCTATGCCTGAATACTGCAGTAAGGTTGATGGTACGTGATGGGCACCATTTTAAGACTGTAATTGGCATCAAATGGGAATCTACAGCTGGGGCAACGCAGCGTTGATTTCATTGTGAGATGCATAGAATATAATAAAAATGTCAGAGCCACTGAACAGGATCCTAATATGCATATCATAAATAAAAATACAGTATCAGATATTTGTCATTTCTCAGTCAGTATATGCCCTGACAAAGGCAATGCTGCTGTGATTTTTATGTGCACTTTTTATGAGTATAAAATGAAAGGGAATGGCTTTGAGGGCATGGCTGACATCACATTTTTTTGATAGCTATTTACCTGTGTACTGAGAATGCAGACCCATAAGAGACAAATGGCAAGTAAGTATCATCAAGTAAAAGTGGCATTTTCAAATGATTGTTTAAATGAAGTCCATTAGACCCACTCATTATTTGATCAATGTTGCATATTAATACTAATTGGTGAATAAATGATGAGTTGTTTGCAGTTTTTGTTTATGGAAGTCCAAGTAACGTTGTTACCATAAATACATTGATTTTCTTGACTCTGGTTCATTTTATCATTTTGAAAGATAATAGGTCTTTGCATTACCAATTATGACTAAATCACATATTCACGGTACTAAATTAAGGTCACAGGGGTATTGTCTTATGATGAATAATGATGTTATTTCAATGCACATTTTAGTCATCAGGCTGAAGCTTTTTAATGTATTTGACACATCTTCAGAACACTTTGGCATCATCCATCACAGCTGTGCTTCATAATTAAATGGGATTGAATGTATTTGAATATAAGTGGTGGGCCTTTCTAAATTGGAAAAAAAAAGCAAGGAACCATAATCCAAAAATATCAGAGATTAAAATATCTTGCTCATTGATGTACTAATGTTGTCTACAACATTATACTGTTCTTTCTAAACTGAAATATAAATGAGTGGTCTGAAGAGTCCTCTTTCTTCCTGTCTCAATGTAATCCTCACCATCTGGCTGTCATCTGGCCTTTATTACATGAACCTTGTAATTTGTTAGACAAAATTACACAAGAGATGCTTATAAATCTTTGTAACCAGTAACCTAACTGTCATCTTTCTGAACCCCTAAAAGGTGCACTGCGAGGGAGAGGGAGGGAGGGAGAGGGAGAGAGAGGGAGGGAGAGAGAGCGAGAGAGAGCGAGAGAGAGCGAGAGAACGAGAGAGCGAGAGAGAGAGAGAGAGAGAGAGTTTTCAGGGTGCTGTCTCCAGCCATTATCACAGCACTAAAGTATACCCCAAAAGGTTTTGCATTTACCTTTATACTATACAACTCACGTTAAGGGATTCATTTTATTATTATCACCCAGTAAATAACTCTTTTAAGTTATATTAGGAATGATTTAATTAGGGAAACAGCACTCTGTACAAAGTGCTTGATTGGTCTTTTAAAGATTCACAAACTACATATTTAATGCTTTTGAAAACCATAAAATTGTATTCGTAAAAAGTTGCAGATTGTTTTGAAAAGAAATCAATCAGATGTATGACTGAGCAGCCACCATAGAAATATTGGCAATGATTTTGCTGTTTGTAACTGATAGCCCTCCCAGATGTCTCAGAGACAAGTAATTATGTTACATTACTGTCTTTGCAGGTGCCCTATGAGACTCTGAACAAACGGTTCAGAGCAGCTCAGAAGAACATTGACAGGGAGACGAGTCACGTGACAATGGTGGTTGCAGAGCTGGAAAAGACACTTAGCAGTTTTCCAGTAGTCGACTCTGTGGTGTCTCTGCTGGATGGAGTAGTGGAGAAACTCAGCGCCCTGAAGAGAAAGGTTAGAGAGACCATTAGATACACACAGACACATAATTGTTCATGTTTCCTTACAGGTTCACAAAGGGATTTTGCACAAATTTTTGGACAATGACTATTTACATGTTAAAACTCTGAAATCAGCATGTTTTTTTTTAAATGTATTATTTGTGGTATTATTACATCAAAGTTTGCTCTTATCCACACAGCTTTTTTATCATGTTTATTTTTTGAGGATTTCTTTCATATAAGATTTTTAATCCAGTATTTAGTGTCAAATAAATTCAGCTTCATATCAACAACTATATCCATGCCAAAAGAAAAACAATATATATATCAACATGTTTTGCCCCTGTTCACCCAAGGATCTTCAGGTTTCGGGACCTGTGCAACATCATTATTGTTTCCTTAATTAATTATATTTGTTGGTGGTAGTGGTCCGGTCCAAAAAAAGACAGCAATTTTCTTAAATGGCAGGTGAGCGTTTTACCTGTCCAGCAGTTTACCGCAAGTTTTGCTAACATAAAAACCCTGTGAAAATTAGTCACTGAGACTGGACCCATTTGTTAAATAACCTTCAACAAGTATAATTACCTGTGCAGAATGCCTTGGTTGTTATGTGGTTGTCAGGTGTTGGGGTAAATCGGCATGACATACCCACTAGTAGAAGTGGACTACACCATAAAATTGGTGTTTTGTGCCTGACAAATTCAGACATGTTCAAAGATAAATACTTTGAGTTTATTTCCTCAAGATTTACGGCATACTTTTGCATTTAAACATGTTGCTTTTCTTCTCTGATATACAAATAATTTTTACAGCTTTAATTTCACACACTGAAGATCCTGGGTTATAGCATGTATGCATATTTAATGCTAATCATTTAAACTTGTATTTTTGTTACATTTGTAAGTATAATGATTGTGTGCACATATGCGTGTGTGCTTTTGGACGTGTGGTGCAGGCTGCTGAGTCTATACAGGCAGAAGATGAAAGCGCAAAGCTGTGCAAGCGTCGCATTGAGCATTTGAAGGAGCACAGCAGTGATCAGCCAGCCTCAGTCAACCTTTGGAAGAAGAAGCGCATGGATCGCATGATGGTGGAGCATCTTCTGCGTTGTGGATATTACAATACAGCTGTTAAACTGGCCAGACAGAGTGGCATTGAGGTAGCTATACATGTTTCTTATTATATATATATAGATGTATATCAGTTGGTTGGCTTGGATTTTAAATCAAAAAAGGACAAGTTAACCCTTAAGGTACCCTTAAATTAGGCTTCCTTAATGGTGTGTCTATACTTTTCTCTGTTAACACAATTCACACTCTTCTGTTTTTAGGATCTTGTAAATATTGAGATGTTTCTCACAGCCAAGGAGGTGGAAGAATCTCTGGAGAGGCAGGAGACGGCCACTTGTTTAGCCTGGTGCCATGACAATAAGTCCCGTCTCCGCAAGATGAAGGTGATTATGTCAAAGAATCCAATATTGGCCTTATCATTATAAAAACGTTCATTTTGTCTGGTTTGTTTGATTATCTAAAATGTTAATAAGAATAACCTTGTGTGTGAGATGACCCCTTTAAGAATAGACAAATTATTGTGTTTGGGTGCTGTTCTACAATAAGATTCAATTTGATGTGAATGTTGCCAACAGGTTTTTTTCTGATTATGGGATTTCTGTACAATGTCTGTTTTTGGTCACAATACAGTATCACACAGTATATGATTTGTCCATCAATCGTTGAATTTCTTTATTATTTACCATTCAGAAAACCCACAATTCAAATCCAATAATTTTACATGATTATTTTTGTTCTTGAGGTGAGTAATATACATAAAATCAAAAAGAAAACAGTCTGTAAAGTGAATAGCTACACTTTTTCCTCAGCATTTTTGTAGACCTTGAATGGATTATATAACCAATACAGCATGATGTATACAACACTTGTTGGAATGATGTTTGTATCTGGCAGTTGCACTTTCTTAAAACAGTTTATTTTTTTCAGTTATTAAAAAAACAAACAAAACAAAAAATATGCTCAATTGGGTTCAGGTCAGGTGAATGAATGATTGCCAAAGAACAATATCCCAATTTTCTATTTTTTACATTCATTCTTACAACATTCATCAGCTTTTACTGTGGAATTAGAAATACAATTTTGTGACATTGGTGAACAAATAAAATAGCAATTGATGTTTATGTTTCAGAGTTGTCTGGAGTTCAGTCTGCGAATTCAAGAGTTCATTGAGCTTATTCGACAAAATAAACGAATGGATGCAGTCAGGTAATCTTACACATACTAAACAGTACACAAGCAAACAGAAAGAAAGCACTGGACTTCCAGCCTTTCAACATCTCTACAAAGCTGCTATTTAAACAGAGTAACTTGTAGCTTGTTGTAGGAAAACCCTGCACCTTTTTTGATTATTGAGCTGTTTCCCTTAAAGTACAATTCACATCAAGATCACATACTCACCAGTGATTATATGGTCATGTCCTAGACATGCAAGGAAACACTTCAGCCAAGCAGAGGGTGGGCAGTTGGATGAAGTTCGACAGGTGATGGGCATGCTGGCCTTCCCATCAGATACACATATCTCCCCATACAAGGTAATACCTTTTACAAAAAAAAAGACAAAATATCTCATTACAACATGTCTCAAACACCTGTAAACTGTTCTCATGTTATCCATGTAAAAGAAACCTGTCTATTGATGTGCTACTGTTTGACTTTGACAACACTTTTTGGGTTAACTGCTAAACATCTACGCCTCTATTTTTTGGAGGTGTTCAGAACAATTTTACGCGGTAAAGACTGTTCAGATACTACTGTATATCTGAAATCTTGATAATACATTTCAGAATGACATACTCATTTTCTGAACACTAGTATAGCAATATGTGCCTGTAAATGTATATGTATAACATATGCATGTTGCTGGTAAAAATTAATTGAATCAGAGAGAAGTGGTTTCAATATTGTTTCATAAATGTACACCCCCAACTTTCTATATTCCTCCAAAATCGCTCATAAATACTTTGTCTTTCCCAAAATTTTGTTCTCACATTTTATACCATTAGTACAAGCCATAAAGTAATTTGCAAAGACATTCTTTTGTTTATTACAACAACTTTTTAAAATGAACACCTCTTCGTGAAATGTAAAAATGTCTGTTTGCCTCTCTTATAGTTAAAAGTTGTCCCAGGAGTATGTTATCTTTCAGTCATATATTCCAAATAACCTCTTCCTGAAAGCGAAAAACCCCCGTGTTTAGTTAAGTGCAGGTTTTTATCAACACATTCCAAAAAAAAAAAAAAAACTCAATGAATTTGTAAAGTTAGTCTTTGAAAAGTTAATTAATTTCAGTAATTCTTTAAAAAAGTTAAACTTGTTTATTATATAGATTCATTTTACAGGTGGTGATCCAGTATGTGCTTAGTTTTTACTTTTTGCAATTTTGTTGAGTTTGGCCACAGCATATGAACTCCAAATTCAGTACCTCAAAGAATTAGAATATTGGGAAAAATGTCAGAATTGCAAATTCATGATGTCAAACTTTAGACTAGTAAAAAAAGATTTTCGAGTTATGTAGCTTTAAAAAAATGCGACACCGTGATTCTACAATTTTGTATTCTAAAAGTATTTCTGATTCAGATTTTTCACAATACTCTAACTCTATGAGATACAAAATTTGGTTTTCTTTTGATTTAAACCATAATGAAAATATTAACATTCGAATAAATACACGCTTTAAATATATCACTGTAGGTAGTGATCAATATCTGTTTCACTTTTTTAATTTAATCATTGGATAGATTTTCAATTACCTTTGTCAGTTTGATGCACGTGTATGCTTAAACGTCTAATGATGTAACCAATATATCCATGTGTGTAATAAAGTAAATAGAAACTGTTGTGTGTAAATAGGAATGTTAATAACAATAGGCCTGTATTTAAAAAAAATATTTTATGCTGATTTATTTTCCAACAAAGTTAGGGAGTGAGATTCAATCAGTGGTTGCCATAGGAGATGCATTTTTACTTGTGATTACATAATTTAGGACAGCATTACAATTCCAAACACTTTCATGACTAAAAATGAGAGTTTGTCTTTGCTCCCTTTTCTCAATCTCTCATTTTGTCAGGACCTCCTGGATCCTGCCCGCTGGAAGATGCTGATCCAGCAGTTCCGATATGACAACTACAGACTGCACCAGTTGGGAAACAACTCTGTCTTCACTATCACTCTGCAGGCTGGTCTGTCTGCTATCAAGACACCGTATCCTTTCATTTTCTGTTTCTTATTAAGTCCTTTTCCTTGGGGTTTACCTCCTTATGATTCTAGCTATATATCTGTTACGGTATGTGTATTATATTGTGGGCATATATTTAAATCTAGGTCTTTAGCAAGTGACACTTCAACAAGTGTTTTACCTTTCCCTAATAAAAAGAAGAACGCTTATATATAAACTTGAAAGTCTTATAAAGGAGGTGTTTTTTATCATGAAGAAATTCCATGGCTTCAGAAAGGTTTGTAATAATACATTTTATTCAAGGCGCCTTACTTGACACTCAAGGACACATTGCTAAATCCTTAACCTCCATCACCTTCCAGTCAGTGCTACAAGGAAGACGGCACCTCTAAGAACCCAGATTGCCCAGTGTGCAGTAAATCCCTAAACAAGTTGGCCCAGCCACTTCCAATGGCCCACTGTGCCAACTCTAGACTAGTCTGTAAGATCTCTGGTGAGGTCATGAATGAAAACAACCCTCCAATGATGCTGCCTAATGGATATGTGTATGGCTACAATGTAAGTACAACACAAGATAAAAGATAGAAAAGCGGTCTTTGTTCATGTCCGTGACTTAAACAGTGCATGCAGGAAACACTAATAGTCAACTATGATCTTTTATATCTTCCAGTCCCTTCTGTCAATTCGCCAAGATGACAAAGTGGTATGCCCCAGAACCAAAGAAGTTTTCAACTTCTCTCAGGCTGAGAAGGTCTACATCATGTGATCGCTCATTTGACACATTGGTGTTAAGTGATGGAATATGGCCTGTTGTTCATCAGGCCTGCTCAAGAGACCCAGCTGTGGAGCTGTAATTCAGTGCCCTTCCAACCCCCCTCACGATATATCATCAGCTCAAGTTTGCCAGTTTCTCTACATCATTCAAGCACATGAACGTTTGACATTTTCAATATCTTACTTGCCTTCACTTTGAAGAATATAAACAAAGAAAACAACTGGTGGCTTCTAGGTAGATGTTTGATTTTACTACACAAAAAGTAATAATAATAAACTTGTTGAGGTTACCCTGACTATTTCCATTCAGTAGTCGTGTCCCTTTTATTACTAAAATGATGTTGCAGAAGTGTGGTCTCTAATTATTGTTCTATTAACCTTTTTTTTTTTTGTTTTTTGTTTTGTTTTTTTCTCACAAATTTGGCCGTCAGCATTTTTTTCTGGTGAGGTGTGTGGTGGCGACATGAAAGGCTTCTCTTTGTAGTTGACCCTTAATGCGTTCGCGTTTCCTTCCCCCATGACGAGACCCCGATTTGGACTGCAACTGGCTGTGTTTGAACTGTAAATATTAGCTAGGATTTGTTCATCCTTATGTATCTGTCAAGGGGTTTTGGGGGAATGACAAGGAACGTATACCCTCTGAAAATACTGAATGGACTGAGCAAGTATTTTAATGGGTATTAAACGGTAGTTCAGCATAGTTTCTAATTTCTGAGAAATCCATTTTCTCATGATCTTAGTTGCATTACTTTGATGTACTAGCTACCATAATATTTGCACCATATTCAAATATTACACCTATCTCTGATGATGCTTTTTCATTGAACAAACTGTCTTCCTATGTTGCGTATGAGAGCCAGCATTTTCACATCCCTTGTCATTTTCTGAAAGAAATTGGTAACTTACATTAAACGTGGCCTTTTTTGGTTGAAACTTAAATCTAATCATAACTGAAGTTATTAAATATTGCAAATGTTCTTCATTTCATTTTTCCAACATTATCGAGAAAGGCTGCTCCTTTTCAGAATCAGAATACTTTATTGATCCCCAAGGTGGAAATTGCTTTCTGTAGTCCGAAGAACCAATTTGCTGCTAATTTCAAATACCTGAGTGATTTATGTAGTATACATAATACACTAAATAAACATTTAGTGTGGATTCACACTCAAACACAAAAGCATATGCGAATGCACACAAAGCTTCTTTTAGGGAATATGTCCTGATGCAGGGCCACAGCCTTTACTGACTTTCTAGTTGAATATCCTGGCTTTCTTGTACATTGGGCAACAACAAACAACTTATTCTTACACATAAATTAGATGATGTTCTGTCGGTGACGGAACAATGTGTACAAATCAAGGGGCAATGTGAATTAAGCAGAACATTTGCCATCTACAGCTGGTTGTAAAACAAATTCCCTTACAAATGCAGTTCAACAATAAAGATTAGTCTTGTGAAAAGTCATTCCCTTTATTTGTTGTTGAGTGACAAACCAAAAAAATCCCTCATCTGTGCCCATAACTGAGTTTGGACTGTCTTGTGTGTTTGTGTTGGTAGACTAGATGACAGGATTGTTTCATGAGCAATATGCTGCATAAAGATTTTAGTGAACTTTGATATCAGTGTTTCTTTTTGCTGCGTCTCTTGTGCTGTGTGGACTGTAAATCATCATCATTGTTTCCATAAGTGTTTGAAATCGCTGGTTACTCTGCTGACAGTGAAATGGAAGTCCTGTTTTCTGTCACCCCAAACCCTTTTTCTGAGAAGGTGAACAATCAGTAAGGTGTGTTTTAAAATGAGATTGAAAAACATCTATATAATAAGCAGTGATGTTGAGACAGAGGGTTGATGAAAGGAATTGAAACTTTCTATGATATTATATTATGTTATTCACAACATGAAAAAACAAACAAAAAACAATCTTACAACTAAAATGTAAAAGTATTTTTCCTTGTACAAAACCTTAAATGCTTCAATTATGATGATTAATCTTTTGGGGAAAAATCTTCAACGTCAATCCACTTTTATTTCACTCAGTTTTACCTGCTACCAAAAGGTTTTCTAAGTAGTGTGACTGTTCAGAGACACCAACCATGATATATATACGCTTTTAGCACGCTGTTACAGTTACCATTAATAGATATTTCGAATACTAGCTGCTTTTACTCTGACCCATAATTCAAATATATTTCCATTAATATTTGAATGGAAACATTTCAGGTGGAATCACCTGAAAACTATGATTTGTTCTGCTTCAAACTTCTATGTACGCATTGTACAATACATAAAATATTATAAAGTGAATTAACACCTTGTCCCTTTAAGTGGGGCGTACGGACCATCTTTAATATAGAAATTTAGAATCTATATATTTATAAACTCTGACTGAGGTACTTCTTGTTTCAAATGCTTTCTTTTTATTTGGGTCAACGAGTAGCTTCTCCATTAAATGAAAGTGTCATGTCAGTTGGTAAAAATGTTTCCTACGGCGGTTGATGCCTGCGTTGTTGACATGACTCATAAGTCCAAAGGACAACTCAAAGTCTGAAGATCATTTTACGGACAATTACGTCAAAAAGAATTTGATGTCACAAAGGACCAACAAACTTTGAAGGAACACAGTCACCTGTAGAATAATTCAAAAACGGTCAATAGATAGTAAACATAAAAGCGTCAATTTGCAAACTCGTCATTGTGATTTTCATAACATTGAAGGATTGACGCTTTGCTTTCGATATTGTCGAATCAAACTAAATAGCCAACCGGAAGAGGTGTGGCCAAAGTAGAACTTGTCGTCACACGCACGTAGTATAAATACAAGAGCGTCCAATAACGTCCGCCATTTTAAGATTAGTACTCCGCTGGGTTCGTGAGAGTCCAGATAACAAGTAGTTCTTCAAAAATGTCTGACCAGCTTTGTAAACTTTTCGTTGGTGGACTGAATGTGGACACCGACGACGATGGCCTGCGCAAGCATTTCGAGCAATACGGGACGCTGACTGACTGTGTCGTCGTTGTGAACAAGCAGTTGCAGAGATCCCGCTGTTTCGGCTTTGTAACCTACTCTTCACCGCAAGAGGCCGACGCAGCAATGGCGGCCAGGCCGCACACAGTCGACGGCAACTCCGTCGAGGTGAAGTGGGCCGTTGCCCGAGAGGACGCCAACAAGCCCGAAGCCCTCGCAAAGGTGAAGAAAATTTTCGTCGGTGGTCTGAAAGACGACATCGAAGAGGAACACCTGAACAATCATTTCACTCAGTATGGTCAAATAGAGAAGGTGGAGGTCATCTCTGAGAAGGAGACCGGGAAGAAAAGGGGATTCGGCTTTGTTTACTTCACCGAGCACGACGCCGCCGACAAGGCGGTCGTTGTGAAATTCCACACCATCAATGGACACAAAGTGGAGGTGAAGAAAGCTCTCACCAAGCAGGAGATGCAGGCCAGCAGAGCCGGCATCGCGCCGAGAGGCAGGCCGCTTAGAGGCATGAGGGGAAATCAAAATGGCTACGGTGGCAGAGACTACGGCGGAAACTACAACTACGGAAATGGCGGAGGATACAACTGTGGCGGCTACGGAGGGTACGGCGGGCCTTATGGGGGTGGCTATGGAGACCAAGGAAGTGGCTATGGAGGTGGTAATGGCTACAACGAGTTCGGCAGCGGCTATGGCCAGCATTCTTCTGGTTACGGCCCCATGAAAGGGCCCTTCGGAGGTCAGAGAAGCACCGCTCCCTATGCCAGAGGGGGCGGTGGAGGCTACCCCAGGGGGGGCTATGGTGGCGGTTACTAAACGAGACTGCGCCATGCAAAATCTAACTGCCCCACCACAAATCTCCGGCCAAGAATTGGACGACAAATTTCAAATTCGCTTACGGGGCGTCTGCCTTCGGGCCAACCCTGGCAAACATAGACACTGAGACCCCCGTAATCATAATGAAGACCTCAAAAACCCAAACAGGTAGGAAGGCCACTTCCCAGAAAACCTGATTTACACGAGCAGCCGTTGTTGCCGTTCAACTAGGACATTTTCAATACAGAATAAACTTACACTGACCCTTTTTTTATTATACAACGTTACCCGCGCCCGCGACGTGTAGTTGTCGTTTAGAGATGGAATATTTTTTATTTGCGTTCACTCGCTGTTTCAAAAGATCGATGTAGGATTGTTTTGCTATTAATATTTGCATTTTAAGCGATTCCATTAGTTGTTTTTTTGTGTTTGGAGTAAAGTTAGTGTGATTTCATTGTACGAGGGTGAGAAAGCATGTTTTGTGGTCTCCGAATTCATAGCTCTGTCATACTCATCACCACTTTGTATGATTATTTACTTGGGTCATTTCTGAAAGGCGGGGGGAAGATTTTTCCAGGATTCCAGTTTCCTTGTTGCCTCCCCATTACTGTATTCCATACTCCCCTCACGCATAGTTATAGTTTTAAGTTTAAATATTGTTCATTTTCAATTTACTTGTAGCAGTATATATAATGTATATTGTATACTTTCATGTCTGGAGATCAAAATTTACTGTTAAAAAACACCTTGGTATGCATATGTATGTTCATTTTAAATAAAACGTTACACCACTTAGCTTAGTTATTTTATTTAACCAGGATTCCTCAAGTTTATTCACAGGTGTTAGAAGTGATCATCTTGATCTTTAGTTACAACACATCTTATTTCCTTATTATCAGGTGGGTGAAATGCTTACAGAAGTCTACCCACAGCCAATGCATGTAGGCTTTGTAGGGTTTGACCTTGTCTTAAAATGCCTTTTTAGACATTGCTGATAATTTCTTTGCGACTGAATTATTTTTATATATATATCTATGTGGACATGAGGGCTCTGATATTTATCTTTGATTATTCCTACATTTAGGTGCTCTTACTCTTATTCCAGTAGGCTATCCCAGCCAAAATAGCCGTAGCAGTTTGTTTGTAGGCTACATCAGGACCCTGTTGATTACCTGGGGTCGATTGTGATAGGACTCTGAAATATCTCTTTAGGATATCCACATCCAGCAAACTAGGTATGTAAATCAACCTGTCTTTACTCTGTGTTGGTCAACCATGTATCCAATATCTGGTGACATTATTTTAACTTATGCAACCTAAGTTGCGTCTCACATTACATAGCTACTCTTAAACTAAGGGGTGGGGGTTGCTCAATTTGGTATTTAATGGGTGGAAGGGGACCCATATGTTGCTCCACCATTAAATAAATTATTGGATTGAGTGGATTGGTGTCTCCTCTGAGGAATGTAATCTATTCAGACTTTCACCCTTTGTTTCTCCCCTTCCCCTCAGGTTTCTACTGTAAACGTGGGCATGAGGACATAACCCTGAACGTGATGGGGTGTGTGTCTGCACGCCATGCGGGGGACCAGAGATTGTGCATTCTCCTCCTCAGGTGAAGTCAGTTTTCACACAGAACCTACAGTGTGGGTGGCTAAAGACTCCTGATGTGGTTTGACAATAATCCTAGGATTTGTAGGGTTTTGATAACACAGTGCCCCAGTGCGTTGCTAACCCTCCCCTTCTTGACAAAACTAGCAGGTATTATTGTGCATGCTTGTTTACGGTTTCTTATAGATTCCGACAACAGTAGGTGAGCGTAAAGCACTTTGGGCACTGTGGATTTCAAAATACAATAAAGGTTTTTTATTATCATGTGTGGTAATTTTTTGGGGAACCTCTGGGTGTGAATTGACGTAGGTAAGTATTTTTTTCCCCCCCTTGGCTTTTATAGAGGGGTAATTTAATTTCACAAGTGATGTACTATACTGAGAAGTTACTGAAAATATTCCACTGAAGGCTGAAATGGTAACAATCATCAATGCTTGGTTTGGGTTCTATAGACAAAGCTCTTAAGAATCTGTCCAGTGGCAAGTTGAAGTTAAAACAAGTTTCAGACTTTCATCGATTCCCCAGTTAGCAAAAATTAAAAAGGTGTCTGCAAAACAGGAAACCAAATGGGGAGTAATTTATATTTTTCGGACTATGCCATTCAATTAAAGCAATTGTCCAACGTCGAAAATTTGTCATTCACCTACACACATACTAAATCAAATGTATCTGTATATATTTTTTTCAGTCAATGGACCCTCAGAATAATATCCACCCTTCAGTTTGATTAAAAATAATGTCAAAATATGGCCCCTGTTTTCTTCCAATCGAAGTGGGTTTTCAATCACACTGTATGACAGATGGCACCATCAAGTAGACCCATGTGGGAACTAAAATGCAAGCTGCAATGAGGACCATGGCTAGGTAATAAGAATTTTTGTGAAACTGCCCATAATTTCCAGTTGACGTTTACTTAGAACACGAAGATATTTACGCGCAATCATTGATCTATTTCTTTTAGACGGATATATTACTGTGGCTGGTACTTCTCCATTTGTTTTGTAAGGATTTATTTTTCAGGTAACCGCTGGTTGAGGGACCAATATTAATGAAAGAAGTTGTTGCAATAATGCATTTTGAGGAATACCATCATATGTTTTTGTAGCAGGACCAACCCCATATTAAATTTTTCAAAATAGAACTGGTATTGTATGCTATTTGGTATGCGAATGAAGGACCATGAAACTTTAATCAGTGACAAAAAGGTAAGGTAGTACTGTGGTGGGACAGCCAAATCAAAAAAAACAAACAAATGTATTAATATATGGAGACTGAATTATGTCCTCATGGATGAGTTGGTTGTGGGAGAGATAACTCTTTTCTTACCTTTTTGTAGGACTGGTGCTTGAGGATTTCTGATCATCATATAGGAACTCAAACCTGTTAACGATGGCCATGTCTTTTTTATGAACCTACAATAAATCTATATTTTTACTACAATGTACTCGTTGTCGCTTATTTATATTACGGATGATTCATGTCCCCTTGGTGGTATCTGTCAAAAGTTAAATCTACAAAGAAGTTTTTCATTTGTAAGCTGTGGGGGGGAGGGGGTATGCACATGGACAAACAAACCCTGCATGTGTTCCTTTCCTCAAATATTTGATGGAACATGTCAGATCGGATGTGCTGAAGCATTGTCTCCAATTTTTGGAGAATGAAAACCTAGGTGCTAGATGTCTGCATTTTCTTGCATCATTGTGCCCTCAGACACAGATTGTATTGCACTCAGTGCGTTTTAATTTTGAATCTTCTGTCCTTCTAAGGTGCTGGTTTACGTGCTTGTTGATCACTTTGAATATGTCCATGTATTCATCCAGTCTTGAACATCATAACATGGCTTTTTGTATCCATACCGAATTGGAATTCAAATGCTTTTAAGAGATTTGTGAAACTGTCATAAGTATGACCGTGCGGTCAAACAGTTGGGACGGGAATCCAAATTTCTGTGCCCCACTGGCTTCTAAAATCCATCAGCGGCAGTGCTGTGGGCAAAACGAGGCCCGCTGCTTCCTAGATTCCTGGGTCACTTTTTCTTTTTGAATTACGAGAATCCTATTGAGACTGCCAAGGGGGCAAGACAAGAACGAGGTTGAGCCGTTAAAGGGACCGTCCCCACCAACGAATAAAGCGATCGAATTATGGAATTTCAAAACCATACGATTCTCCAGGCGCCGCGACCGTTTACACGCGTAGCAAACACGCACCACAGCAGTTTCTGATGCCTGCTCAAAAGCACCGCTTCCATTAATCTCGGCCAGCGGAAGTCGAATCGACGGACATTTTCTAAGGCTTGATTTGTACAGCCCCTTCAAATTAAACGGAAATAGCATGTCTGCGCCAGCTATTCCTAACGTCAGACCATGCGGGGCGCGTTCCAAGCACAAAGACACCCCACGATTACAACTGCGTTAAGATTAAAAAGTGAAACGAACAGTGAATGGTGCGCAAAGTTAAAGCGTGGTGAAATGAAAGTACAACGATCTTCCCTGAACTAGGGCCGCGAACGTTTCAAATCCCCCCTTTTCGATGGTTGAATTGGAGATCTCCTACCCGCTTTGAAGGCAGCACAAACGTGAATGGCTCACCATCAAATGTGGGTGGTGTTTTTTTCAATTTGACGAATAAGAGACCGCGACGTCTAGGAAAGCAAGCGAGACAAACGGCCCGCCCAGACTCTCTCCATTGAAGAAGAGGTACGGTCACGGCACACCATCCAAGGAAGACATTTCATCATGTCGGCCAAACTTTGCAAGCTTTTTGTGGGAGGACTGAACGTGGAGACGACAAACGATGGCCTCCGCAGTTATTTTGAGCAGTACGGCACGCTCAGCGACTGCGTGGTGGTCATGAACCAGCAGCTGGGACGGTCCCGCTGTTTCGGCTTCATAACCTATTCAACGCCGGAGGAGGCCGACGCAGCAATGGCGGCTAAGCCACATGTCGTTGAAGGCAACAACGTGGAACTGAAAAGGGCCATTGCGAGGGAGGACGCCAACAACCCCGACATAAACGCTAATGTTAAGAAGATTTTCGTCGGCGGTGTGAAAGACCACATCGAAGCGGAAAACTTGACCAATTACTTCTCCCAGTTCGGCGTGGTGGAGAAAGCCGAGATTATATCTGACAAACAGACCGGCAAGAAGAGAGGCTTCGGCTTTGTCTTCTTCGAGGACACGGACTCTGCCACCAAAGCGGTGCTGACTAAATTCCACACCATCGAAGGAAACAAGGTGGAGGTGAAGAAGGCTCTGACCAAGCAGGAGATGTCCAACAGTGTCAGGGGAGGAAGAGGTCGAGGAAGAGGGATGCCAGTCTATGGTGGCGGAAGAGGAGGTGGCGGATACGGGGGTGGTGGCTACGGGGGCGGCGGTTACGGCGGTGGCTACGGCGGCGGCAATTACGGAGGTGGCTATGGATATGGCGGCGGATACAACAACGGGGGAGGTGGAGGATACGGAGGTTACGGAGGATACGACGACTACGACAACCAGGCTGGGGGTGGATACGTTAATGGAGACTTCGGGGAGGGGTATGGACAGCAACACTCCAGCTATGGGCCGATGAAAGGGGGCAACTATTCCTTCAGGAGCGGCGGTCCTTACAGCAGAGGAGGCGGCGGTGGCGGCTACAGCCGGGGTGGCGGATTTGGCGGTGGTTATTAGTTGTAACCCTCGACATTTGAAATAGTACGGGGGACGGAGCCAAACGTGGCCCCGGCGAACTTGAATCTACACGTATAAATCACAAGCCCTGGTGGGGGTGAGGGGTCGGGAGAAGCGCCCATCACCCACGCCGTATGGCCGAATGAATGAAACTGTCCACAAGACCCCAGCTGTTCCGACCCGGACCCCCACCTGTCCTCTTATTCCACACATGGACTTTACTACTAAGATTTGTGAATTATTGAACTATTGTATTTTTTTTTAATGTTGGAAAGACATGTTATGAACCATTTCTAAAACCGATATTACATTAGTCACTGCTTAATTTGTCTTGCAAACCAGTCAAGTGTGTTATTTTTTTGCATCATAAACTCAGGGTTTTAAGTGAAGTTGGTGGCAGTGTCGGGGAGCATGGGACTCGATTGCTTGAGTTTCTTGATCCTGAATACTTTCTTTCCTGAAAAGGTATTTCCCTTGACCACCGTCAAGGATGTTTTGTTAACTGTAAAACTGCTTTTTCCACTTTTTTTCTGTCCCAACACAGGATTTTGTTTAGATTAAAACTATTTGAAATCAATGTTCAGTTCACCCCTATGTTTTATTAAAGTTTTTAATGTTTCTAAAATCAACCGATTTCCGTCTCTCTGCCCATTACTGCATTGCGTTCTAAACATTTCCACAAGGAGTCAGTATCGCCTCACTGCTGCCCTTCCGCCATTTTATCAAGGAAGGGATTTATAGGAAGTCGAAGGATCTGATTGGAGCTAGCATTGGCAGCTAGACCCAAAGTGTGAACCCCTGCTTTAAGTTACTACAAAAATGCACGGATCTTAGTAAGGGAAGGAATTAAATATCGACTCCTGGTATAGCAGGAGAAGTCAAAACAGTGAAACCCAGCTGCTTGATATATCCACATGGTTCAGAAATTTCAATGTAAACCATTTGGCACGCAGGTTTCCCTAACCACGCTGGCTTAATAATGGACAGTCAAGGAATCAGTGAGCCAACTGTTTTATTTTTTTTAATGCTTGTCAAATCTTATGGTGGCAATTGGACAGTTTCTCTCCTTGAAGCTATTTCGCCACATCTGAGCAGCTTCTTAAGTCTGTCTGTGGGGAGTGCTGGGTTTGATCCAAGTTGAAAGGGTTTGTCATGCTAATGAGCGAGTAGTTGTGTCGCCCTTGTTCATTCTCAGTCATTAACATAACAAACCCTTTCAGCTTTGACCAAAACTCCACCCTGAGCCCAAGAGAAACTCCCCAAAGCCTGTCAGCGCTGAAGAAGCCTCTATGATGAGAGGGAAAACATATTCAAGGAGAGGAACTAAGCCCAGTTGCCATGATAACAGTTGACAATGATTGACCGTGACCTGGATGACTGAGTGCCTTCACAGATACTACCATTATTTTATTTTTCCAGAGATTGAAGACAGGCTGATAAATTGGGATAGTTAAACTGTGAATCATGCAATAGATTCTTTGTTGTCACCTTAGATTGAGACTGCAGTTAAAATGAGTCCTCAGCATATACATGTCTTTCTAGACAAAAAGACAACCAAAAACATTCATTTATTCAATATCTATACTGTTTATCTTGCCGTTTATCAGGGTCACAGTGGGACTGGGGCTTATCCCAGCTGTCATTGGTCTCAACCTGTCAAGGTACTCATCCATCATATTTATTTCAGTGCCAGAGATGGTAAGCCTTACAAACAAATCTCACTATTATTTGTCAGTGCTACAAAGTTGAATCTGAAATGAAAATGAATCAAGTTCACCAAGTGATGCATCCGGGGTTTTTAGGTGCCAGCAACCTTCCTGCTGTGCTTTACCCTCCTCTTCCTACAATCCCTCTATTTACTTTTTGTTTTGGAGATCAAATGTATCGATCTCTTATGTCTGCCATGTTTTACTTTGTCAGTTCTGATATTAGGGACAGTACGGAATAATTTCTGATGATATGTTTGCTGTATGTTGGATCCCAGATTAAAGCTGTGGTGTTTATGTCTTTACTGCCATTCCTAAAAAAATAAAAATAAAAAAAGCGATGGGGAGAAGGCGCAAGAGCATCTTTTGCCGCTCTTCAGATCTCTGCTAGGATTTCGAACATGACTGGCTACTTATGTAGTTTTCTGTAATTTAGAGGCAGAGTGACTCGTCTTGGTTATAAACGATCTGTGTGGCCGCTCAGCCCCGCACTCATGCCTGCTGTGGTGCCTGACTTCGTGAGGATGGACGATGTGTCGCTGGGGTAAGTTAACTCAGCGGTAGGGATAATTACTAAGACTGCATTCACGTTGATTCTACGTCTGTTGGACAGTTTCTATCCCAAGTTGATCCCAAAGCCGTAGACATCACCGCTTACGCTCAGAAAGCTTTCTCCCAGCCCACGACTTCAAGCTAGCTTTGTTGATTAGCTTTGGTAAGTTAGCTAGCATCGTTGGGTTCCCAGCTGATTTACTTACGTTGCTGACTTCCCTCAAGTTAACCTGTCGACATCTAGAACATATTGTCGACCGCATACTTTTGAACAGAGAGCTTAATATCGGTGTAGCCCTGAAATTGCTTCTTTTTTTTAAGCAACGAGATAATCTATGATATACGCGAATACTCGATAGCGTCCACAAACGTACATTAGCATCAAAGTGAAATCTCGAGCTGAAGTAGAGCTAAACTTAAAGCACGGGTAAATGCAAAGAACTTTTCATCATTTATTTTTTTTTAATCGACGTGCCGCAAGGATCTGTGCTCTTCCACGTAAAAGCATTTGACTTGTCCTTACGTTATAACTTTATTGTTTCTAAATATTTGACCAATATTGCAGTAATCCCTTGAAACAAATGTATTTTATTATCATTCACTACTTAAGTCTCTATTGACCCCTCACAGGATTTCAGTACAATCTCTGAAATACGGCCGGGATCTACAAAAAGTGTTTTGACACCAATAATACCAAATCAACAGGTTCAGATGTATAAAGATGATGAGCCAAAGGGTTGTTGATATTTGAAAATTAGAATGCACGGAGTTGGTTTTCCAAATGTAAATTATCCATATTTAAATGCTTGACAACTGCTGTCAGAACTGTGGTGGCAGTGACGCTGTATGAAGGTAAATCTAAGGGGGAAATGGTAATGCATAAAAAAAACAAAACAACACCAACAAAATTTTAAATAAATGTCTTAACTGACTCTAGGGGTTTGAATGCACTGTTATGCATCACATTTAAAATGTATAAAACATATTCTAAGATATAGGTAGAATTAACCATTTATTTTTTTGTTATTTTGGAGGTCATAACTGCCAAGCCTAAATTTTAAGCTGAAGTTCATCAGATATTTTTTTTGTTAATTATTCTCCTACTGTTTTTTTATTATTTACACATCTTTGTATTTTTTTTATGAATCTTTTATGTAAGTGTGATCCGCTTTAATCATATTGGTTGATTTAAAAAATAGATAAATAAAAAGCAGGATAAATGCGAATGGAATTAGTTCTTAGTTGTCACAGCCAAAATTTCAAAACAAAATTCAATGACTTTCACTTTTGCAGAATGGTTACTCTCTTATGGTGTCCCATAGAGGTCAACCATAACATCTAACATGCTCATTATGTCTAACCAGTCCGGTGACTCCACCACATCCAAACGACACCACTGAGTCAGCAGAGGACATGGTGAATGGAGGGATGCACACCTACACCAAGACACACATAAGGAAAGCTTTCCAGCTGATGAATGACCTGAGGAGGTGTGCTGCACGTTCTCGTCTTCATGCTGACATGTCACGGAAAACATGGATTTAGTAAACTGGAGTCATCTTTTCAAGAACAATTTGAATTTTCATAACATTAATCATTCTTGGTTGTTTTGGCTTATCCATAATTTCTGCCTGAATTTCAATAATGAACAAATCTGTCAGAGAGTACTGGTAATCAGCTCAATCAGATAAAATGGTAGCAAAACCCTTGTGCTTTCATTGCATGCCCACAGTTTCTTGAGAATCTACAAAAGGAAACCTTTGTGGGAGAAGTATGAGATTTTAGTGTTTGCTGTATGGAGGCTTCTCCGAACCAGAGGTCAGTGTAGCCAGCAGACGTGTTGCATTTCAAGTCTTTTCTGACAGTGCTTCCTCGGTCACACTGCTTTATATGATACCGTACATGCTAGAGCCGGCTGGTATCTCAATATTCCCACGCCCCATTTTTAACTTCAGGTCAAGAAGTTTTCTTATTAGTGCCACAAAGGGTAAAATATGCTATTCGAGCACCATGGAGAGAACAAGCCAATCAAAAAACAAAAAAGTTATATTACAGTAATTATGGGTTATTACAAGCTATTTCTTTAAAGCATTTCCCACTATTATTTTTTTTGAAGTTCTTTGTGATTCTCTGTAGTTCATAATGTCTGCCATAGTATAGATACTACTTTGATATAGACCACAAACTTGATATAATAAAAGTAAATTGTTTGTAAAAATAATCATGAAACATTATCACAAAGAGCAAATAGCAATAGACAATAGCAAATGTACTGTCTGTAACAGATATCAAATATCTGTGTTCTCATACAGCGATGTGTATATATATATAACCTTACGGATGCATTTAGGACATCACATTTTTGATTGACCACCTAGATGCCGGGAGGTCAATGATCAGAGCTCCACACAATGACAGAACTTAAGAGTCATGAACCTCCCCGTTATATTAAAGCTAAGAAGTCAATATGAATATCAAGCAGGTATTTGCAGTAATCGCATAAAATGGCATTAAGGATTTGGATTTTTTTTCCAGTGTCCCCATGCACTTTTTTTTCAGACAATTTATCTAAAATTATGAAGGCAACATGTTATATTAGCTTTATAATACTTTTTCTGTCTCCCATCATCATTCAGTAAAAAAATGCTGTGTGATGTCCAGCTCGTGGCAGGAAGTGTCGAGGTACCAGCTCACAGGGTGGTCTTGGCCTCCTGCAGCCCTTACTTCTGGGCCATGTTCACAGGTGAACTCATGTTGTCCTTTGCTTGTTACATACAAGTTATTCACATATAGTGTGTATGTGCTTTGGGATTTTGATGGTGTGTGTGTTTTTTTTATTTTTTTTATTTTGCAGGTGAAATGAGTGAAAGCAAGGCTCATCAGGTGGTAATCAGAGAGGTGGACGGACACACGCTAAGAAAACTTGTCGATTACATCTATACAGCCGAGATAGAGGTCACAGAGGACAACGTACAGGTGAGGTTGTCTTTAGTACTTAAGAAAGTAGAAGTCGGAGTGGAAAAAGTACTTTATGTTGTCATTTTGTTTTGTTTGTTTATAGTGGCCTTTGTGGTACTTTACTGATGTCTTAGAAGGATTTCAGCAGGCTCATCTTATCTCACATTCCCTTGTATTCAGATTTTTTCTATACTCTATAGTTCTTTTAACTCTTTTTACCTGTTGTTCATTTTAAGGATTTATGTTTTTATAAAGAAAACTGGGAGTTTACTTGAGTGTAGCATTTCAAATCAGTAAATTAGATTTCTGTCAAATGTTTCTGTTCCCACTGTTTAATCCAAAATAGCGTTTTCCTCTGAATAATATATGTAGGTTTGCAGGTCACAAAACCACTAATTAAAATTATTTAGTCCTGTTTGAGCCTTTTTTAAAACAAATCTTAGTGAAGTTTAGTTAACAATCATAATAATAATAAAAAATCAATTATTAAAAGTTAATGTCCAAAAAATATGATTGACAAAGAGCCAACAATATTTAAAATTTACATGAATTTTGTAAGTACAGGCTACATGAAATGTTCATGCAGCAGCTCCAATGTAAAATGAGCTTGTTAAAAGATTGTCAATGTGGCATGGACTGTAAAAAAAAAAAAAAAAAAAAAAAAAAAAGAGAAGAAAACAACATATAATATTTAAATTCTACGTCCTAGGCAGAATTAGAAATAAAGGGACGGCATGATTACTCAATTTACTGTCTGATGATTTTAAAGATGCCATTCTTTTTACCCAAGTTTTTTTTTTTTTTTTTAAACGCATTCACTTGTCATTCATCCTGACTTAATTTTCAGACTGGTCAGAACAAACCCACTTAAGAACCAAATATTTGCCACAAGAAATAGAGGGCCTGGAAATGCTTGGGAGTGCAGCTATGCCATGAAAGGACAGGTTAGGGGTCTTGTTTATAATCATGGCATTGACTCCTGGTAGCTGCATGGCTTCGAGACATGGTTGAATAAACGGTTGATGTTGCAGCCTGGATGCTTCCTCTGATTATTAGGAGAGGAAGTGTACATGGAGAGAGACAGGAAATCCTCCCACTGTTAGCAGTGTGCCTATCTGATTGGCCAGCTTATGAATGTGTAATGTGTTTTTAAACTAGTATCTTGTGTGGTTACTTACTCATTTTTGGTTTCATGCTCTGATAATGAAATTTAAACCCCATGTGCTGCGTTAAGTGTTTTTATTGACTCTTGGATGCAAGTGATTTGTGGTTTAAGAATTGTTTGGATGTTATGCTTTGCTGCTTGCATAAAATTAAGAAGGGCCTGACACTGAGTTGGCAGGAAAGGTGGTCATGGTGCCAAGCTATAGTCTGTTAACAGGACAACCAAAAACAGAAAAGAAGCTCATTTAAAACACTGATGCTGTTGATGTTACAAGTCGTATGTCTGCTGCAGTGTAAATTTACAGGCCGGTTCTTGTTTGTTTCATTGTTAAGACAGATTATTTGGGAGATGAAGTGATTTAAACTGATTTCAGCTTATGTTCATTTCAACCTTTTCAGCGTCTGTAATTGTGGCATAAAGTTGATAACATCTGAGGAAAACCACACTAAACTACTACTAGTACTGCTTTCAAAATCCAATTCCTCGAGTTGCAGGAATGTTTTCAGATTCATGTTTGTGGTGGTGAATGACATTTTTCTGTAAACACAGAAATCAAGTGTCAGTGGTGTTACAGAACACGGGCATTATAAATATTGAATACTTGTAAAAGCGTTCTAATGGTTTTAGATGCTTTTGTAAGTATTTAGATATGTATACAGATTTTCGTTAACTATCAAATACTGTTGTGCTTTATTGATGATAATGGCTATTGCATTTTAGTCATGAATGAGAAGCTCAAGGTGTCTGATTCCGAAACCATAAGGTCACACACACTATAGTACCCATTGCAAATGTTCTTCAACCGGGGGCCACATTACAAAGTCGTTCAGGAAAAGCTGTAGTATAATTGTGTCAGGCCAGAATTTGAACCATGCACTAGTCAAGTTGTTTGTTACAGAAATACACCGTAATACAGAGAGAATGGATAATGTAATGCGTCCACATGCAAGCCTGTGTCAGCCAGTCTTCGCCTAAATTCATTCCTCTGCTTACTACGGTATGTATCTTGGCCTGAGGGGTTTGAAATGCTTTTGTTCTTTGTTTGTTGCATTATTGGCATTCATATCTCACAGACAATGGGTGAGAGAAAAGAATAGAGACAGGGTGAAGACAGTCAGTGGAAGATTACATTAAAAATACTTTGGATTGTTTACATTGGGTATAACGTTTTTTTTTTTTTTTTAAGCTCTAAGGGCTTAAGGAAGTATCCAAAATACAAACAAAAAATTCTGTCATCCATATTTCAAGGAATGCTCTTGAATATTATTACTGTATTGGTAAAAGCAACACTTCTGTCATCTATCTTTCAAAGAAATTAGATTAAATCTTGGGAAGTTTGATAAAATTGTAAATCTAGATAAGACAAGCATTACTATAAGAGAATACAAACTGTGCCTGTTCTAAATCTTAATTAAAAAAAAAAAAAAAACTACAACTTAATTCTGAGCCAAACAAGTAAGTCTCCCAGGTGGACTGATAATGCTTATCTACAACCAACAATGAGGGTTGAATGAAATCATGTGGTATTAACTCACACATTCATAGATACTGATGTGTTTTGCCCAGAATTTCATTTTGTAAATCATGCATCTTGGTTGTTTTGCATACAGTGTCTGTGTGTGTACAAGTTTACATTATGATGATGATATGAGCTCCCTGCTCAATATAATCTGGAACTGCCTCGCCCATCTCCAGCGAGAGTTAATTTTTATGCTTGTCTCCTGGGTTGTGATCCTGGACAAATCCTGTCTATTTTAACTGGTATTAGTAGACAGAAGGTGAATGGGGTACTGTGCAAAGGGGCGACGGTCACACCACACAATTTTGAGGATGAGTAAATGCAGAGTTCAAGAGGCAGACAGAGACTGTCAAATTGATCCGAATTAGTGAAAGTGGTGTGACCTCTCAAAGAGCAACATTGTCATCATTGTTAGCATCACCCAGTCAACATTGCACTTGCCAAATTCACAGTTTCCTGTTGTTCTGATGGCTTCCAACTTAGTTTGGGGTTTAAAAGAATCACAATCCCGCCTTTGATTTAACTGATTTAACCCCTTAAAGATCTAGCAGGGTGCAACAGGGAAGGATTATTAACCACGGGTTTAGAAACCAATGAAATTATACAGTTCCTTTTTTGGAATTTCTCCTTTGAGGAGGATCATCGATTCTTTCACAGTTATAGTTTACCCCAAAATATTAATTCCCTCACTGATAACCTACCATCATTCCAGGAGAAGCTCATTTGATTTTAATTCAACAAAACTCTCGATATTTTCACACCTAATGTCTCTGAAGGTCATGGCATATGATGTTGATGTGGGGGGAAAAAAGGATAAGACAAACCTACTCTTTGCAGGTTCTGCTGCCAGCAGCAAGTCTCCTCCAACTTATGGATGTTCGCCAGGTTTGTTGTGAGTTCCTGCAGTCTCAGCTTCATCCCACCAACTGTCTGGGCATCAGAGCCTTCGCTGACTTGCATACATGTACACAACTTCTCAATCAGGCCCACACATATGCCGGTAAGCTATCTGCCACTCTCAACCATATACTTTTGAGTCACCTGCCCCTCAGTTAATGCTCCAGGATAAGTGGTGGTACTTTTCTGTAATATATTTCTACCTGTTGTGGAAAAAATGATTAAACAAGTAAAAGTTCAGAAACTTTGAAAAGATCATGAATCAGGAATATTGATATATTAGGCCAAATACTTCTTATTATAGCACTGTAAAAACAGTTGCACATGAAAAAATTTCAGCCTGGACTATGTTGCAGGACTTTAAAACCATATATGTGTGCATTGTTAATATTGCAATTCGTCTTGTTCTCTCAGAGCAGCATTTTGCTGATGTGGTACAGGGAGAGGAGTTTCTGGGACTGTCTCTGCAGCAGGTGTGCAACCTAATCTCCAGCGACAAACTCACTGTGTCCACAGAGGAGAAGGTGAGACACAGCTCTTACATAAATATTTTGCTTTTGGGTCAAAATCTGTGGGAGACTTATTTTCATACTGTTATTTCCATCTTCCTCAGCTTAGTACTGCTGTCGTTTTTAAACCAAATCAAAATAAATTGCACCTTAACCATAACTTACTCAGCATAACTTGTTTTCTGTGACAAATTATTTATGATTTTTTGTACTTTTGCACCGTGGGGCTTAGAGTAACACTATTTCAATGCTCAGTACGTGTGAATGTATGGCAGTATTGACAATAAAGTTGACTTTGACTATGACTTTGACATCATCAGCTGATGATACCTAGGGATGCTGAATTTTGGCTAATAACCAGGTCCAACAAGAATCAGTGCATTGTTCCTTTTTAATTAGGATAAAGACTTTTTCATCAATCACTTTTGTCTGCCACCACTTTGAATATATTTGAAATACTGACATCTAAAGCTTGTTAAGGATTCTAATCCCTACCTGCTGGTGGTCCACAGATTGCTGGCCAGTTGATCCTAATAATTCCTCTGCATAACCTTGAAATTAAAAATAACTCCTGTGTGGAATGAGAAACCTATTTTCATAATCCATCTACAACATTCACCACTGTTTAACCGTTTCCTTTGAGATCTTCATTAAATGAAAAGCTCTATCTCAAAAACAAAAACAATGTTACATCGTTGTAACAGCCTATACTAGTTCAAATTCCCAACTAATTGGTGTGTTTCACAATTTCACACCTTGAGAATGTGCCAAGAGTTTTTCCAAATACAAAAATTAAACACAAGTAACCCCTGTTATTAGTGGTCCTAGTTTTACTGTACATTTTCACTAAATCCTAAGATAAATTAAGCTTGTGTTTTTTTTTTTTGTTTTTTTTTTAATCGAGATTAGAAACCCGCATCTCTTGAAGCTTGAATAGGTTTCTTAAGTGGTCTTTCTTCATGGATTATGCTTTTGTCTTTAAGAGAGACTCTTTATTTGCAAGTGAGGGCACGTGTAAACTGATGAATTTGTAGCAGCAGGTTTTAGAGAAGCCTCGACATCACTACCAAACCCTGTTTTTGGTTAGAACAGGGTGTTGGTCAAAGGTATCTCCTTTCTCTCATGCAGATGTCCTCCTTCAAGCGCAGTATCAACAATCTGTGCAGTGTTTTAATGCGTAAGGATACTATTTGACAGCTTAGGCTCTGCCGTTGTCTGAGAGGAAGAAGGTCGTATATTAGGGAGGAGCTTAATCCAGCTCTGATTAATTCACTGTTTCCCTTATCAAGTAAGTGATGCTAATAACTTTCTCATTCCAAATGAGAGTGCGTGAATAGATAAAAATTGTTTAATTTGTTTTCATAAAGCAGATTCTATCCGCAAAAATTATCTGAGCGATTTTTATTCTATTACTTTATTTATTTCCATTGACCAATCATTTAAAATGGGGCAGGGGGAACAGAACAACTCTCTGTAATGTAGTTGCAGGAGTAATGGATTTTTAGCGCCCCCCGTTTATACACCTGACGGAGGCTCTAATGTGTTTGTCTCTACATTCTGTGAGATTAATATTATTTAATCCCACATCAGATTGACACCAAACATTGTTTCAAACAAAGTAATTAATGAGAACAGTTTGAAAAGTTTGTGAAACTGTGAAAATTAGATTATTTTACTGGTCTTTCTTCTCATAGATTGTGAGTTCCTTCATCTGTTGTAGCTTGTTATGTCACAGCTGCCTTACAACGTTCTCCATTCCCTCTCCAGGTGTTTGAGGCCATGATAGCTTGGATAAAGTATGACAAGCCAACTCGTCTGGAGCACATGCCCAAATTGATGGAGCATGTAAGACTCCCACTACTATCCAGAGACTACCTGGTACAGGTAAAAAAATATAAAAAAAAAAAAAATACAATATTACATAAAAAATGAACCCTGTCTGAAAAGTGTTTTTGTTTCAGATCGTGGAGGAAGAAGCCTTGATAAAGAACAACAACACCTGCAAAGACTTTCTTATAGAAGCTATGAAGTATCACCTAATGCCTGCTGACCAGCGGCACCTTATCAAGACAGACAGAACCCGGCCACGAACGCCAATCAGCATCCCAAAGGTCCATAAACACATACACGTTCTTTTACGTACACTTTTCCCAGACTTTTCAAATAAATCCTCTGCACGAACTCTTTTGTCAATCAAAACTGCTTTGATTCATTGGCAAACCCGTGTGTCACAGGTGATGCTAGTGGTGGGAGGTCAGGCTCCTAAAGCCATCCGTAGTGTGGAGTGTTATGACTTCCAGGAAGATCGATGGTACCAAGTGGCTGACCTTCCTTCAAGACGTTGTCGGGCAGGTTAGTTTGATCTGTTAGTTAATCTGTTCCATTTTAGACTGGTTGGTCAATGAGCATGGATGTGAATGAGTCAAGATTCCAGAAGTTAATATTAGTTATATTAAATTATTAACTGAAATAAGGAAAGGGTGCAGGAGCTGCAAAGAGGAGTTTACTTATAGATAGGAGAAGCAATGTGAATCAGAGAGTGAATGGTTGTTTGTCTCTATATATGGCCCTGGGAATCGTCTGGCGACCGGTCCAGGGCCTTCCTCTCGCCCAATGACAGCTGGAATAGGCTCCATTGTCCCGTTGATCCTAAGTGCAGGATAAGCAGAAGATAATAGATGTCTGTTATCTACTGGAGAAGAGACATTTCCGAATAGTTACATACCCAGTGTTTTTTCAAAAACACATTTCAAATAGCATCACTCTGAATTAATTTTTAAGGGACTACATTTCGGTATGTTGAAAACCAGTAGTGCTCTGATCCCTCAAAAGTACCCCAATATCTTGAGCTATGCTGTTACTGTGTATAGTGGCAAAAATTTCATGTCTGGATGAAGACAGTAAGGTCACGTCAAAATGTGTCATCGATCATTTCTGAAAAAAATCATTAGAACCTCCTCCAGCCCCCTTTGCAATGTTGTACAGTTATTTTTCCTCCACAAGCCCATATTAAAACAGCTGTTTCAGTTTTTCATTTGCTGATAACCTTCATCATACATTGCCCTGTTTTGTCAGCAGTTTCAGCATTATAGTTTTGATTCTCAACCCTCACGTATGCATTCAGAGAATGCTGCATAGTTTCCTGTCTTGGATATCTTTGGATTTTTTTATTTTTAAATCCAATAGTCCCCCTTTTACCTTAAAAGCAGATGTCATCTCCTGACAACCTCACCCCTATGAATGACCTAGTCAGTAGTACACAGAGTAGATATCTCTGCAGTAAAGCTGTTTCTTCTTTCCTCCTGCACATTCCTGTAGGTGTTGTTTCCATGGCGGGCCGAGTATTTGCAGTTGGAGGTTTCAACAGTTCATTGCGGGAGAGAACGGTGGATGTGTACGAAGGCGCCCGGGATCAGTGGTGCGCAGTGGCGAGTATGCAGGAAAGACGCAGCACACTGGGAGCTGCTGTGCTAGGCGATTT
This sequence comes from Fistularia commersonii, assembly GCF_037954325.1. NCBI lineage: Eukaryota > Metazoa > Chordata > Actinopteri > Syngnathiformes > Fistulariidae > Fistularia > Fistularia commersonii. The sequence goes on from NC_141296.1 coordinate 10,602,876, forward strand.
GTTGTACGCTGTGGGAGGCTTTAATGGAAGCATAGGTATATGTGAACACACACTTAACTATTTCTTAAACACCTGTTGTCAGTGAAGTATAGCGGTCATTTGTTGATGATAAGCATTTTCTATATTTATAACAAGGATTTTTTTTTGTCTCATTGAAGCTCAGGGTTATTATTTTTAAAATTCATTTTAACTTTGATGGATTTTGAGATATGAGAACACTTTGTGGTAACCAGGGATCGAGGTTCTTGGCTAAAGGAGGAAAGCCTTTGGTAAATTTGTGAGCCGAATATCATCTGTTGATGTAGTAGTTCAGAGTATTTTTTTCTGAGGGAACAATTTGTCAGAGCTCCTGACTGTTATTTTTCTTTTCTCTTCCTTCACCTCTAAATATACATTTTCTGTGATGGTCCAGCCCTGTATTTGTTTATTGCTTGTGTCCTCCTCTGCACTGTGTCACTCCTGCAGGTCTATCTACAGTGGAAGCCTACAATCACAAAAACAACGAATGGATCTATGTAGCTTCCATGAACACCCGCCGCAGCAGTGTGGGTGTAGGGGTAGTTGATGGTTGGTCCTCAGAGTTTTATCAAATATTTATTTCCTTTTTTTTAAAGTTTTTAAAGCTCTGTTATGATAATCACACTGACGTATGCTTTTGTGACAACTTTGCAGGGAAGCTTTATGCAGTAGGAGGTTATGATGGAGCGTCTCGTCAGTGTCTCAGCACAGTCGAAGAATATGACCCTGTCACAGATCAGTGGTGTTATGTAGCAGACATGAGCACACGGCGTAGTGGTGCAGGTACACACACATACACACACACGTACATACCGTACATAAGTGTGTGTCTGTATGTATATGTATAGACATAAAACCCACATACTGCATTTTTTTTTACTGTCTTATTTGTTTAAGAGAAACACCATTCGAAATTTGGTAAAACATTACTTTGAGTTCGCAAAAATTTGAAAAAAAATTCCTGAAACAAAATTTCAGGTCATTTGTAAAATTAAAAAAAGAACATGATGAAAAAGGGCCTATTGTGGTGATGGTTTTATGCTTTTTATACCTTCAGAAAATAATCTCAACTGTGTGAGTGTAATATTTGTATTATTCAATTCAGATTGGGGATTTACATAACCATTTGATCAAAAAATGTCTTAGCAAAAATAGTGCAGGCACATTTTGTTTTCATCTCAATTCTGCTCTTTATGCCACTTATGCTTTTCCCAATTCTATTTTGTAATTACCCTTCGGGTAATTGATGTACTACATAATTTAATTTTAGGAAACCACACAGTACATGCTTTCAATTGTTGCAAATGCATGTTATTTCCCTGTGGAAAACCATTACCACCTGGTGGTGCAAGTCTTAACTGCACAGAACTACAGATCTGAACCAGGCTCTCAGTTAGTCTGTATATCATCAGTACTGATCCTATCCTTTATTAAATGTAGAAATCATTAAAACCCTTCATACAACCTTAAGCCACCATTCTGCTGAACAGTGCAAGTGATTTAAATGTACAAATTCAGCAATTAATGTTACAACACTACAATACAATGCTTTTTGTATTTGTGTTTGAAGGTGTGGGGGTCCTAGGAGGTCAACTGTATGCAGCAGGAGGACATGATGGGCCCCTTGTGAGGAAGAGTGTCGAGGTGTATGACCCACAGAACAACACATGGAGACTGGTCTGTGACATGAATATGTGTCGGCGAAATGCAGGTTAGAAAACACATACTGACTTACACTTAAAAGAGCAGTTCCTGTCACCTGACTTCTTATGCATGTTCTTATGAACACAAACATTGGCAAATGCAAGAAATGTATTAACCCAGTCATTTTTTCAATTTGTATTGTTCTCTTGTTAAGGTGTGTGCGCAATAAATGGCCTGCTCTACGTGATTGGAGGAGACGATGGTTCTTGCAATTTGTCCTCTGTAGAATTCTACAACCCAGCCGCTGACATGTGGAGCCTCATTCCCACCAACATGAGCAACGGACGCAGCTACGCAGGTAAGAACAAAACATGGTGTCACACCAAGAAAGTAACTTTGCATTTTACTGAACACAAATTCCTGCATTGAACCTCCTAATGAAGCGGCCGCTCCCTCTCTGTCAATGCCCTTTTGTCTGTTTTGTCTGTCTCACAATGTTTTTTCCCTCCAGGAGTGGCGGTGATTGACAGGCCTGTATGACCACAGGGCTCCAGCAGCGTCAGCATGGATATCTGGATGTTGATGACCAAATGTAGAAAAGTCTTTGGTCCAAACAGTCCCAATGGAAAAGGTGACACAATCAAGGGTGTTTTCGACTATACCCACTGCCTGATATATATGCACTCTAGGTTTCAATAAGAGGTCGGAAAGACCTTGACCTTTAAGGAAATTATTTGCACTGGATGAAAGGGCAGTAGTTACAGGAGAGATATCTTGTAAGAATTGTACCATGAAGAGACTGCTTAAATGCCAAGCACCTAGCAGGCACTCAGTCTGCAAATTTCTCAATCCGGGATATGTCAGCTTGGAGGGAGATGTAACTGCTTCAAAAGATGAGGTTCACTTTCCTTCCTCCTCTGGCGATCTGACTGAGTACTAAAACACCAGCTTACAAAAATAATTCATCCTATTAACCTTTCAAATCAACCAGCTGCAGAAAAGTTACCAACCTAGCTAGGAAATTCACCGAACCATAGCCCTGCCATGTGATCGGCTGTTGCAGACCTGGAGAAGCGCAGTGCAATTTTTAAAATCATCACACTTCCCTGAGTATCTTGTTTGTATGAACATTAGAAAATCAACGGTGTTGTGGGAAACTGAATCAGACTGTGATCCCGACATTCAGCAGCTGCCAAAACAAAGATCATTTTGGTCCAAGAGAGGCTTGGACCCAGAGTGGTGCCTGTAGAAATTTGCTAATCAAGGATCTTATAAGAGATGTCTGTAAACTGTCTTCAGAGGTTCAGAACCACTGCCTCGATGCAATGCAACATGGCAGGACTGGGTTTATTTGTTGTCTCACTACTGATGCCCCGAATGTGCACTGATGGCCCGATGGCCGGCGCGCCACCACTTAGAAACTGGATCATTGATCAGTTCAGCCGAGGTTTCTCACCAGAACATTTAACATCCCTGCAGAATTGCCAATAATTTCAGCGTTAATTAAAACAAAATGTGGCAATGATTAGCATTATGCTAAAGCAAAATGTTTTTATATGCCAGTGAAAAAATGAGTGGATTATTTGGTCAAATGTGTATAAAATGTGTCAAAATGCACTGTAGAAATTCAACTGTATATAGTGTGAGGAACGATGATACAGGTTGGAGATTTTTTGGACCATGGTTCTATAGTCTGTTAATCAATTCACAGTGTCCTCAACCAAATACAATGTTTTGTATGTTTAGCTGATAAATGAAAGGCTCAACCAACATAGAGATCTGTTGGCATTTAAGTCACCTGATAAAAGCAGGATGTCAGAGACTGCAGGTTCTGATGCTGTATTGATATGTATCTAATATTATCATCTTGTTAGACTTTAAAAATGTTGAAATTCAACCATTTTCAACCATTTTTTTACAATTGCGGTTTTTGTCTCAGATTGTAGACCATGATTGTTTATTGCCAAGAGTAACATGGGAGTCACATTTCCAATTTTAAAAAATAAGATGGTAAGAGAATTTGGCCAAGACAAGTGTTATAAAATGAAGTGTAGAACATTTTTTAATAACTTCCAATTATTAAAATGATGCTGCATTTAAAAGAAAAATTCATCTTTATTTTTGGCACAAAAAAGTAGTTTATTATTTCTTATTGATTTAACTGGAATTGTAGATTTTGCTTGTTTTATTGTAATAAAGACCACATTTTTAACAAGCAAGAATGTGTAGATCCAAACGTTCTATATCACAATTCTCACAGGAGGATAAAAACTCCTTACTAGAGTTAGGATATTTAGTCATAGATACTGTTGGATATCTATCAGCAGACTGCATTAGCCAGCCCTGATATGCAAGCAAGACCTATCTTTGCTCATTTAAAAGGACTTCTGAGGTTCTTACATGTAAATCCTCCACTGGGAATGTGACTCTTGATAACATGTATTATACTTTTAACTTAGCGATAAGCATTATATGCACATACATACATGTATGATTTACATATATGCATATATATATGTGTAGATAATACAGATAATATGTATATTCTACATCAGCAATATACATATCTATATGATATACATAATAATGTATATATATATATATATATATGTGTGTGTGTGTACATACAAGCATACACACATATACATGTGTAAATATATATGTATATTACACATACAAGTATATATATATATATATGTATATACACATATGTATGTATGTACTGTATGTGTGATATATACATATATGTACATATGTGTGTGAAATATATGATATATAGATATGTATTTATATACACATGTATGTATATGTGTATATATATTGCTACATATATAGGTATATATGTATGTGTGTCTATATATACATACATGTGTATATAAAAACATACTTATGTATGTAAGTTTATATGTGTGATATATACATATATATATATTTACGTATCTATATATACACACATATATGTATTTATGCATATATATGTGTGGTTTTATATATATATATATATATATATATATATGTGTGTGTGTGTGTGTGTGTATATATAAATATATGCATCTATATGTGTGTATATATGTATACAAATATACATATGTGTGTGTGATATACATATATGATATATATACATATATATATACGTGTATATATATATAGTTATATATAGTTATATATGTATGTATATATTTATATTTTTAAAGACAGTCTCAGTCTTGCAAAAGAGAAAGACCAGTTTTGTACAGGCAGTTGATGTAGATGATTGAATTTTTTTTCCCAATAGCTGCCAAGTTTTATTTGATTTACAAAGGAGAAGGAAAAAATATCATTTCAAGCTTCAAGCACAATCTGCAACTTTGAACAGCACTGTGATGCATATGTGTGTGTGTGTGTGCGCGCGCGTGTGTGTGTGTTTGTATATTTTGGTATCACAATGAAAACCATTACCCTATTGAATGGGGCAATGATTTTCTTGAAAAAAAAAATCAGGAGAAATCGAAGAGTATCCAATAAGATATACAAGGGCTGAAATGTCTTAACTGGCCGAAGTGGGAGGTCATTCCTGGCTTCTGACCACCTCTTCATGGAGATAGTCAACAGATGCAACTGATGGCTCCAGACCTCGCTGGACATCCCAGTGAGATAATCTCTACATTCCCTAATTTCCTTGTCTTCATATTGTTTGGTATTATTTTTCCAGACTCCATAAAGAGCAGATACTGTAAACTTAATGCTTCTTGATGTTGATATATTGCGGGTCACACTTAATGTTAGAATCCATTTCCACGAAAATCTGCAATGTGAAATTAAAAACCAAATGCCACCTAAATGCATCAATATCATGTGTTTGTTTTTCCATTTTTTAACCATTTAACTGGAGGATGACAGCAGGAGTGAAGATAAGTAGTAGCACAGAGAGGACCTTTGATCTTAACTAGATGCAAAAAGGAATTTCCAGCTATCTAATCTATCTAATTAAAATTGAGAACCATTTAATAATTCATTACAGTAACATCTTTAGAGAGTTCTTGTTGATTAAAAGTGTAATATAAAAGAAATATAATACAATCAATTTATAAGTGGCCCCGAAGTTAACTGAAGTCCGAGTGAGAACCAGCATCCTGGTGAGTAGGATAAACATATGTACACAAATCTACATATATATATATACATACATATTTTACACATACATATATATATATATATACATACATACAGGTACAAATCTATAAACATTTAGATACATTCATATTTATATACATTCACATATACATACATATACATACCTTCAAATATTTATACATACATACCTTAATATGTATAGTTATATGTATATATTTTTATCATATATATTTATACATATACGTCTACAAATACATATGTACATAGATATGTATTCATATACACATTCATATATACATATGTATATACATATATAGAAACATACATATATGAATATATATGTACATATATATGTACATGTATATGTGCATATAATACATAAATGTAAAAAATACATTTATAATACATATGTACATATACATACATTAACATATATATGTATATGTACATACATAAATATGTATATACATACATACACATATATACATTTACATGCGTGCATATACACATATATACACATAAATAAATACATACATATTAATGTATGTATATGTGTGTTTATATGTATTATTTATATTTATATGTGTACATATATACATACAAACATACTTATATACATATATATGCATACATATATACAGACTCAGGTGTATATATATATATATGTATTTATGTATATATATATGTATGTATGCATATATATATGTATATAACAATACATATACACATATACATACATGCATTTAAATACCAAACACATAAAAATACAAATAAACACGTATGTATACATTCACATATGCATCTATGTACATGTGTATATGTGTATGTATTTATGTATTTACATATATATGTATATACATATATGCATATATGTATGTATGTATATTAATAATGTATATTATTAATATTTATGTATATGTGGATATGTGTTTGTTTATATATGTAAATGTTTGTATGTATGTTTTTATATAGGTATATATGTATGTGTAAATACAGATATATATGCATGTATATATGTATGTATGTGAGTATGTAAATATGAATGTGTATGTATGTATTTATGTATGTATGTTAATATGTCTGTGTATATATGTATATATATGTATGTATATGGATGTATATATGTTTGTATGGATGGATATGTATGTATGTATATCTGTATGCATCTACCTGTATATAAATGTATATATAAAAACATTCTCATATATATACATACATTCATACGTACATTCCTACATACATGCACTTGCATATGTGCACATGTATATGTGTATGTATATATTTGTGTATGTTTGCATACACCTATATTTATATATATTTATGTATATATGCATTTGTATGTGTATAACTATGAATGTATGCATATATGTATGTATATATGTGTATATATACTTAGGTATGTACAAATAAGTGTGTATATATATATATGTATGTATGTATGCATGTATATAATTAAAATGAATATGTATATATGTATATGTATATATTTATGTATATATTTTATATGTTTATACATGTAAGTATATATGTATGTATATATATTATGTCTGTACATGCATGCATGTATATACGTGTGTATGTGTTTATATGTTTATGTATGTATGAATGTATATATGTATGTAATGTGTTTGTATGCATGTATGTAAATATGCATGTAAATATATATGAATGAATTAAAGTATTTCTATATGTATGTGTTTACATATATGTATTTATGTAATTGTATATGTATGTGAATGTGAGTAAATATATATGTCTATATGTATACTTTTTATTTGTGTTATTTATGTATTTATTTCATAAATAAGTTTATGCAGGTTTATGCAGGTTTATGCAGGAATACAAGTATGAATGTATTATGTATATATTTTTGAGTATGTATGTTTTTGTATGTATCAATGTGTATACATATGTACATGTATATGTATACACTCGTATGTAAAGTTTGTATACGTGTACATATGTATGTGTGTATGTAGGTATGTATATCTGTATATCTATGTTGTAGTATTTATGTTTGTTTGTATGAACGTAGGTGGATATGTATATATATGTGTAAACATGTATGTATGTATATATGTATGCATGTATGTATATATATGTATGTATGTATGTATTTGTATGTATTTATATATGTATTTGTACCTATATATAGGTTTTCATGTATGACTATATATGTGTATGTATACATGTTAATATGAAACATACATAAACATATATGATATGATTTTGCATATATATATATGTATGTCTGTATGAATTTGCATGCATTTTATGTATTTATACATTTTTATTTGTATATGTATGTATCTATTTATGTACACATATGTATCTACATTGTATAAATATGTATGTATATGTAGGTAGTTATATGTATACTTAGGTATTTATATAGAAGTATGTATATGAATGTTTATCTATATGTATGAATGTATGCATGTATCTATGTACATATGTATATTTATGTATTAAAATATATATTTGTAAGAAGGTACATATGTATGTAGGTATGTATAGTTAAGTATGCTTATAAATGTAATGTATATGTATATGTATGTGTAAAATTATAAATGTATGTGTATATATGGTATTGTATGGATGGATGTGTATGTATGTATGTACGTGAGTATGTATGTATGTATGTGAGTGTGTAAATATGTATGTATGGTAAGTAAGTTTATATGTATATGTATATATATGTAATATATGCTTGTATGTATAGAAGTTGTGTCTATATATGTATGTATATATATGTCATTTTTATTTGTATGTATGTATTTTGTATATGTGTATGTATATGCATGTATATATATGCCTGTGTATATGTGGACATGTATGTATAAATTTTTACATATGTATACATAAATATATGAATATGTGTTTATACATGAAGTTTTTATATACGCATACGTATATATTTATGTATGCATGTATGCATGTATGTGTATATATGTATATACATATATGTATATATATATGTATTTGTATGAGTGTTTGTATTTATGTATGTTTTATACATATACTTAAGTATATGAGTATTTTTGTATGTATGGGTATATGTATGTGTTAGTATATGTATGTATGTATTCTTGTATGTATGCATGTAAATACATTTTATATATGCATGTATTTATGCATTATATAAGTGTGTTTGTATATGCATGTTTATGTATATTTATGTTTGTGTATGTACGTATTATTATGTATGTATTTGTTTTTATACGTGTTTATGTTTGTATGTATGGATATATGTATGTGATACTATATGTATATATGTATACATATGTATATATTTACATATGTATGTATGTGTTTGTATATGCCTGTTTATGTATATTTATATGGTTGTGTATGTACATATTATTATGTATTTATTTGTTTTTGTATATGTATGTGTGTATGTATGTATGTATGTATGTTTGTACAAATGTATAAATATGCATATATATGTATATATATGTGTATGTATGTATGTTACATCTGTATGTTTGTATGTGTACATGTGTATATATTTAAATATGTATGTATGTATGTGTCTATGTATTTACATATTTTGTATTTTATACGAAGGTAAGAATAAAAATTTACATGTATGTTTGTATGTGAGCATTTATATGATTATGCAGGTATCTGTATATATGTATATTTATATATGAATGTATATGTATGTATGTATACATGTATGTGTAAATATGTATTTGTATATATGAATGTATATGTATGAGTGTTGAATGAATTTTTTATGTTCATACATATATTTAAGTATATGAGTATGTTTGTATGTATATATGTAGGTTAGTATATGTATGTATGTATGTATCTATGTATATATATAAATGCAATTCATATATGCATGTATTTATACACTATATATGTGTTTATATATTTGTACATATATGTGTATATACATGTAGGTATTTATGTATGCATACGTATATATGTACGCATGTAAGTATGCATGTATGTAAATATATGTATATGTATATATGAATATAAATGTATGAGTGTTTATATTTTATGTTTATACGTGAATTTCAGTATATGAGTATGTTTGTATGTATATATATATGTGTTAGTATAGGTATGTATGTATCAATGTATCTGCAAATACAATATATATGTGCATATATACATATATATATACATATTTAAATATATATGTATATTTATATGTTTGTGTATGTATGTATTATTATGTATCTATTTGTTTTTATATTCGTGTATGTTTGTATGTATGTATATATGTTTGTGTTAGTATATGTATGTTTGTATCTAATTATGTATGCAAATACATTTTATATGTCCATGTATGTATAATTTTATAAGGGTGTTTGTATATGCATGTTTATGTATATTTATATGGTTGTGTATGTACGTATTATTGTGTATGTATTTGTTTTTGTATGTGTCTATGCATGTATGTATTCATGTATGTTTGTACATATGTATGAATATGCATATATATATGTATATGTATGTATGTTACATCTGTATGTTTGTATATATACATGTGTATATATTTCAATATGTATGTATGTATCAATGTCGTCACATATTTTGTATATTATACGGAGTGTGTATGAAAATGTATATGTATGTTTGTATGTAAATATATGATTATGCATATATCTGTATATATGTATATTCATATATGAATGTATATGTATGTATGTATGTATACATGAATTTGTAAATGTAGGTATGTATACATACATTTCTGAATAAATAAGTCTGTACATAAATGTATATGTATATATATGTGTATAGTATGTGTTTATTTATCAAAATAAGTCATCCATACACATGTATAAAGTTACAAACATATGTGTATATTATGTATGTATGTGCATATATATTTACATACATCCATACATACATATAATATATAACCTTCCATATTTACAATATATACATACATACATACATATGTACATAAATCTAAACATTTATACATACATATATACATACTAACACACACATATATAATATATATGTATATATATATATACATACGGATATCTACATACGATATAAGCAAACATATATACATATGTACATAAATATAAATATTCAAACATACATATACATATCTACAAACACACATACATTTTTTCATATATTACATATTTATATACATGTATACAAATATATGCATACATACATATATAGATAGTGACATACTTACATACATACATATTTAACTTTATATATGTATAAAAAATACATATAAATATGTATATTCTTACACACGTACATACATACAAACATATTTACATGTATGAAAATATAGATATACCCATACATTTTACATTGATATACATTCACATATACTGCTCAAAAAAAATAAAGGGAACACTTGAACAATACAATGTAACTCCAAGTCAATCACACTTCTGTGAAATCATAGTGTCCACTCAGGAAGCAACACAGATTCATTTTGATTTGTTTTAGGGACATTACATCAAAGTTGGATCAGCCTGGAGTTTGTTTTTGCACTTTAATTTTGAGTGTGATTCCTAATCCAGACCTCCATGGGTTGATACAATTGATTTCCATTGATCATTTTTGTGTGATTTTGTTGTCAGAATATTCAACTGTGTAAAGAGCAAAGTATTTCATAAGAATATTTCATTCATTTAGATCTCGGATGTGTTTTTTAAGTGTTCCCTTTATTTTTTTGAGCAGTGTATATAGTGACACCTACATATATACATACATTTATACATACTTACAAACATAGAAATATATATACATTCATACACGTATATAAATATAGAAATATTTACCACTACATATATACATACTTACATATATTCATACATATATAAATATAATATGAATAAAATATATAAATAGCTATACTAAATATTTATATACGTGCATACTTATATACATACATATTTAACCTTCGATATGTCATATATACAGACAAACATACATTTGTAAACATACATTACATATAAAAACAAACATAAATACTTATATATTCATACATTACATATTCATATATATACATATAAGCTTACAAACATGTATACATACATGCATAAATATATAAATATATACACATGTATACATAGTTAGATGGAGAAAGTTGACTGGCTGTGGCGACCCCTGACGGGGGTCCAAGGAAGAGGAAGAAGAAGATACATAGTTACATATGCATTAATATATACATACAATGTAAAAACACATATATTATATATTCACATACATACATACATATATAACTTGAAATATATAAATATACAAAATACATATATAAAATAAATAAATAAATACATATACTTACATTTACACATATACATACATACATATATTGATATATATATATATATATATATATACATACATGTCTATATACAAACACAAATATATACATATATACATATGCGTAAACATATATACATAAATACTTACATACAAGCACATAAACACATATTTATACCTTGACATAATTAAATAAAAATATATATACATGCAGAAATACATGTATAAAAAATTACATACAAATGTACTGTAAATCCTTACATACATACATAAATGCATACATATTTATATGTATGAATATATAAAGATATACCCATATATTTTTACGTTGATATACATACACATATATATACATGCATTTATACATACTTACAAAAATAAAAATATATACACTTACATACATACATATATGTATAGACATACATATATAGATACATATGCATAAAATCATATAAATATGTATATACATACATACCTGCATTCTCACATACATACATACATACATATGTCTATATATTAAATAATATATACATGTTTGTATGTATCTATCTATGTATATGTTTGTATTTATTTATGTATATTTTTATTATATATTTATATATATATTTATTCATTGGCATCTATATAAGTATGTGTATATGTTTGTAAATTTTTGTATATGTATGTATAGATATGTACGTATGTATGTATTTACATACATACATATGTATATATATGTGTATGTTTGTAGATATGTATGTATATAAGTATGTATGTGTACGTAAACATGTGTGTATATGTATATTTATATGTTTTCTATATGTATATTTATGTAAATTTATTTGTGCATTCTTGTATGCATATAACTATATATGTATGTATATTGTATGTAGGTAATTGTAATTGTATGTTGATATGTAAGTGTATACATGGATGTATATATGAATAATATGTGTGTATATAATGTGTATGTGTACATATGTAAATATGTACGTAAGTACAAATAAGTATATATGTATAATTTTGTATTTTATGTATATATGTATGTATGTATGTATGTATGTATATATTTTTATGTATGTAAAAATGTATTTAAAAATATATGTATGACTGTATTTACGTTTATATCTATGTTTAAATAGATCTGTAAGTTAGTATAAATATAGACATATAATTGTATGCGCGCAGATGTAAATATATTACAGTACGTTTGTGTATACATATATGTATGTTTGTACATACATGTGTATGTATATATGTCTGTATGTCTGTAAATATATGTTAACATATGGATGTATGCATGTATGTATGTACATGTATGTATGCATGTGTATATAAGTATATTAGAAAATATAAAAATGAATTTCTATATATATTTTAGGTGTATATACATGTGTTTATCGATGTTTTTTCATGTATGTACACAAATATGTATTCATATATGTATCTGTGTATATATGTATGTATGTATGTCTATATGTATGTATATGCATGTGTATATGTTGGAATAAATGTATCTATGTATGTATTTCTCTTGGTATACTTGTATATGCAAGGATTGTATGTATGGATTCATATTTTTGTATATTTATGTATGTTTGTCTGTAGTTATGTATATACAAATGCATGTGTATGTATGATTGTATGTATGTATGTATGTATGTATGTTTGTATGTATGTATGCATGTATGTATGTATGTATGTATGTATGTTTTTAGTGAATATAATATGTATATATATGTATTTATTTGTATGGATGTATGTATGTACATATGTATTTATTAATGTTTATATATATGTATATATATTTATATCTGTGTGTATGTATATCAGTAAGTTGGTATATATATGTGTTTAAATATGTACTGTTTGTATATAGGTATGTATGTATATATATATGTATGTTAATTTATAATATTTATGAAAAATTATGTATGTCACTCTATAAAGGTGTATGTATGCCTATGTGTATTTATATACATGTATATATATGCATATACATGTATTTGTGTATATGAATATGTATGTATGTATGTATGTATATATGTACAATATTTTATGTATGCACATATATATTTATATAAGTGTATTTGTGTAAGTATTTATGTCTAAATAAATATCTGTATGTATATATGTATGTATGAAAGTATGTATGTATGTATGTGTATATGAATGTATTAAATGAAAGCACATTTTACATGGTATATATGTATTTATGTCTATATGTTTTGCATTTATGTATACATATATGTATTTATATATTTGTATCTATGTATATATGTATGAATAAAAGTATGTATGTGAATGCATATGTGTACACATATATGTATTTATGTATGTTAATCTCTATGTATGTACGTATACATGTATGTTTATATATTGACATGTATATGTATGTATGTATGTATGTAAATCTGTACATATAGATATTTGTTCTTTTGTATATTTATGTTTATATGTACATGTGTATTTCAAATTTAAAGTTTGCATATATCTATGCATGTATATATCTATTATGGTATGTTAATACACATATGTGTTGAAATGTATTGTACATGTATATATAAAAGTGTGTATATATTTATATAAGGATTTCATATGAATGTACATAAATGTTTTATAGATGTATATTATTTGTATATGTACGAGTAAATGAATGTGTGGATTTGTATATATATGTATGAATGAATCTGTATGTATACACATGATATGTTTGTTTATATATAAACATGGTTGTATTATGTAAGTATGTATATATGTATTTGTATATATGTACGCATGTATGTATGTTTGTATGCAAATTTAAATCTATATGTATGTTAGTATGTATGTCTATATATAAGTGTATGCCTGTATATATATGTATATATATACATGCATGTATTTATGTCTATATGTATGCAAATCTTTGTATGTTTATTTATGTATGTAGTTATGCTTATAAACATACATATGTGAATATATATATATATATATATATATATATATATATATATAGCTGTATGTCTGTATATTACATTACATTACATTACATTGCATTTGGCAGACGCTTTTATCCAAAGCGACTTACAGTTGAGGACATAGGGACTGCAAATACATTTGCAAATACACGATGCACAGGAAATATAAAGAACAGTAAGCTTGGGTTAGTGAGTTTTTTTTTTTTTTTTGGACAAATATATATATGTTTAGATGTATATACATGTACATATGTATATATGTACGATATATTTGTATTTTATTTAAGTATTTAAATAGGTACCTATACATGTGTGTATATGTATTTGTATGTATGCCTGTACATACACATATGTGTATATATTTGTATTAAATGAATATGTTTATGTATATATGTATAATTTTGTATGTATGTACATATGTATTTATTAATATTTGTATGTATATACGTATGTATGTATATATCCCTTTTAGTATGCATATGTATTTAAATATATCTGTATATATGTATTTATATACGTTTATATAGTATGTATTTATAATTATATAGGTATGTATGTCTGTATATATATGTGAATGTATGTATATAAATGTATGTATATGAAATTATATATATATATATGTATATGTTTTTATATTTATGTATACATATATGTATACGATATAAAAATCCACATAACAATTTTTTTGTAAATGGCACACTATAAATCATCTTGATTTTTCTGTTGTATTTGAATAAATGTAATTTTATATATATGTATGTATGTGTATAAACATGTCTTTGTATATATACATGTATATATATAAAGTTGTAAATGTATGAATTTACGTGAATGTATGTATGTATATACGTGCATATATGTATATATGTTAGTATATATTTATATATTTGTATATACAAAATGTATGTATATATATATATATACATATATATATATATATACATACATTTTTGTATGTATGCTTGTATACCTACACTGACATGTTTATATATAAACATATCTACATACTTACATACAAAATATACATTGATATGCACACATACATAAATATTTACCTAAATATAGATACATACCTGCATGCATTTTTATATATATAATTTATACCATACATTTATATACACATATATATACAATGCATATATATATGTACATATATATGTATGTAATCGTATATAGGAATGTATAAAAAATGTATTTTTATACATGTATATATTTATTTCTGCATGTAAATATTGCATGCAAGTATATATGTATGTATAGACATATATATATATATATACACGTGTAATTGTTAAAAGTATATATTTACATAAATATATTAGATACACATATATACATACATATATATACATATATATATACATATATATATATACATGCATACATCCCTAAACACATATATACACATAAACATACATAACATACACACACACATTTATATATATATATATACCCATACATACATACATATATGTGCATATTCAGATATATGTATATATATTCATACATCCATGTATAAAAAAGTGTATATAAATATATTATACATATATATACACACATGTATATATATATGTATATATATGTGTGTATGTGTGTATATATATATATATATATATATATATATATACACATACATACATACATATATATATATACATACATTTATACATATGATTTTAAGTGACTGGATGAACCCATTGGTCCACTCGATCGATGAACATGATTTTCTATTTTAACAATGTCTTGATTTTTGTGCTCTTCTGTGATGTGAAAGAGGATTCAACACAATGAAATGAACATGGAAGAGAGATAATTTCCTCATCCATCACTTTCGCTTGTTTTTGAATAACCTAGTTTAAAATTTCCGAACTCAAAAACAACAGTCACTGTTTGGGTTTAAATGCCTTAATAATCTGCAATGTGAGATTTTTTGATTTACAAACAAATGACAAAGAAATCGCTACATCAAAGTAATTGTAGCTCGTTATTTGATTTTCAGAATGCCTCAACATTCAAAAACATTCACACAATCAAATCCATAATGATGAGCTGAATTTGCAGGTTCTCCACACAAACTTTTATTATTGCTGCTTCTTGATGGCACAAATAATAGAAACAATACATTGTGTAATTCGTACTATTATGTTCTCTTTGCCATGCAAACTCACTACAGTACTGCCTCTGGATTAGCTTATATTACACAGAGCAACAAAATAAAAACAAGTTGGATTACAAACAGTGCCAGACTAACTTCTACAGCTGTTTCTTTTTTCTTTCTTCCTTTTTTTTAACAATTTGTGAGTAGATACAAAATGATTATTAGGGTCATTATCACACACAAATTAATGGTTCTGATAATAAGAGCACTATTAATTAAAAAAAAAAAACACATTCTCATGGCATCACAAATATAATGAACCAAAGAGGGCGAAACATGAAGTTTAAAATAATTTAGACATTTCTGACATTCATTCCTTCGGGTGTTTTTATATACAGTATATATTTATATTTGTATAGAAGTAGTGCTTGATTTTAGAAATACAAATGAAGATAAAACACAACAGGGCTGCATTCTGTGAATGCTGTGCAAATAAAATCCTCTTATGTTGAAACCTGAAAATGTTTCTGTTGCAACACACACATGCATGCACACTCACACGCACACTGCACCTTTGATCAGTCTCCTCGAGCAGACATCAAACCCCCTGACTTTTACTGTATGCAGCTTCAATTTTGAGCCAGACAACTAGTGATATCGTGTCTGGTGGGAACCAATGGATTCAGTGACTATCTGCCTCTTCTTGAACATTTAACCACTGACCTGCTGCTTTTATCGATTGGAATTGCTCTTAACATAGAACTTCACCCAACAGCACATCGAGTTATCCGAAGCAAACTTTGCTGCAACCTCCTAATACCTGTCTGATATGAGACAGAGGAAGGTAAACCAATCAACTGAACATTCTCTCTTACTTTGTTCTCATTTGACCTGCCAGCAGGAAATGAAGGTGATTCAACCATAGCTGACATGTATCCCAGCTTTACTAAAAGTCCCACATGCCCACATGACATACTGTAGATGCACTGACTGGACCTTCAGCACAGCATATAACCTCAATTTTGTAGAAAATGACAAAAAGGCTCCTCTTCATTTCAAATCAGTGCTAACCGTCTGGATTACCAACCACAGATCAACAGGCTTTCGAAAACTAAAGTCTTGCTGTCGTTCTGGAAACCACCTCATGATGCTGAGAAAATCTCAACTTGTTGTCAACATTCTGAGAAGCAGCAGCTCCCAGGTGGTGTCAGAAGCTCTTATCAAGGGGACATTGTTTGTAATCCCTCAGAATCTTTCACGAAAAAGAGTGAAAAAACAGGAAATGGTCACTTCTAATCTAGCCAAACTGAATCCTGACAGGCACAGTTAAATTCTACCACAATGAAACGTCAGAAATATATATGGGTGGCAAACAAACACTGATTGGTGCCAGAGGCTCATGGGAACAAGGGAGACCCTCACGTGTTGACTGTCTCACTGACAAATATTGCCAAAATAGAACAGGGATTTAAGGAAATGTTGAAAAATAAAAAAAAGGATTATCAGTCCTAAGATGAAGTGATCACACATCTTCAAGGTCACACTAAAGTTAATACATGTTGATTTTTTCCCCCAAAATTTTCCCTTATGATATACAACAAAATATTACTTTTCAGTGGATGAGAGCATGAACAGCAGTGTCTCACAAACATGTATATACTTTTTTCCAAGCCAGAACAGAGAAACTTGATTTTAAACTGGTAAATTCATTTTAAAATCATCACAGGCTTTCACATTTAGGATGTGATGATATAAAATGACACCCTATTGACAATTAGACAATTAACTTGAGCCAATAAGGAGAGGGGGAGATTATGTCTCCTCAAAGTGAGAGAAGGAGTGGCTCTGGGTTACAGCTGAAATGGAGGGATGGCAAAAAGTCTTTAAAAGATCAGTTCTCAAGAGTCCAGATGGAAGGAAGAAAAACACATATGAAGAACAAAGGCCATTAAAAGGAAAGAGTCAGTGTTTATCCTTGGAGACAAAGAAACACGAGAAGTGCTAAAGCCTTTGATAAAGTCTGTAGATGAAGAATTACAGGGTCTTTATGGCTGTTGTGTAAATAAGGATGGGCTGAACCATATGGAGGAAGAGGTGCTGAATTCATGTCAGGGGAGACAAACTGGGAATGTCACTGGATGATATTTGGCTACTTAGTTCTTTTCTGGATCATATCTAACATCTTGTCTGACAAGCCACAAAAATACATACTCTGAAAAACAAATGAATTTGTGATATAACAGCCTGCAGACAGACACATTCAGACAAACACACAGATTACTCAGCATCACAAATGCTGCTGTAGCAAAAAGCTGTTATCATTCCAATGCTTTCATTGTTTTCGTAAAACTTGTTTCCCCTAAAGTTGAGGTTTCACCTCAAGTTTTAACACACATTTCTCTCTTATTGTATTTTTGTGGACCAATATAAATGACTTGGCAGCTAAAAGATCTTTTAACGTATTTGTTGTTTTTACGACTGTTTAGCAAATTTAAAGGACGGGCCTGTTGAGACTTTTTTTTACACACTCAATTTTAGTTGCTAACATGATCCTTGCTCTGTATTTGAAAACTATGTCTATGAGAATGATAGATTTTCTGTCTTGTAAATAAGACTGAGCTTTTCATTAGATTGCCAGTTTTGTTTATTTTAAAAGAACCCTATGGTCCCCTAAAGCAACATTGTGCACCCACAAATGTCTCCCAGGACATGAATGCAGTTTTTTTTTGGGGGGGTCATTCCTAATCCAGATCCTTGACCTCACATTGGGTCTGGTCATGAGATGTGATTGCGTATTATGATATGATCTTTCTTGATGTTGATGGGGGGATGGGTTGGTCGACCAGGGCTGTCTAGATGGATTTAGAGGAATCCTGTTTGCTGATAAGGACTTCCAGGAGGCGGAGTTTAGCCTTGACCCTTTTGTACTCCCTGTACTCCTCCAGCATCGGTACACGATCTTCCTTCTGAACGTTTCTGCAGCCAAGAAGGGAGAGAGAGTTTTTAGTCCAGTGTCCTGACAACATTCCATCCAACGCCGTAAAACATAGGATGTCAGAGAGCAAAGTACTAGGCTGAGATCTTTTCCAGGATCTTGAGTTTGTATTGGCCCAGTTCTATCATTAAAACATCAAAATAAAGTATAAATCTCGAAATTTTAGTGAGTGTGAATAAAATTTCAGAGAAATTAGAAAAAAGTGAGGAAATCTTATAGTACTGGATTAATGTTTTCAAGATAATTAATAATATATAAATATATAAATAAATAATAATTTCAACGTTTAAATATATGATGAAAATTAAAATGCATTATATATTTTCAACTCTTTAAAATTTAAATATGGCCCTTTTAAAAATGGCGCATAGTTGTAAGATAAATACATCATTGAAGTTCCATTAATTGTTGGATTTCTTGGAGATCTGATGAACTATCAGGGGAGTTGGGAAACTCCACACAAATACGAAGAGCCAAAAGGCTCTTAGATGAATTGCTGTCTCTGGTTCTCTGGTTTAAGTCCACCCACCTGCCGTTTTGCTGATAGAACTCTTCCTCGAAGTCTCGAATGGTCTTCCTCAGTTTCTTTTTCTCTGCGCGAGCTTTCCACAGCTGTTCCAGCAGCTCTGGCCTGAAGGATGACAGAGGACAACACGAGACAGACAGTCATACTTCTGGACAAGCACTGAAAGAGGACTCACTTTTTGGCTACTTAGTTGTGCAATATATTTGTACATTTTTGCCTGAAAACAGAGAGATTTTAGTCTAACATTCGTATGATATCAATAATAGGTAAAAATAAATAACTCCTTAATTAAACACTAACAATGCCATTAATAATTTTCTCTGTCAAATGGCCCCATCTAATGGCTGTACCCCATAACGGCGAGAAAAAGGTGGAACGACATCCTGAAATGAGATTGTGACTGAGTTTGCAAATTATCTTTGTTTATCCAGTGACTATGGGACATTAGTTCAATTCTGCCACCTTTTTTTGAAAAGGAAATTGTTTGAAGGTGTTTGAATTAGTTTCAGTTTAATGCATATTTGCCAATCAGCAATGAATATAAAGTTGCTGATGTCTGGCTTACTAGTTCTATTAATTTATTTAATCTTAATTCAGACTCATCAAGGATCAGGACCTGAGAGGAAGAATATTTCAAACTTATTCAGATTAACTCCTCAACAAGATGAGTGTGGATACACAATGTCAGACTTAGAAAAGCGCATAACTCAAAAATGACAAATGTTTTGTCACTGCAATACCTGCTCCACTGCAGCCTGACAACACTTGGAGTAACTGTCTGGCTAAAGTTTTTATTTGCCACTTGTCTGAGGCAACTGCAATTACAATTAAAAAAAAGTGTACGTGTGTGTTTGTGTGTACTAACATGGACGAGGCATTTGAACTGGACAACCGAAGATCCAATGCCAGTCTCCCCGATCCCTCCTCCACTTTGCCCCTCATGGACCCTCCGGTCAGGCTCCTGTTGCCCTGCCTGTCCGTTTGGTTCTGGCTCCTCATCGTCCCGTTGGTCGAGGTCACGAGATCAATGTTCATGATGACCTCCGAGTTCTGCATTTCCCCACCACTGCTTTCACCCTCTTCTTCTTCTTCCTCCTCCTCCTCCTCCTCTTCTTCTTCCTCCTCCTCCTCCTCTTCCCTGTCATCATCTCCTCCTGCTTGCCGCTCCTCCTCCTCCTCCTCTTTGATCTCCTCCCAGAAATGGGCAGTTTCTCCTTCGATGATAGGCTGGAGGGTCTGACTTCGCCTTTTACTGGATGGAGACACCTTGAATAAAAGTGGTAAATTTTAATAGAATTTTTAACAGTCTTTGATAATTTAAAGTGATGTCTGTGCTCATTGACGAGTCAATGTTTTGTATTATTCTGCAGTACTTTTCTAGTGAAATACCATGAGAGTGAAAGATGGCTGGTTCGACATCAAAGATCAACAGATCTATTTAAATTTCTATTTTGCTGAGATAATTTATTTTTATTTTTATTTTTTTTGCTGAGATAATTTTGCTGTGTGCAATAAGCTGCTTGTTGCAACGCAGAGGATGATTGAATTTTCAATGATGGATATAAGTCAGGGAAAGTACTGCCTATTCTTGTATTTCCCACTCGACTCTGCTGGTCAGTTGAACTTCTCAGTCTTAAAACAAATAAAGCCTTGCCACTAATTAACTGAGGCTTTTAGGAGAAGACAAGTGCTTGTACAAGTACTTGTACTTTGTGCTTGCTGATGCTGCAATAATAAGATGGATCCTCCAATTTGATAGGGGGGGAATAAAGGGGGACATGAAGGGAGGTGAGAGTTGTTGGTGGTATCACCCTGTCAGCAACTGATATGGAAAGAGAAGGCTATGAATCTGGAGACATTCCGGAGATAGAAGGCTGTTTTAATTAAATTTCTTATGTGTCAAAACAGAGAGTGGATTCCAGATCTCAGGTTATAAGGACGATAGAACAGAACTAGGGATAAGTTAATTTTCTTTATCTTTAAAACATTCTGATTAGCTTGGTGGTTAAAGCCAATCTAAGGATTCGATGTAGAGTTGTGTGTCTGCATGTCAACCATGGAGATCGAGGCAGTGATTAAATGTCCAAAAACTTGTAGTAGGTTAATCTGAAACCTATAGCCACGCTATGCCCCTGACTACATGATTGATTAATGAATAAATTATTCTAAATTCATTGGGCCCTACTCTGAGTTCTTCATGTTTATACAGCATTGTGATGGAAAGCACTTTATAAATATCTATTATCATTATTATTGTTATGACCTATCTTATGGTGTGTGCGCCTGTGTTGTGTACTCACTGTAACTGGTGTGATGCTAACTCTTGTGAGCATTTGCTTAACCAATCTATAGCGGTCATAGAGGGGCTTCACCACCAGTCGTTCTTCTCTGGTCACCTGGGAACATGAGACCAAAGTTAGAAAACTTTTTGGGAAGTACACCAACAGTTACAAACGTGTGAATTATTTCCTCAAGTAGGAATGTATTCAGATCCAAAAATGAAACCTGAAATCCATTTCACAAGTCAACTGCAAGACTGAAATGACACAGGCTTTAACTAGACGGGATATACATGGAAAACCAGATAGCTTATAAGTGTCAAGTATATGCTACTGTAGTGACACACAACTAAAGATGCCGCATACAAGAGAAGACACAAAGAGGATGACAATAATATGATGGAGAAACAGATACTGGAACACTGTACATTGTAGCATAAACATGCTACAACATGCTTCAATCTCAGCTGGTAAGTGGGTCACATTTGAGCATCCGAAACACCCTGTCTGGCCCACCTGATACAAAAAAAAAACTTTTGCCATGGCCAGATTTCTCAGAAAAACATTCAGCATTAATAAGTAAAATTTGATTTACTGGTCGACCATGCAGGCCTTCATAGTGCAGTAGGTTCTTCTGAAGGACCGTCTTCTCACAGGACAACTGCTCCTTTGTCATTTTCTACAGAAAGTAGGACACGTTATTGACATAAATCTTTCTTGCCTTTTTTTATCACGTCTTCAAGCCAGCAATATCTCACCTTAATGTCATCGGGCCAACCGTCTTCCTGTCTCTTCCCTTTAACCCTGCGCTGGATGAGCTCCAGTGTTTCCTCCCTGGTTGGATGCTGACCCTTGACTTCGCCCGAGGCATCGTGGGCGCCTTGGTCCAGAGTGGAACCAAAGCTCTTGGGAAGTGTGTTGCTCCGAGGACGAGTCTGGGGCCCGAGCTCACTCTCAGCACGGTGTTTAGCATCTGAGGGGCAGGGATAAAGCGAGTAGAGATAAAGTCATGATTGGGTACAAACGAAAGCACAGAGGTAAGAAATGCCTCATTAGAATTATAGAAAGAGATAAAAAGACACATTTGAATGTGAGCCCCCTTTTACACAGCCTTCAAGTCAGGAATTCGGGGCTGGTGTAACACCTCAACATCACAAGAGGCAGTTACAGCACAAGACTGAGGCCTGTGAAAAAGGGATAGCTGGTACAGATCATCTGATTCTGTTATGTCTCATCACACCAACTGTACCGATAAGTTGGAAAGGTGTTTAAAGTCACACTGAGGGGCACTGCCATTATTTATTTTTGAGGAAACAAGCAAAGTGTCATAAATTTGGGCTCCATTTTAGGGGTTGTTTTATAAAGTCTCAGTGTAAAAGTGGCTTCAGGCAAAGTTGGACATGTTTCACAGGTCTGTCATCATGCACAAGTTGAATAGTCACCGTGACGAATGAAAGTCCATCACCATAATAGGAGAAAAAGAGCAAGTATAGACAATACACAGTCCTTATATGGTAACACAACACCTATCAAAAAAAAACAAACAAAAAAAAACAAAAACAGCCTCAAACAATGCAAGCAAAAACCTTTTCCCCCTACCATTTAAAAAAAAACAAATTTTAAAAATAAGGACATTTAAAACCCTGTAAGGAGACAGATGAGAGCATCCCTCTGCCTTTAGGCTGACAGCTTGCAAAAAATATGACAGAAGTAATTGCATTCTGTTGAATCTGTGTAGATTCTCAATCATTCAGGTAATGGACAATCTTCAAATCTGTCAAATCTTATTGTGACAACTGGACTTAGTTTTTCTCCTTGAAGATGTTTCACCTCTTATCCTGGTGGCTTCTTCAGCTCAGAGGCTTCTTCAGTTCTGAACTAAAGAAGCCTCTCAAATAAGAGATGAAACATCTTCGAGGGTAAAAAAAAGTCCATCGTATGCTGTTGTTTCCTAAAAAGCACAAAGGATTTCAGCGTATATATAGAGGATGATATATGATTAAAATAATTTCATCTCAGATATGTGATGAAAATAAAGACACTAAAACTTGGTTTTATGAAATCTTAAACAACTCAAAGCCATGACAAGTCTTTTCATACAGAATGGATGCATTTCCTAAACAGACACCTTAACATTTCTAATCTGACAGTGACTTCTCTGTGCAAACATGCGGTTCCAACAGAAATTTACTAAAATAAGGATGCAAGATGCTCTCACAGTGCCACTAGATTTTGACTTTCAGTAGGGTATGTATTGTCTACTTACTGAGTTTTTAGTACTTACTGAGGTGATACGGTCTAGAGTTCAGGCCTGAGTAGGGGTGGAGTGGGGGGGTAAGTGTGTAATGCGGAGGGGAGCAGATAGAGGAGGAGGAAGGGACATGGTGGCGTCTGTGTGAATGGAGCAAAGCCTGGTGCCTCAGCGTGCTTCTGGGTAAAAGGTGATGCTGGCGTCCTGGTTGGCCGATCGGTCAATCAATCAATCAATCGGTCGTTGGGCGATAAAGGGAGGGAGGAAAGCGGAGAGTGGTTTCTCATGTTATTGCTGCTTTCAATTTTGATTTGAAACAGAGAAATGTTTCGGCCACTGAGTTCTCCAGAAAGGAGAGCTATCACCTCACATGGAGGAGGTAGACTGATATTGTGGGTATTGTTCAGTATGATGAAACAATGCACAGATCGAGGCGGCGCCTCAAAATGTGAAAACCAAGATTTCTCAATACCATCTTTGTTTGTGTTACATTCTGATGGAAATAGGTTTGCATTCTGAAACTATAAGCAGTACAAGAGGTCAAGCTATTGCATAATATTTTCAGGGATTAATCATGAAAAAGTCGTTTGCAGCGTTTAACCATACCGAACTATCCCACAGGTAATGAATGTGGTTCACAAGGACGAGCCAGCACACGGTTGGGTGGGAGCCACGCATGTGAGAGCCATATCAACCCCGGGTATGTGTTTGACTGCTTGTGTGATACAGCAGCGTACATGCAATGTTGTTACAAAGGTCAAAAGGTTAGGGGTGGGGAGGGTCAATGTTACCAGCATGGAATATGATGGCACATACATTCTGACCCCAACACAAACACTCAGACGCAAAAACACATTTAGAGGGAAGACACTTAGAAGGAAAAGAACATGTAATTCTACCTTTGATCTGCCTGCGGATCTTTGTGAGGTCGGTCATCCACTTGAGGACTTTGGGGTTAGCTGCCTTGTCTCCATGAGAGGGCTATAAAGCAGGAGAACAGCGAATATCAATACAAGCTACAATACAAATTGGGCAAATCACAAAAAAAATTTAACATTTAGGACATAAATCTGTGTACAATTTAACTCTTAAATTGTTTTGTTTTTTAAGAACACAAGTTAAGAAACTACCAAGGAAAAAAACACTTCGCTATGAGATTCATGTGCATCTGAGATATACAATGGGACAAAATGTCACTTTGTAATGGAAAAATCTGTCATATATAACTTCGCAATGTCATTCTTACCTTGTAGTTCCTCTCCTTCTCAAACTGCTCTTCAAACTGTTTGATTTTCTTCTTAAGGTGCTGAAGCTTCTTGGTGAGTTGATGGGTCACTGAATCTCCTCCTCTCATTGATTCTTTGGAGCCAAATGATGCTCGTCGTGGTCTGATGTTGCAGAAAATACAAATGTGGTATTAAAATATTAATATTAGGCAATTGTTTACCATACCTTGCAGCAATGCGAGACTTTACCGCTGTGCTTTAGTGGGGGATGTGGCATCTGGGTCCTGTTGGAGAAATCGTTGGGCGCTATGTGCACCAAAGTCAAGGAAACGTCGCGCAAGGAGGTGAGGGTGAGAACGGGAAGAAGACGGGGAGCTGCCCTGTCCTTCCTCCCCGCCTTCCTCCTCCGCATCTTCCTCTAGGGGCAGCAGAGGAAGAGGGACCATGCGACCAGCCAGCGGGGAGAGTTGAGCCTCTCCGCTCTCATTATCATCCTGCCAGGATTTGTAGGCAGGGACGGGATCTGAGAGCGAAAAGAGAGAAAGGGGAGAAATTTAAGAGGGGGGAGTCAGAGAAAGCTGAGGGACGGCTGGGGAGGAAGGAAGAAATGTAATCAATGGCTAATAAGAGCATTGCACAAGTAGTGTTTATTAGGCAGACAGACACTGCCATGGAGGAAACTGTTGAGTCGATAATATTCTTCTTTGGCGCCCTGCTGACTCATGCTAAACCTGATTAATCATATCTTGCCTGTCAGCGCTTTTTATATGAGATGAGTAATGGAAGGAAGGGCAAGAATGAGGAAGAGTCAGAAGGACAGCAAGACAGGAGGGGAAAATCAAGAATCTGACAATTCTCCAATTCAATTCTCCAATTAAAGCTGTGGCAAAAGGGAAGTACTAAGAGGAGTCAAAGAAACAGATTTGCTGTGTCATAAAGGAAAGAAGAGTGTTTTTACATGCAAGAAAACACATCGAATAAGCAGATTTAGATTAAAGCTTTCTTCACAAAACCAGCAAGCGACCAAAAGAAATGACCTAAGAAAAAGAACCAATCAAAGAAAGGATGGCTGGACCGGTGGATGGATGGGTAGATGTCAAACTACTTACCTTGGCCTTCCTTTTGCAGGTGCATACATGAGAAGTCTATGGGAGGGAGGTGGAGATGGGAAGGAGGTGAAGCTGTTTGAATGGAAGGATGAGACGGGAAAGAAGAGCAAGAGAAGGAGGGACAGAAACAGCAGAGAAGATGAGCTGTGAGGTCCATGTGTCAGAATCTCACTCGCAACATTCATTCAGTGGAAGTTCAATCGACTTTTGGGTTTTATCAGCGTTTCCCAACTTGAATGAAAACATTTCTAGGAATGTTTTTGTGGATCTCGACTGTGGAAAACATGTAAAGACATACAAATATGAAGATTGGAAAGATTTCCCTAAACTAAATAAACTGAAATCAGTTCTCTTTTTCTTCCTTCTTTATCCCTCTCTCACAGCATGTATAGAGTGGACAAAAAATAAACAGGCCATATGTCTGGGGGGAAAAACAATAGGAACAAAATGCAGGAAAGCATAGTCTTCACAAATTTTCTCTTGGTCACCATTTGTTGTTGATCCAAAAATAAATCAAATTTAAGTTTATATCAAACAAATCCATGTGATGCTTCTCCTGTAACATAATAACTTAATGTCAAATACAATTCACTTTTGTCAGATATTTATCTGATGCGAGATACAAGGGTTTGAGTACCTTCCCATTGGTTGTCAGGAAAGAGCTGAAGGTGGGAGGCATTGTCACTATTTGATTGGTGTGGTGAAACGAGGTTCCAGTTGGTTTCGCTGGTGTTGGCATTCTGGTCACATCTCAATGAACCCGAGTCCTGGGGGAAACACAAAGACAGACGAGTCAGAGTAAGAAAAACAAGGATGGAGAAACCACATCGTCAGATAAAGAGCTTTTTCAATCGCATGGAGCAGAGAAAAGAACTTGAGATGAGAAAAGGAATAAAAGTGGAAGAGGTAGGCAGAATGTACTTCTAAAAACAACATAAGATACTACTACATTACTATGATATATTATTTTGTAATAATTACACAGCTTATGGTATCAAGTTCCTCCATGGTGTCACAGGGTTGACTGTCCTGCCTGAAGAAACAAGAAATGACAAAATTCAGTTGTGTTACAGTTACAGTTAACAAACAAAACAACATAAACACATCCTTAAATTGCCCAGGTAGAGTTTAAACTCAACTTAAAAGTGTATCCTTTTATTTTCTTTTTTACTAATAATCTATTCAAAAGTACTTAACACCTGCCAGGTCATCTAGCTTTTAACTCCGCTTCAACGCCTCTATTTACAATAACAACTTATTTTATCTATGGACAGTGATTGAACTGATGATTTTTTTTTCCTCCAGATTTTATAAAATGTTTGGAATCCTTAAACATATGTGTGGAAACGCTGAACAGAAGCTGAGAGTAAGTGCTTCTGCTTCCCAAGGCACAAAATCTCTCATTTGTTGCAAACTCTATTTGACGATTGATTGCACAAATATGAGGATTTTATAGGTGTGAAATGCCATACTGACGACAACGCATTAACCATTAACCCGGGGCTGAGGAGGGGTGACAATACGACATGGGTGTAAAACTTTACGAGCATGGACAGTACGTCTCCAGGTGTGTGTGTGTGTGTGGCTCTACTTTAGATGCAGCATAATAATGAATAATGAACTATGACCATGACAGCATGTCAAAGTGATTTGAGAGGTATCAGGTGATTGCAAGGAAACCAACACTAATTTTGTTTTACATGAGACACAAATACTGTTCCACCGTGGGAAGGGAAGGCCAACAGCGGGCTGCAACAATGTTCCCCCATTGCTCAACCTTTGATTCAAATCTAATAACTTGACTCGTCACCTCTCTTGAATGTGTTTTATTCAAGATTACATATGACACTGACACTGGCCTGAAAGCCAGTCAGTTGTCCTACCCGGCAGTGTTGATATTATTCTCAACGTCCCTGACAGCGTCTGCATCTAGGTCCATTCCTGAAGTCGGTTCCGCAGCTGCACCAGAGTCCAACGAATGCTGGAAGAAACCAATACATGAACATGGGATTACGCTGGAGCAGGAAGGAATGAAAGACCAGTGCAAAGGACATATGTAGAAGAAAAAGGTGTGGTATGACCAGGGGAGGCAGGAGATTAACAAGTGGAGGTAGAGTTTCCACCAAAAAGTAAGAAAAGCAAAAGCCAAAAAAAAAAAAAAAAAAAAAAAAAAAAAAAGAAATTGGATTAACAATTTCCTCCAAGTGTCACAAATTTAACTAATAAGTGTAAAAGCTTTTGCTAGACCCTGTAAATAAATACTTCTAAAACAAGCTAACTGACTCACTACTTTCAGTGTCATTACCTCATGATTTGAAGGCAATAATACCAAAACACTGAATGTTTCTGATCCATTTTATCACAGCGTTATTTGTGAAATGTGACCACTGTTGTCTCTATTTGCCACCCCAGTAAAATCCCAGCACTTGTGGGAGTCAGAATAGAACAAAGATGAACTGTTCTGGTAATATCAAACATTCCCTTTAGGAATGAACCAATGCTCTGTGACAGGAAACAGGTCAAGTATGGGAAGTATTCTGTTGTCCTGTCCCACACACACACTGCAGAGACCCAGACCAGTGTATGTGTGTGTTTGTGCGTGTCTCCACTGTGACCAGATTTCAATTTCAAATTCTGTACGAGGGGAAGTGCTGTGTCTTTCCCATTCTAAAGTCAAACTGGAAATGCAACAATGATATCAATGATAATAATAATAGTAATAATAGTAATCATCATCATCCTCCTCACAGCTGTCTCTATCAAGCCTGGGTATGGTTTCCTGAAAGTTTCTTCCAGTCAAAATATAGTGGTTATTCCTGTCAACTCATAAATGAGAAAGAGAAGTTCATAATCTGGATATGACTATTACATAAACATTGCTCTGCAATAACACATTCCATTATGGATCAATAGAAATAAAAGTGCAATACATTTTGTATATCTAGACGGATATTTGAAGCTCAATCATCCATTTGCAGAATGACATTTGAGTTACATGTGTTGGAATGTACCACATACCTGTCTGCCTTTCAGGGTTTGCTGTATGTGCTGCTCTGTAGGTGTGAGCGGGGTCTCCCCATCAACATAGCAGGGGCCGTCCTTCTGGTCGACTTTTTGCTCCTGGTCACCGCTGCAGCCTTGGTCTGGTTCACTACAGAAAAACAAACATATCTTTTTTTTAACTGAAACGAATCATGAAGTAAACTTTGAATCCAATGTATGATTTTACAGATTTTACAACACTATACATCAATAGCCAAAGAGTAGCCTGAAATAAACCTGCCAAATTTAGGATGTTGTTGAAGACGTTTCCTCAGTTTTGAGCGCCCACATATATCTGTAACCTTTGGAGATCTTGTTTCACCTTGGAGGAGACAAACCTACTGACAGCTGCTCAGCTGAACATACACTGTTTGTGTCCTGACATCTCTGTTAAGAAAATGTTTGCTGGTAACCCAACCCACATGACTGCTTATTGCATTTGTGCAATGTTCACTATTGCAAATATGTTTTGAGTAAGTCTACTAATATCACTGTTAACAACTAAGGAATCTCTGTTTCTGTCAGCAATTGCACCAAGGAGCACTTGATTGATGGCAAGGACAATTAAATATGATTTATCCCATGTGAAGTTGAATCTCTTTTTTGCATTTTCAGTTTTAAATATTTTCATATATTAATTCTCACCTTGGGCTGTCATAACTACCGAGGTCTTGTTCGATAGTTGTCTTCAGTTCAAAGAAATGCTGCTCCACTGCAGCCCTAATGGTTTGCTCAATTATCCTGGAAAACAAACAGATAAAAGAAAAAAACAATCATAGACGGTAATCACTGACAGGACGTCCGAACAAAAAACAAAATCCATGAAACAACATTCCCTCATAGGTAACTTCACAAACAGCAATGAAAGGAGCTCACAGACTTTACATCAGCTGTCTTGAATTGGTTTTGCCCATGCTTATTCTGTATTGATGGAACTCCACACAGTAACATGTCCATCACTGGCAATTATAAAATCATTTTTGAATCAAAATGTGTTTGTGGTAACTGAATGCATTAGAATAATTATCAGTTCCGTTCTCAGTTCCAAAGTGACGCAGGAAAACTGAGCCTATTCAAACTGCAGCCAATTTGGTAAATAAATAAGAACATTTGAGTCTATACATTTTGCATGGTTATTGCTAGCACCTTATGTAATGAATCCTTGCCAAATAAAAAATAAATGAGAAAACAGATCTTATTAAACTTTACATGAAATATTACAACATGTTTTTTACAGTGTGTCTGTATTCATACATGCACTATCTAATACCTAAAAAACAATCTAAAGATGCTACTGTATTACCACAACAAGCCAACCTCTAAATTATCTTGTATTTATACAATGCAAATATGCCTTTCTAACCTTTCCCAAAAAACATCTTTATATTTCCCTGTTAAAAAGCTATTGGGTAATCTGTCAAGTGTAGCCACTATCTTCTCTTTATAAGCACAGTACATGTGGCATATTTACATAGTCCCAGAAGCTTGATTAATTGTCTGACCACCATGTAAGGCAGATTTTTATTTCTTAGTCAAGGTTTGGCAGCTCCATGCAATAAGCATTTCATATTTGTAATGAATCAGGTGTTTTGTGGAACGAATTATAATTCAAATTGGTTTTCTTTCCATATTAGGTAATTTAACATGGGGTGATAAACTGTCAACCTGCTCCTGGTATTAAAGGATTAATATTATTCAAGGTGAACCTAAGGACAAGAGAAACAAGGAAAGGAAAGCCTATAAAAGGTAACCACAGCCACCACACTCTGACCATGTGACCATTGATATGTAACCATGGATCTACTAAGATTATAGGTTTAACCATGTTCTTGTCTTCTTGCTTATTCTTGCTATGTTTAGACGGAGGCTGTAGAAAAGTGAGATTAGATCACCAAAAACCCCAGATCAACAGCACTCCTGAGTGGTTATACTGAATTAAGTTTCAAGTACCTATACATCACTCACATTTTTATTATCCATATTTTTTTCTATATAGATAAGGCATCTATCTACCTATAGCATTCTTCAAATCCCCAGTATAAAGGGTTTTCCAAAGGCATATCTGGTCTTTGCCACATGGAAGGAGAAAAAAATCTGAACCATCCGAATTGGGTCAAATGGACTGTGCAGTGTCAAGAGACTCAACGAATTTGGAACTGATTGTAATGAGTAAACATTTTAAATACCTCGTAATACAAGTTGGAGCAAGTGGAGGGAAGTTTTAACTAAGGTGATATGAGTCAAAAATCTGGTTGTTCTCAGAAACCTGGAATTCATCTGCCTTAAGTCAGGTTAACAAGGTTTTACAGTAGGCCCGAAGAGAAAAAAAAAAAAAAAACAACATTGAATTTTCTCTTTGTGTATACAAAATGAGACATATTCTTGATCATAGAAATATGTATGAGGTGATAAGATCATAACTGGACACTTTTAGTTTATTTAGTTTATTTTAGTTTTATATTCTTGGGGGAAAAAAAAATTGATGGTGGATCCCTAAATATTAGTTGTAGGAGGACAAAGAAAAGACTTAACATGATTACAAAGGTTCTTGAGACAAATAATAAGAACCTATGTTTTTGTGGAATAAACTGTACAAGTCCGATAACCACCAGTTTCTTATATTTGCTGAGCGGCGTAAGAGAAAACACAACCGACCCAATATTTTTTCTTTTCGGTGGTTCATGGGGAAGAGCAGAATGAGTTTGTGGAAACATACTAGACTGTTTGATACATATCAGCCGACCCCACACACAGCCATAACTAGCCTATTCATTATTGAAGAATAATCAATAGTGTCTCAACTTCGCTGTGAGGTCAAGGAGTAAAAGCCTAGAGCAATGTCCAAAGTCTGCTTTGTTATTCATGGAAGAGTTGCGATGGTGCTATGAAACCTATAAAAGTCAAATAGGAACTTTCTAGGTTAACACATCCTTAATTATTCCAAAAAATATAGTTCCAACATCTTCTGTTGGAATGAAACCAGGAACCTTCTTGCTATGAGTCTTGAAACACGAACCAACATTTTGAAGAATGTGAAAGAATGTCATCAGTTCATGTATGAGTCCATCAGAGGGACAGAACAGGTTGGGTGTTTTGGAGAAAAGGTCAGAGACGCCAGACTGAGATGGTTTGGTCATGTACAGAGGAGGGATAGTGAATATATTACTAGACGGATGCTGGAATTAGGGCTGCCAGGCAGGAGGTCTAGAGGAAGACCAAAGAGAAGATTTATGAATGTAATGAGAGAGGATATGAAGTTGGTTGGTGTGAGAAAGGAGGATACAGAGACTAGGATTATATGGAGAAGATTCATTTACTGTGCTGACCCCTGAAGGGAAAAGCTGAAGTGAAAAGAAGAAGGAGTAGTCAAAGAATGTTATCAGTGACTAAAATGTCTCAAATTGCCCTGCTTGAAAGTGATCAACTCATAGAAATATCATGTGGATTCACACAACTAAGGATGACAATGGAACATCCCTTTAATGTGGCTACAACTGTTGTGGCCATTTTATCCAAGTGGTATATGTTTGTTACTGCCCGATAATTTTAATCTAAAAAAGGAGAAGCATTCGTAGCACATCCTGGTAACCAAAGTGTGGAAATGATTCACATTGTTGTATGCTGCTAGTTGCAACTTTTTGTACACGTTTATACTGATTTTATATAATTTTTATTGTCTTTATCTTTCTTTCTTTTTTATTATATTGCATATTTTTAGATTTCTTGTGATATTATATATCATACTGCTGCACATTCTTATAAACTACCACTATCTACCTCTTTGCTGCGTGCGAAACGGAAATTTCCCCACTGTGAAATGATTAATATTCTATTCTATAAAATTATACAATCACGCACAAGGTCAGCTATATAACCAATTAATTTATAGTGACTGAATGAGGTGCTAAAGCATGCTTGTGTACAGTACAAGTATAGCTGATTGATGTTTGCTGACTTTTAATTTAGGTTAGCTGTATTTTGCTGGAAGCAGAAATAGCCTCAAATCCAGAATTCTTTTTTCTTTGTAGATTGCTAATGATATGTTGTGTTATAGAGGAAAAAAACAACTGTAATCATCAACAGTCCTCCAATAACTGACACATTTTAAATAATCTAGCACTAAGCGCCCCTGTCAATCACACAGGCAAAACATTTAACCAATGAATGGTTTAACAAGAAACTAAACAAAGAAAAAACTTCTGAGGTAATCATCACCAGACAATGTATATCTTGCCCAATATACAGTATGCCACAGATTGACGGACAATAGCTTTTATTTTTTAATGATTTTCTGTTGCCATTGATTAAAATTATGTTGACCACCGGGGCAACCCTGCTATGTTGTTTCATCTCCTTGTGCTATTGATACAATAAACTGGAGGGGAATACTACTGAATTTAAGTTTTCATGATGTTCTCTGAGGCCCCGGGGTTGTTTTCAGCTGCACGTCTTCAGGTTGCAAACTCAAATTGAGATAAAACATCACAGACAATTTTTGTTTCTGCGGCACGCAGTGAGAAGCCTGACAGTCATGTGATTGCCGACATCCTACCCGTGAAGCCCAAAAAGCACAAAGGCATGCACAGGACTTCACTGCTCGGTTCTCTTTGTTCAACACTTCCAAACTTCTTTTTTCCTGTTAACCCTCCACTGCCTGCCCTTCTAAATATTTATTTTATTTTTGTCTCTTGAGAAAATAGTCTTACGCACCTCATATTTTGGGTTAATTTAGTCATTTGTACTTTCCTCCCTATGAGCATTTCATCATTTGCTAAAAAAAGGACCAATATCTCTGCCTCATGCTGATGGTTTTAAAAGATAAGGTTACCCTGCATTTGCCCAAAAAGCTCATCTTGAGTGCAGGGGGAACAAGTCCTGCATTTCAATTTAGGACAGACTTTATTTAAAAATTCTTATATATGTATATTTAATCAGAAAGTTATATTTAACAGTCATGTATTTGGATCCAGTCCATTCAGACTGTTAAGCAAATGTAGCATTTCTTTTTCAATTCCAAAAGTGAATTTCTATTATTAATTTCTTGTAAATTTGTCAATTGTGAAACATTTCCAGGAGTGTTTTGTGAAGAATCTCAATCCAGTAGGTTTCATTGTTACACTTCTAGTGGAGCAAAAAGCCAAAACTCCATGTGCACAGTTTTCCCAATATGAAAAAAATCAGACAAGTGTCACGGTATGTTGGTTTCAAACAAGAAAAAAAAATAAAAATAAATAAAATTCAATCAAACTAAGCTCTGACTGTGGGACTGCATTTATGCACAGAAAGCCAGAAAAGTGTGACCCAATTTCACAGTGGTGGGTGTTTTCTCTGCATGCTGGTAACATACATACTTACATGCCTTATCAGATACTAAATGATCATTCTATCAAGAAGCACAAGTGTGTGAATCAACACTTTACTGCGTTTCTTGGAAATTGTATGATTGTTTTCTCGTCTGGTTGTTCTGACAATGCATATTAATAACAGTTGGTGGCTTACTCAGTATGTTTATTTCTAAATTTAAGATTTAAAAAATGTAAAGACTTTTCAATTTGTTTCTTAGATAGTCTACTAATTCTAATTCCCATGTCTTTCCTCCCATAGTGCAAAAATAAGCAGCAGGTTAACTGGAAAAATTATGAAAATTGCCCTGCAAATGTGCAAATGAGTGCAAATGAGAGTGACTGGTTGTTTGTCTCTATGTGGCCCAGGGATTGACTGGCAACCATTCAAGGGTGTACCCCACCTCTCGCCCAATGGCAGGTGGTATAGGCTACAACATCCCTCACGACCCTGAGTAGGATAAGGAGTAGACAATGGATAGTTTATCTTTCCTCCAGGTCCAATATTTTAAGGAAGCTTGTCCATGTCCACAGTCATGATTAGGTTCTGCTTTGAACAGTATGCTTTTCAGTGTGGTTTTCTGAAATAATTCCTCTACTGATGATTTGGAGAAAGTGTGTGTCTGGACTTACTCAGCAGAGTCAGCAGGCAGCATGGATATAGGAGAGAGGTGGGAGCTACAGAGAAGAAGAGAAAAGGAAGGCATAATTAGAACATCACATGGGCTAAGACTCCCTTCCTGGACGGACAAAAACTGACCTTGGAAGGAGTATGTGTGGGTGTCTGCCAGCAGGAGTAAAAACACCAAGAACAATGACAATTATGGTAAAATGATGCTCAATACATAAAATACATGCATGATTACACAACGTCTCAGTCAGTGGCACCACTGGAGTTGGGTGAAATGTTATTTTGGCTACAAAGTACAAAACTGGCTGAGCAGATCGAAGATTGTGTTTATGTGAGCAGATATTTCGTATTTGATGTTTCTCTCTAAGTAACAATATGTGCACTTGTGTGCCAATGAAACAGGAAGGAGTCTAATATTTGTCTGTTGATTCAGCAGCCTGTCCTAAAAACATTCACACTGACAGGAATGCCAAGACTCCAGATTTATGTAACACCCGACAGACACAAAGCAAGGTCGTTTAAATTATAGCCAAGTGCAGAGGCCCACTAAATATATATATACATATATATTGTGATATATATATATATATATTGTGATAGTGTGTTGAGTGTGTGTAACTGACTTGGATAGTCAACAAAGAACAGCTGACTGACACACACACACACACACACACACACACACACACACACACACACACACACACACACACACACACACACACACACACACACACACACACACACACACACACACACACACACACACACACACACACACACAAGTAGGATCTCATCGGATATATCTATTCATCCTGAATAATTGATGGCTGACCACAAATGTTTAAGCCTCCATACTTCATATCTTGCCCTCCGATTCTAGTACGCTACTTTCATCACCCTGCCCTATCTGCTGTTGTTCCTCTTTATCATGGCATTTTTCATGCTATATATATAGTCTCCAAGTCCTTTGCAGTGAACTGACCTTAAAAAAATTTAAAGTTTTATGAAAGTATAACCCTGACACTAAATGTGAAGGAAGACCTAGACAAACACAGGTATTGCAGAATGATCAAAAAGCTTTCTAAGTATACAAGTGAAAAATAATGTGATAATGAATTGTGAATACTATCGATTAAAATTCAGGACGGCTTGCTTTTCTCATCTGGTCTTTTCTAGATGATCGACCATACATACTTTGATGTTATTCATTAAATCTCTCCACAAACTCCTTCATTTTACAAATATTTTTGGTTCTGATAATCCATATAAGATTGTAATCTGAACATGTTCTTTATATTGTGTCCACAAACTGCAAACTGCCCTTTCGACAGGGACGGCCTATTTGTAGGCCACTTGCAGCCGTAAGTGCTCCTTCAAACCACTGATAAAATCTGACAGGGGGGTTTTTGGCTGTGCTGCACCCTAAGGGACTAACCCTAACCACTGGGTGGCTACAGTTTGAATAACACATGCTGATAGGGTCTTTGAGGATGTTATACAAGCTTCATGTGCCCAAAGTAGAGATAATGTATGACCTTACATCATTATGCAACCGAGAACCTGTACTAAAAAATAACTGTGGGGGTCTAGGGGTTGCTAATGCACTCCTTGAGCTCCCAAAGCATCCAAGTGGAGCTTTAGATAACCTTTCTGACAACAGAAGGTGCCCAAGGGTTTATAAATGACAATCTTCATAGGGATCTTCTGAAAATATAGCTCCTGTCAAGAGCACAATGAAATAAAGAGAGAATCAAAACCTAACCCCTTGGCCTTAAATCACAATCACTACAATAATCAAGGATGGACGTCAGACGACTGAACTGGCAAATACATCAAATCTTAGAATATCTCTATTTGATAAAGCACAAATATGGAAAGTAGAAAAAACAATCACGAGTCCAGCTTCAGCTTGTACTTAACATAATGAGTTAAAAAAAACTGTGTGACTTTTCTATAGCAATTAAGTCTCATATTTGTGTGTTTATTATATGGGTCAGAATATTGACATTTGTTAATGGGTCTCCATTATTTAACCCGATTGGTAACAAACTGTATAAGTAAGTATCTATTTCTGTTGTAACCTTCAGAAAAGTTGCTTCATGTGCAAAGATGCCAAGAAACCATAGACAGATCAAGGCTCAACTTTCAAAAGTACTCCAAGTAAGTCGGATGAGATCGGCTCCAGTCTCTAGGTTCTGCTGCGGCTGCTGCTGCTTTGGCCAAAGACAGATAAGGCCATAACGACAAATCACAGTCACACTATGTCCTAAATGTCATTTACATGGAGAAATATTTCAAAGTGACAATTTAATGTATACAAATTCTGATTAGATAATACAGTGAATAATTTTCGCTTGAATTGTTTTTAGTTAAAGGACAAAACTAGAAGCTATTGATGTTGTTACACTGTTAACCACTGATAGTAAACTTGATAATAGCTTTGTTTTAATTTATCAGCTCGAAGCTAGGGTCATCTGGTGTGACAACTGGTTGCTGTTCTCGTGCCAGATTCACGCAAATCACATTTTAGATAATCTGCAGTCTGCTAACCAGATCCATCAACATAAGGACAGTGGGTTTATCTCTCAAGGTGGACCAGTACAACCAGAGTTACTGATGCACTTGTGTCTTCATTTTAATTGTAACTTGACCCTGGGTTATGTGAGTACTCATGAGATAACAAATGCCATGACACTAATCCATCTATTTAACAACTTGTGTATTTGCTCAATTTATTTTTTTGGTTTCAGTTAACATTGTCCTATGGTTTCATGCTATTTTAATGGTCCTTCAATCATGGAAATGACGATGGGTTTATAGTGGAGGTTGAAAAGAAAAATATAGAGTTGTAAATATAAATGTTATAATATAGCACCTACAGAGCTGACACAACCTTCTTATATAATCAATCAAATAACAATAGAGTCTACTGTGTGAGTACCTATACTATATATATATATATATATAGAATTGGCTAAATTTGCCGTATTATCGTCTGACTCATTCCCACTGACCTCAGTTTTTAAATGGCACAAATATCTCAGAACTATATCTGATAGTCTGTGGCTAAGAAACTAAATTCAATTTGCAACAGAGAAATTCAGTCCTGTTGGTGAAAATACAGGTCAATGATAGATTTACTTTACTTATGAAAAAGCTTTTGAGTTTGATTAGACAAAAGTGTGAGAATGTGTAAAGTGAGTCTGAGGTTACTTGTAATTCCATCAATGTTTCTTACTCTGCTGTGTCCAAGCTGGAATCTACTGCTGCAGTCAACACACTCACACAAACACACACACACAAAGCAAGCACATACAAACACACGCATGCACACACATAAACCCATCACATAAAAAAGCACCCTTCCCTTCAGTCACTAACCTGATCAGACATACTAACACTGTCCCTTTAATAACTTCTGTCCACATTAAACAACCCTGAAACATTTCATAAATTCACCCTCCCCCAAAAAAAAACACTCAGGGAATCAAAGTATTTATCTTAAATTGCCTCAACACCCCTTCCCACTGCCACTGAAACTGGGTTAAAACAAACCGCAGTTTCAACATA
This sequence comes from Fistularia commersonii, assembly GCF_037954325.1. Classification (NCBI taxonomy): domain Eukaryota; kingdom Metazoa; phylum Chordata; class Actinopteri; order Syngnathiformes; family Fistulariidae; genus Fistularia; species Fistularia commersonii. The sequence continues at coordinate 10,642,929 of NC_141296.1, forward strand.
GAGTTGGTCAGAGAAGAGTGTTTGTATACAGAATTTCTGCACAGAAATGACTTGTGTATTTGCTTTCATCAGCTGCTACCTAATGCATGTTCTTTTAATTAATCTCCAGCAACATAGCCTGTGAATAATGAAATATCCTGTCTTGATGACTCAACATACAGACCCTTGTATAGCTTCTCATCCCACCTTCAGTTATTCATATTTGCAAGGTCACAAGGGGCTTGGTACCATATAAGTAGATTCCTATGAAGGATAGACATTGTGAGACAAGAAAGCCTAAAAATGTTTCAATTGACAAAATGTGAGAATTCTGAAAAAAATTAAGAATACCTATCTAAATTTTCTCAAGGAGCAATTATCATTTGTGAATGTAATATTATCATTACCATAACATATTACTACCCTTCAAGCTATTTTTAGGGTGCTAATATAGCCCAATGATATTTGAAACTGTATATTACTGTTGCCATAAATCTGAGAAGGGAAATGTTGAATAGGATTCACAAGAAAATAAATTTGTTTGGATTAACATGCTGAGTGATCTTTTTTTTTTTTTTTAACAACACAGGCAGACTTTTACAACTGAGAAAAAAACCAATCATTAATATTCATTTTGACTGTTTAATTAAAAGCTAATAGATTTCTTGCTATCACAAGATTTCATTTATTTTCTTAAAAATAAAAAATGACAATAAATTTTGACCTACCTCAATAGAGATATTAAAAGCATATTCGAGACAGCTCAAGTTGGCAAAAATGATCAAACACCCATTTGCTTATCCTATCCGTAGTAAATTGCTGACACATTCTCTACCATCCCCCACTTTAGATTGCATAACATAATATCTGCTGTAAAGTAAAACCATATCCCATTTCTCCTCATCTTTTTCTGCTCAGACAGACTTCTTCTTCACTCTATTGTTTTATCTATCCTTGAGAACAAAAGTATGAGGAAAAAACAACAATCCAACTTCATTTCCTGTCATTTGCCCATACATAATTAAAAAAGTGTGAGTGTGCGGTTTAGTTCAATCACTCGACGCTACTCATTTAATGTGCCATTTACATGGTCATGCATTATTGCGTGTGTCCAGTTGTCATTTTTCAGCCATTATCACCCCCATTCAATGCTAAGTCATTCATTTTTCAAGTTACACCACATTTTATAATATATCAAATCATTCACCCATCAGATCACGCATTCCAGCAAGAGAAATGTTACATTACCCCGATGTTTACCTCTGCAGCAGAATGTCACAGGCCATTCTCATTTTTCCAGCTGTACTTAGTCTTTAAAGATGTCTGCCTCTTTCGAAAATGTTTTTTTATTTGGGCAAGAGCTGTTCCAGTGTGAGACTATTATGTAAATAAGGTTGGCTCTGACCGATAGTTTCTTTGTTTTCTCTGCCAGTAGGTGCATGCAGCAGCCTCACATTTAGGTTAAGTCCAGTTTAGTCTTTGTAATTTTCCCTCCTGAATTTCCAGCAGTGAGACAAACTTGACTTGTGACCAATGTCAACACAAATTCTATCTTTTTCTTCTTCTGGCCTGTTAAACACCTGGCACATTTCCGACAGGAGCAGTATCCAGCTGTGAAGCTTGATTCTTTTCTTGTCTTTTCAGCTCTTGTAATTCCACCTTGCGTCTAGTGGCTAGGATATCCCAGTTGAGCACTCTGAGGTGTCATTGTCCGTGCCAATTCCAGCAAGCCTAGAGTCAGGGCACTGCCAGCGTGCATTCTGCAGAGTCCTCTGGGCTACTGTGTGCGTCTGTACTTATTGAATAGTGAGCGAGCCAGTCTTATGGTGCGCACTGTCTGTAAAAGTGCTGCAGTAAACATCCAGTGCTCCGCTCAAATATAAGAGTTTCTGATGTAACCAGGCAACAACCCTGAGAGGACCAACAAGAAGGGAGGGGTGGACGGTAGGAACCAATTAGACAGAGGGAAAGAGTTCTGTGAACCAATCATCGGGCAGAAACTGGGAGGGGATTTAATTTTCTGGTACCTCCTTTGTGAATATAAACTCAGCAGTTCTTAAATCTGGTTCAGTGGCCTTCGAAAAACACGCACATAAGAGCGCGCACACACATTTTACAAATAAACATGAGCACACGCACACACGTACACATACACACACACACACACACACACACACACACACACACACACACACACACACACACACACACACACACACACACACACACACACACACACACACACACACACACACACACACACACACACACACACACAAAATCCTTATCACTTGAAAGGACATCACATACATGTACACACAATATCATGGACCATTATGTAATCATCTTTAAGCTTCTATAATGTTAGTCCTTCATTCAGCCGACTTTTGAACAGATTACAGCACAAATGCATTATTGTCCATAAAGGGATGAAGCAATAATACAGAGTTAGGGTGGGATCAGAGTACAAGCACCTGACTGGTATAATTGTGTTAGGAAATGGGAAAAAAGGAGAGCATAAAAATGCGAGAATGATGATGACATTCTATCTAGATGCAATATCATAGTTCCTCTCTAATATTTGTGGCCATCTTTATCAAGAACTCAAAGTTCACATTAAATGAAAGTAGGTTAGTTCACTTTCGCCTAATAAAATCTGAGTTTATCAACCAGAGCACTTATAATTGGATAGTGTCTTTAGAATCAGACTGGCACAGAGCTTATACCAGCCTTTGCTAAGCACTAGAAAAGAAGGTCAAATGGAAATGAACTTGATCTCATGAAATCTGTACTGAACATTTGACAATGAAGCACAAACCTAACAACAACATAATTTTCTGAAATTATTCCTTGAGAACTGATACAAAGAATATTTACAGTGTGTGATCACGCTAACCTTGGATGATAAGACATTTTAAATGTACACTGCCTTATCTGTTCAAAAAACCATTTCAGCCCATTAAACTGAATTTAAGCATTTCTGGTTCTGCTTCTGCTGACTCCTGTTCCTATCAGTTCCCTGTTTGAATCACAAATGTTTCAGAACTAAAAAGTGAAAAAGAATTGATTCTTAAAAAAACATTCAAACATTTGCTGACAAGTCAGCTACTGATCCAGTGGGCTTCAAAGGTTTGGTTATGGATGGTTTTATGTAGAGTGTGATTAATATAAAGGAATGCAAGGGGTTTAGCAGAGGTATGTGTTCTACCAACAGTCCTTCTGGTTGGATTTGGCAACAGTTCAATGCTGATTTGTCCTTCTTGATCCTGCGACTGGATTTGCCAAACTATTATCTGTTGTGACTTACACAAAGTACAGACATGCTGTAAGCTGTACAGCAACATTTACAAGCGCAATGCAAACAATTATTCTGGTTCTTCTTCTGTGACGGTTTTAGAAACATGAGTGAAGGACCTGATGTGGAGGCTTTTGCTGTACTGTGGGTCAGAGCAAAGCAGTTGAGAATGTGCTATCTAGGTCAGTGAGTATATCAAATTACATATAGTACCCAAAACTGTGCCAAGCTCTGGATGTAAAGTGAGGTGATGGTTACGGTTGGAAATTTAAACAAGTATGTAAAATAATGCAAGAAAGAGGGTCATGTTTAGTTTTTTCTGCTTCGGCTAATCAAAACGTGTTTGTCTGATTCTCTTGACTAACAAAATTATGAAAAAAAAAACCAGACCAAAAAACTAAAACAACAGGAGCTTTGATTTGACAAATAACTACCATCCAACCACTGTATTATACTTCGAAAGAGGAAAGTAACTGACTAACAAGTTGCTCATGACACAATTTATTAAGCTTTGCTCCAGTTAAATAATCATCTGCGGGTGCGCCTAAGCCTCTCTCCGTCAGTTTGCAGGTGTTTTACCAAAAGTGATATGGGTAACACTTCTGTTAATAAAAATGCATAGATGTTCAGATGCAAAGAAATTCAAAACATTTGATGTGTAACATGCAGATGACTGTTTTGCTAAATACCAAGAGGTATGCTTACCTTTGACCTTTTCTAAATAGAACAAATATGACATACAGCACCATTCAAACAAAAATTCCTTAATAGAGTAGGCAGAAAATCAACTGAGCTGCTGCTTTTTCTGTAGAAATCAAGACTTAGTTTTGGAGGCAGTTTGTCTTTATTTTGATACCTGTGAAAAGGTATTTATTCTTTCATAATCTATACTGGTTGTAACAGGAGGTTCATAGGGAGCTTGAGCCAATCTAAGCAAATTGTGGGCAAGAGTTGGGGCTCACACTGGACATGCAAAATAGTCAATCATTTGCACATGTAACAGGAATGGCCGGTTTCACCTCTATCAGACATGGATAGAGGACGTAAAGAAATATTTGAGGTATTAACACGAAGGCAGATTAAAACCTAGACTATGCTGTAAGGTAACGGGGATATCCAATAAATCACTATGCCACCTTGTGACCTGTTAACGGCAAAATACACCTTCTGCACATAGTCATTACTGATGTTCTTAATCTACTTTTACAATCCAGCATTACAAAATGTGCACATTCGAAAAGCAGGAAAATTCTTTAACAGGTACAATATAATCAACTGTGAGCGTGATGGAGAAGAAAGATCATAAGAGAAATACAAGGATTATATATAGATTTTAAATGAGCAAAGGCTGTCAATAACTTCAGGTATAAGAGTTACAGTGCATGTTAGAGAATATTTAATACATAAATGAACTAGTGACACTTAAAAAAATACCTGGTTAAATTGGCATACTTTGCCATACTTTGAACACTATTATCTTTCATACATTCAAGAAGGTTATTATTGTTTCATAAAACTATAGTGTTCCTAAAGCATTGAAATATGAGTATTTCAATTTTTTCTATTTCTTTGATTTATAAGTGGAAAATTAGGAAAATTCAAGCTGTTGCTTTCAAATAGCAGTAGTAAGTTCTTTTTTTTCAATCATTTTTTTATATGGCTCCTTAGAGCAATTTTAAAAGAAAATCTCTGACCTCTTAAATTTATCTAGTCACAATGCCAAAGGCAATGCAGCAGAATACCACCAAAACAACCGGCAATCGAAGCATCACCAAGTTGGTATTCATGTTGAAAAACTCACTGTGGTGCTGCTCTATGGTAGTGGCAAAGATCTTGTTGTCATAGGCACAACAGCATCATTTATTTTCCTGGCTTGTTTTTCACCATAACATCTCAGCCCTTTCCAACACCCTGCCAACGCTTTTCTGCTTGAACAAGTGTCTGTGTCTTAATGGAAAAAAAATCAGCCACAGCAATCTATTTCTTTCAGTGAATAATTAAAATCTGTGGCTATCAGTTAATGTTGGAATGCAATAACATGACATTCAACTCCCAGTGGTGCTAAAGATAACAGCAGTCGGTACATCAACTCCCTGGTAACAAGATGGTCCCATAAATGACTTGGAGTATGAAAAATTAACAATGTGTAGAAGTCAGTGTATCTGAGGTAAAAAAGTAGTTTTGCACAATAAATCTCTGAATTGGTATGCCATTCTTTCCTACCAAGATCTTCTTTTACATAGTGAAAAGCAGCAGTTGCAGAAAATTTGATAAACACATCTTAAAAACTTCTAGTATGAGTTTTAATAACATAATGAAGACAAACTATGTGACTGGGTCAAAAAAACAAAAGTAATTGTCATGTTCGGGGCTTAGTTCCATACATTTAAGAGCTCAGGGTCAGCAAATGGTTTGGTGATATCAACTGTGGACTTCAGGGGCTATAAATACTACAATAATCCTCCAGAACTGACACATAGCTTAGACAAAGCTTAGAGAATGATGGCAGCAGATCAGCCTGATTAATACCAACTGAAACGATCACATGAGACTTAAAGATCAAAACAGTCTAGCCAGGATCGTTTTAAATAAGTTGCGCGCACACGCACACACACACGCACACACACACACACACACCTTTGATCATCATTGCAAACGTGGCAACTATTAAATCTCTAAGACATCAAAGATGTGGATAATCATACAACGATTTTAAATGGATATTGCACACCTATGCACACACGCACAAGCGCACGCAAATCACAGGTTAAATGCTGCGCATTCATTTATATCATGTCATTAATATCATCTTTTATTTTAAATGTACTAAATTGTTTTGTGTTTATCTATGAAGTACATCTTGAAAATTGCCTCTATAAACCTCAATGTTTATTGTACCCGAACCACCTTTGACTGTCAACTCTTATACAGAGTCACTGCACTGAGAGCGACTAAAATGATATTGGGTTTATTTTATCTGCTACGTGAACTGTGAAGGTGTGGAGGCACAGAGTGTGTTTTTTTATGTCAAATTAACTTTAATGAGATCATCAGATCATAAGAATCTGAAGAGAGATCTCAGTGTTTGGGGATTGACCTCTGTTCCCTCAGCATAGAGGGACACTCCTTATCCTGTGTACATGAAGTCACTTATCTGACAGATCTTTCGCTTCTTGTTACAACAACAGAATAACAACAAATTGCACCTATGAATCAAATTAACAGTGGAAAAACAAACTTGCTATGATTTTAAAGGACATGCAGACAACAGGTATGTTCACTCTTGTGATAGCAAGGAAATGCAAAGAGCTGAACATTTATGAAAATGAAAATACAAATGTGTTACTGCATCATCCATAAGCTGCTATAATTGCCTTATGATAAAACAAGTTCCCCGGGTCAATAATGCCACTTCATCTCTTGAAGCCAAGTATCAGTCACAAGTCGTGCTTCGAGGAGCACCTGAGCGAGTATTATGATACAGTGTAATCGAAAATCTTTCTGGCATTCCTGCCAAAGAAAAATGAGTACTTCAATGCACGTTAGACAACATGCCTTCAATTTTGGTATTTTCAATTGCTGATTAGGTTTTGATAAAAGCCACATTTTAGCAGTGATCCCTCCCATGGTATGTGAAATCTTCATGTTGATCTAAGACAAACTGACAGCACACATTTGTCACAGTTCAAACTCTTCATTGAAAATCTTCCCTCAGCTTAACTGATAACCTCTCATGCTGTAAGTGATAGTTATGATAAAATGATGTCTCACCTGGCTGTAGAAATGTCATCAGGATGTTTGTCATGTGTTGAGTCAGATGAGGGAAGGCCCTCCTCCTCGTCCTGGGGCAACTCTTCACATTCGGCTTCACACTTTTCATCATCCAATAGCTCTGTGATCTGTGAACAGAAATAAAAAGGAAATTAATAGGGTCCCTTAACAGCCTCATCCCATTGTCCCCTTCTGAGACACATTGTGTCAGTCATGTTTTCTGGAAATCGCCCTATTTGAGACATTGTTCCATCATTGTGATTTCTTAGCAATGCAACCATTGAGAGCAATCCTGAAAAGCATGCGTTTGAGTCTCAAGCAGAAGATGAAGCTTTGTGGAAGATTGGAGAAAAACAGATAGAAGCTATTTAATTAAATGGCCCTAAGTAAGATAAATGGATGGGTTTTGGGCCCTTACATACTGTAAGGACCACTGGCAATGGAATGAAGCAAATTTCCTTCACTATGTTACAGCGTGTTGCTAAACAAACCAGTTCACTTGTTTCTTTGAACAAGGTCACTGTAAATTTGGTAATATTCAACACTTTCGCTCTTTTACTTATAATATTTTTACTATTTTTTTCTTTTCTCAGCATAACAACATTAGATAATTATAAAACCTCAAGTTTCTTGGAATATCGTGGCCAGGTCAGGAGTTGGTCAATCTTTGAGCCTCTAAAAATGAAGGATAAAAGGTAAAAATGTCTGAATGGGTAATACAATGGGTTCATTTCCCACAGATGGCTTTTCTGTGTGGAGTTTGCATGCTCTCCCATTGTCTGCTTGGGAGGGTTACCAAGTTTCCTCTCACAGTCCAAAAATGTGTGAATGGTTATTCGTCTTTATATGTGGCCCTGCGATTGACTGGTGACTGGACCAGGGTGTTCCCTGCCTCTTGCCCAAGGATGGACAGGATAGGCTCTGACAACTCTAAATGCAGGATAAGTAGTATATTATGAATGGATTGTAATATAATGTTTTTATGAACCCATTGAATATAAGGGGAAATTCAAACTTCTTCCTTGTATACAAAAAATTATTATGGAAATCAAAATGCAATACATTATACAGCTGGCCTTAAACATACAGGCTGTTAAGTTGAAATGGTAATATGATCATGCTAAAATAAATACATTATAAGTACCTACTAAATTCATTACACTATACAGTTATTGGTGGGTCAGCGAAAAGTCATTTACTTATAAGGAAGGGCAGGACATCAGATAATATTTAAGAATATGGAACACTGACATTCATTTCAGAATATTAATTGGTCAATATTAGTGATGTCTTTGAATGATTGTCATTCAGGTCAATGGTATCATGGAGGGGTTTAATTGGTTCAGTACGTATACATTCACAAAAGAAACAGGGTACCAATGAGGCATCTGCATTGTGGAAAAAAAACATTTGACAAAGACAAGATGACCATCTAAATGTGAAGGGATTATGTGACGTGGCTTCTTGGTAAAACCACGCAATTTTAATGCCAAATTAAAAATGATCTTTGCTCATTATTTTTATAGTTTTGTTATGACCTCTAATGTCTTGAGATTCCCAGCTCATTAAAAGGAAGCAGAGGAAAAAGCAATCCTTGAAAGAAATATGTTGATCATGAGTATTCATGTTTGTTTCACAAGATCTAAAGATAGACAGATCAAATGGGTAACACAGTATCACACACATGGAAAGATGAGGATACTCAGTAAGCTAGTCAATGATGACTGACAAACACATGGCAAATAAGGAATATAGACCATTTTTCAATAAATTCCCAGTGAGTCTCTGTCACAGTGACCAGTAAACAAGTAACTCGGAAAGGGCACAAACTCTCTCACATCAAGCATTAAACACCACTACACTTGACTAAATATATATTTATTATATATATGGTGATATTAGCAATTTCTTTAAAAATGAGAACAGCAAGACACAATGATGTCCTATATATCTTCAACATCAACACCGTCTCCCCTGTCAGTTAAATGTCTCTATGGTGTCTCTGTCTCTGCTGTGTCTCTGTGTCTCTGCTCCAAGAGCTCTTATTGGCAGACATAGGAGGATGACTCAGAGGACTCATGTGTGCCTCTTTGTGCGTGTGTGTGTGCGCGCGCATATTAGACTACTTTTGAACTGATTTTATAATTCCACATCATAAATAATTATGACCACAAAGTCGAAACGGTTAGTTAGAGTTCTAGAAAGCCATTGTGATAAGAAAGCAATTGTGTGTTATTTTATGTGTAGCTGAGCAACACATGTGCGTGGTGCAAAATACTAAATTATTAACAAAGTGCTGGAAAAGGGCAAGAAATGATGACTAACAAGGTTGACCTTGAACTCAACTCTCAATGCCCATTTGAACATTAACTACACATTACAGACTGCCTAAATACACTTTCTATATGTCACTTGATATAGGTACTAGTCAAGCAACTTGCAACTTAAGCTGAGTGACATTTGGGGGATTTAATTTATAATCCATAGAAGGACTTCCAGAAAATGTTGTTGCCATTCAAAGAAGACTAGTTACAGTTTACTTCTTACATCAAACATGAATAGAATATCTAATCAGTATTTACTGTTTACTAAAAATAAAGAAATGCCCTGATATGACGCACGCACACACGCATGCGCACGCACGCACGTGCACACGCACGCACGCACACACACGCACACGCACACACACACACACACACACACACACACACACACACACACACACACACACACACACACAGCAATAAGACCTCACCAGAGGTCTTATTGCAGGATAATCTACTGCTTATCCTACACTTAGGGTTTGCAGGGGATTTTGGAGCCGATCCCAAATGCACCAAAAGGCGGGGTACCCCCTATACTGGTCGCCAGTCAATCACAGGGCAAAATATAGAGACAGCCATTCAGTCTCTTATTGGCAATGTATTCCAATTAACCTTAACCGTGCAAAAAACCCCAGGCAAACTCAGTGTGCCTGCAGCCACTTATTTCAAGTATCACCTTCATTTTTTTTTTTAAAATCACCATCTGTTATCTTTGTGTGTGTTGTTATTCAGTTTGCAAACATAAAAACCTATTTGTTTTGTCCCACAATTTAGCATCTGTTGAGAACAGAGAAGAACTCATGGCTTCCTACATATTCAGCGACACACAGGCAGAAAATGTAAGTCATTCCTGGGTACCCACATACAAAGGGCAACCTCTGTATTTCAAATGGTTGTGACCTTGTTACTTTTTTTTACAAATATAATATTTTGATATGTTTCTTCATTAAACATTATTATTACATTTTTGATGTGTTTCTTCATTAAATATTATTATTACATTTTTAAGGATAATTCCCCACATTCAAACAGGTGCTTCAAAAAAAGGAGTCAATTACAATTATGTAACACAGAAGTCAGAGAGGGGCTCACTAAATAAAAAATTCAGGGACCATATCTAGCCAAGCCTTAAAGTGGGTTCTTTTTTTCTGTAGACAGAAACTATTCATGAACGGTTCCATATTCACATGTTACTTCCCCATTGGCTCAGTTTCCAATAGCTACGAGTCAAAACAATTTGGCTCATCTAATACGCAAGATGTATTGTGATTCAGTAGAATAAGGCAACACCATGTTCTTTCTGATGTACTTTCTATGAAAGAAGGGTGAGTCCCATCAGTGAAGTCTTTGTGCCAAGTTAAATTAACACTATGGGCTATCACTGTACTGACTACAGATGACCTTCTCAGTCAAAAACAACCAAAAAAAACTGATATATGTCATCATCTTCCTTATTCATATATCGATATATACTGGAGCTTGGTATGTTGAAATGGGATTACTTACAATCTCTATAATTTCAATAATCTAAGATAAGAATATAGACATAAACAACGACTAAATGATTTGATGATTAAGCTTTTCAGGCACTTATTTGATTAATAGCAAATATTATTACTGACCTATATTACTGTCACGTTTGATTTTTTCCAAGTATACCATAAACTGAACTTGGGTGCCTTGACTATAACATTTTTCACACCATGTACTGAAGGAGGACATGAACTTTGTTAGTAGATGAGGAGGATACAGAGAAAAGAATTAGATGGAAGGGAGCAGCCAAAAGAAAAAGAGGAAAAGGACATGACAATATTGCTAAATATTTGATTGATAAACAAAACTTCAACAATCTTTTTGTGTATTGAAGGAGAAGAAGAAGCAGATATCATAATATATATATATATATATATATATAGAGAGAGAGAGAGAGAGAGAGAGAGAGAGATAGATAGATAATTAATGAAAAAAGAAACAAACCAAACAATATATGGAAAAATAATTATATGTGAAAAGGAAAATTCAAAGAAAACAAGGATTTGATATTTAAAACGAGACCGTTTAGCTTTTCATCACAGTCGGCTTATGTTTACTCCACGCCTAATTTGTTTGTTTTTTTGGTTTTCTTTGTTTTTTTTTCTTTTCCTGTATGTCTGTTTGTTTGATTGATTGATTGATTGATTGATTGATAGATTGAAACGGCCATTTCAAAACAGACACTCAAAATCCTACATATGTAAACTTGAAAATGGTTGCATTGTGAAACTTGCCACTTCCCACTGCTCTAAGTAGAGGTGCCGTAACATCCGACGTAACATCCTTGGCTGGCTTGAGTATGGGTCTTGTGAATGTTTGTCCTCATTCAGATCATGCAAAACCTGCAGTACTTATTTACCCCAACCTAGTGGCAGGGTTGGGAAAAGGCTAAAGAACAGTTCATGACATTTTGGGGAATATTTGAATTTTGTGTTGAAAAGGAGACTTTCGTTTCCTCAATAGTTAGAAGCTATGCGGAGGGATTCACACTCTTTCTACTTCCCACGTACACTATTTTGCTCTGTTTCTTATATAAGACAAATGTTTCTATGCACAGATATTTTGATACCTGTCCCTGTATTTACTTGCCCTTCCAGCATATTTGTGTCCTGGACATATTTTCTTTTCCATGCATCCAATTTCCATCCATCCACCAAGTTTTTGTTTCTCAAATGATATCCACCCATCCATCGTCTGCTGCTTATCCTGCACTCATGGTCGCAGGGGATGCTGGCGTGTGTGTGTGTGTGTGTGTGTGTGTGTGTGTGTGTGTGTGTGTCAACAGGCGGGGCTCCTCTTCATTCTTCTCTTAATGACTAAAGTGTTTTCAATTAACGTAAACTATGTACAACACCAATTTCAGTGAGGAGGTGATCAGACAGCATGGTGCAACGAGCATAGCACATAAGGTTGTTTGACTGCTAAATGTATCTTAGTTGAAAGTAAAAGATGGCTGCCTTACAAAATTCCAAGTCACCAATTAAAAAGGTAGGGCTAAACAAACATCAAAACATAACTGTTCCTGGCTTTTTTTTCCCCCCTTTTACAAGCTTCAATTATTTCAAGAATCATATTCCAGCATGAAAATTCACTGAAAAATCAGAGGCGTATTGTATCTGCCCATATTTATGGCTGCCATCATAATATCATTAAATGTGATGACATGTACTACCGGCCAGACGACATTTAACTGTTCATAAAGATTGCTGTTAAAAAAAAAAAGGAAGAGATTGTTTGGTCAGTTTATCAAGAATTTGTTGTTAAAGATGGTATAACACAAGGTTTAGACTTTAATTGGGTATTTTTATAATTAGAATTTATTATTTTCTCTCTTTTCTAAAATACAGAATAAGTCAAAAAAAGTTATACAAATAAAAAAAAGCCATGGGTATCGCATGAATTATCAATATTTTCAATTTAAAATTAGTATCAACACTAGTTCAGAGTTGCTCAGTGTGTGTAATATTTCTTTAAAATTGCATTTTGTGGTCAACTAAGTTTTGAAAAATTATGAAGAAACCAGTCAGAACGAAACCAAGCTCCACCCAACAAACAGGACATATGGGATCTTATTACTGTCAGTGGTGTGCAATCAGTGACTTTGCATTCTTGACAACGACAACAGAGACAGAGACAATATACAGTTAGGCCCAGAAATATTTGGACAGTGATACAATCTTCATGATTTGGGCTCTGTTTGCCACCACAATGGAATTGAAGTGCAGATTTGGAAGTTTAATTCAGGATATGATAAAACATGTAGGAATTGTAGCACGTAGGGGCTCAAAGTAATTGGACAAATAAACATAACCCTAATTAAAATGTTACTTTTCAATATTTTATTGAGAATCATTTGCAGGCAGGTCTGCCTGAAGTCTGGAACCCGTGGACATCACCAAATACTGGGTTTCCTCATTCATGATGTTTTCCCAGGCATTTACTGCAGTGGTCTTCAGTTGTTGCTTGTTTATGGGTCTTTTTACCTTAAGTTTTGTCTTGAGCAAGTGAAATGCAAGCTGCATTGGATTGAGATCTGGGGATCGACTCGGCAATTGCAGATTATTACATTTCTTTGCTTTAAAAAACTCCTCGATTGCTTTTGCATTATGTTTTGGATCATTGTCTATCTGTACTGTGAAGCTCTGTCCAATCAACTTTGCTGCATTTGGCTGAATCTGAGCAAAAAGTATATCCCTATACACTTTAGAATTCATCTGACTGCTTCTGTCTTTTGTCACATCATCAATCAACACAAGTGACCCAGTGTCATTGGAAGCCATTCATGCCCGTGCCATCACACTGCCTCCACCATATGGGGATGTGGTGTGCTTTGGATCATGAGCTGTTCCAGTTCTTCTCCAAACTTTCTTCTTCCCATCATTCTGGTACAGGTTGATCTGAGTCTCATCTCTCCAAAGGATGCTGCTCCAGAACTGGGCTGGCTTCTTCAGGTGTTTTTTGGCAAAGTGAATTCTGACTTTCTATTTTGAGGCTGATTAATGGTTTGCACATTTTAGTGAATCCTTTGTATTTACTCTCATGAAGTCTTCTCCTCTTCGTAGACTTAGATACTGATACACCTGCTTCCTATAGAGTGTTGTTCACTTGGTGGATATTGGAAAGAGGTTTTTCTTGACCATTGAAAGGATTCTGCGATCATCCAACACTGTTGTATTCAGTGGACGTCCAGGCTTTTTTGAATTCCAAAGCTCACCAGTAAACTCTTTTTTTCTGAGAATGTACCACACTATTGATTTGGGCACTCCTAACATTTCTGCTATCTATCTGAAAGGTTTCTTCTTTTTTTCCAGCTTCAGGATGGTCTGTTTCACCTCCAGTGACAGCTCCCTCAACCGCATATTGTGTGTTCATAGTAACAGCTTCCAAATGCAAACGCCACCCCTGGAATCAACTCCAGACCTTTTAACTGTTTAATTGATGACAGGTTACCGAGGAAAGAGCCCGTGCAGTCTTGTTATTTTTTTTTGCAGCCTTCTGTGTCAATTGTCCAATTACTTTTGGTCCCTTGAAAAAGAGGCGGCTATGTATTAAAAGAGCTGTACTTCCTAAAGCCTTGCTCCAATTTGGATGTGAATACTCTATAAATTACAGCTGAGAGTCTGCACTTTAAGCCATATTGATAATACAATTGTATCCTGAATATGTTTTCGTAAACAGCAAAAATAAGAAAACGTGTGTCACTGTCCAAATATTTCTGGGGCTAACTTATATGTTACATACTAAGAGGATTAGCAGTACCTGATCATTGATGGAGCTATAGTCATTTGTGGTCGAAACATCATCTTCCTCCGAGTCAAAAAGGCCCTCCTGGTTGTCCAACAGTTCTGCCAGGACTCTGCTGACAGACTCTTGGTCCCAAAGGTCCTCCCCGTCTGTTGACAGACTGCAGATGGCAAGTTAGGAGAGTGTGAGACTGGATGTGCAATGATAGTAATAGGTTGTTAAGTGATTACCAACAACTTAATAACTAATTTCAGAATGAGTGCCTGTGTAAAGTTTAGTTTATTTGTGCGTACAAAAGTATACAGACAAAACAACAATGGAAAACTGTGTTTTTCTTTATGGAGAGACTGGTAGACCTTTTCTATTCAGTACAAATGTACTTAAAAATACAAAACAAAAAAAAACAAGGTAACATTTAAGCTTGGCAGAAAAACTGACTGTATGTAATGCATATTTGAATACTGCTTACTCTAAAAGAAATTAGAAGAAGACATTTTGCATTTACCATAACGTTTTTTGTTTTTTTTTAACTGAGCTGCTCTTTGTTGTATAGGCTGTCTGGGGGTGGAGGGGCATCGTATTAATCACATTCAGGGAGGTTCATTGCACCTGTCACTCATGAGCCTTCCATATGAAAAAAAATTGTCTTCAAATGTCAGGCTGGCTGGTATCAATACACACTTAATTCAAAATCATAAATATTCTTTCCTTGTTCACCTACGCATTGTTTATTGATATTTATGTTCTTTCTTTTGTGCTCATTCCTGCTGCTGAGTAACTGCAGTTTCAGTCATGAGATTAATAATGGCTAATATAACTACATTTTTACTAACTTTTTGACCCATTTGACCCAAATACTGTTCCAATGTCTTAGTATAGTACCCCTGTATAGTACCATTTTTTGGGGGGGGGTTACGCACTGTCACACCATTGTTTTACAAGAATATAAAGGGAAAATATTTTTATCCTTCTGAATGGACTAATCTCTGTTCTGTCAATGAAATTTAGGCCAAAGTGTAAATGCTCCATCACTTTTTGTAGCTAAAATGTATCTAAAATCTCACCTATCATTGGCTAATAATGAGATAGCTTATGGACGTTGCTTAAATCATTCCTGAGTTATTAATGATTTATTCTGAGAACATTTGTGTCTGGTCCTGTCAGGGTTGTAGTGATACATGGCAACTCATAAACTTTTTCCCCAACACTGGATCTTGGACTTTGACTTTTAATTGCAAACTAGATGATTTGTTACCTGTTAGTACTGAAGCTTATTAATGAAAGAGTGGAATGGAAGTTTTCTAAGACTCATACACACCCTGTAGATGTAGAGGGAAGTGCAATACAAACAAGGACAGTAATGGTCACAAAATTTGTGGCATTTTACTTCAGGTCATAATCTTAGACCTGACTTTGGTCACACAAATTCTAATTTTTCAAACATCAAAAAAGTCAACACCACCAAACACCTCAGATTGTTCTATAACTGGACCATGCAGTCATGTTATACAAGCATCTTACTGGAAGATATCTGGTCCAAAGACTGCGGCTAGTGCCCCAATACTCCAATTCTCTCGCTGGAGTGAAGCCACGCTGGCAAGGAAGCGGCACAGGAAACGAAGCAGTCCATAGTTCAACAGAGGAAGCTGCTGCAGCAGGTATTTCAAGTTTCTGCAAAGCTCCTCCTCACTGCTGTATTCTGGGTGTGTAAAAAGAGCACAAAAACATAATGATTCACTGAGCAATCTTGATAGGGCATGACTTAATTATTTTAATAACCATCACTGTAATCACAAGAAAAAAAATGTGCTGGTTTAGAATGAGCTATCAATCACCATGAAAAGTGGTTCACTGTCATGTTGCAACGAAGCTCCTTTGGTATCAGGAAATAGAGTCAGTATGTTTGTGGATTACGAAGGCTCTACTGTAAACTAGTCCATCAAACTACTGACCTAATGTACTTTTAATCCTGTTGATCCTTTTTTAAGTTGATGGTGGTGGTTGGGTAGACAAGAAATGGAATTCTGCTATTTATAGCCATTATAAAAGAAGAAACCTAACGGATAATGACCTAGACATATATCCCCACTGTTGACATGAGGATGATAAAAACATGCACCATCGTGATGAAGGGATTAAAGCAGATCAGCTGTGATCATAATGGCAAGAGGAATAAATAGTGGCACTGACTAGTTGTGGTAACAAGACAACATGACAAATATTATTTCAAGTATTAATTTCTTTGCTGGATGTGGTCTGACTTTTAAGGGTGCTGAATAATCTAAATGCTTGAAAAAGCTCTTAATGAGAATTAAGACTGCATCATAATACAACAACACAAGCACCGCTTTGGAGTTTGTAAGCAAAAGAGCATGGACATGCACTTTAGTGACTAATATTACAGTACAACATGCAGTAGGAACACATACATAGTAAAAATTAAATGCATTTGAAACACATTTTTACCGAATATAAAATTTTTCTGCTACCAAATGCTTCAATGAATGTCTCTTCAGATCTTATCCCTATACATTCACTATTTGGAGTACCATATTCTGTAGTGAAACAGTTGAAATATGCCATTCAAAAGTGATCAGGTAAATACACCTATGATCAATTATTACATATTGCACACTTCTTGAGTGCGGATTTTCATTTCGTATTGCTCTTTGATTTCAACTGAACCTGAGCATAAGCAATGCATTTGCAAGATCGGCGAGGTTACAGGTACAGAATAAGTAAAAGCAGAGGAAAAAACAATGATGCTTATTTGTGATTACGTCAAAATCACGCACCTTGGTGTAGTTGTAGCATGTGCCTCTGAATTGCTGCTGGGATAACAGGCTCAGGGAGCTCCTGCAAGAAGAGTCGGAGCAAACTGACCGCAGATGCCAGATCTGCCTCCTTCACAAGCTCAACCTCCTCACCACTGTCATAGCGCTGGCGCAGCCAATCCACACGCTCTGCATTGCCATTGACCAGGAAGAGCCCCTCTAGGTCCAAATGCCCTAATCAAATAAATACAGTCAACAAAAGATGACCATTTAGTTGATGATGCCAAATACAACACTCACATTTTAAGCTTTATGTTTAGAATATGACAATTTAATAGTAAATTTAGTTTGAAAAGCTACTAACCATTTATGGTGATTCTATTAAAAAAAAAAAAAAAATCTCCCTCAATTATCTGTATTTTACAACTGTTAAAATCCATTAGAGAAATAGAAACTTTGACCTGGATCTGTGTTAATGAGTGTGCAGTTGTGGACTCTTCCCTTAGCAGTATGGTAACTAGACACATGATTTGTTTGTCATGCCTGACCCAGTGCACTGTGACTTAAGATATGAAATGATAACATCAGACAATTCCCATCATGCTTAGGCCGGTTTTCTTCATTTGTTGTTTTGTATCAATACTGATATATCTGTTCATCTAGTATGTTAAGTTTATAGATTTGTGTTATATAATGAATTGTGACATCTGCTGTGAAGGAATTGTTTTTGTCCAAAACTAACATGTTTTCTTGAGCTATAAATAAATATGTTAGTATCCACTTCTCTTCTTGTCAGGTTTAATCCAGTCAATTATTCTGAAAGTTTCCAAGATATTCCGAATGGTGCACTTGCTTATCAAAAAAGTAATTGTTAATTAATTAAAGATCTGTAACATAACTTCTTAATATGCAGGATGTTAGGATTGATACACTTGGATCAGAACCTGAATTACTTACTTTCTCTAATTCCAGCAAGTTCTGTAATTTACTGCTAATCCTGCTGCATCCTGTTTTCTAATCATATAAGCCCCAAACTCCTTCAAGTACTGTTTATTTTTCAATGTTTTCTTACTTTAAATGGTGTTTTTCAACACATCTTTTCAATATACTTCTGGTTTAAACCTCAAACATCACACACACTTAAAGAAGAGATTAGGGCCTTTTCACATGCTGAGTAACTTCTGGGCTGTCATCGATGACCTAATTAATGCACCAGAGGGCCAGGAGGATTAGAGACGTTACATAACCTCTTACAGTCAAGTAGGCCTAGGGTCACAAAAATGGCTAGCCTGCTTCACTGACTAATTGAGGGGAAGCTTAGTTCCAGCAGATGAGATAACCCTCACTGACAGAATAGGTTTGTCATGTCAATCTATTTTGTGGCAAAAGAACAGACATAAAAGGGAAGCACTTTCTATCAGTACAATTATTACATACTGAAAATAGGGACCATAGATGTACTGATTAGAAGAATTGCTCCAACTTTTGAATTTGTACATGTGAGCTATAGGACTGGAAAGCTGCAACCAAATTTTGCAGTGGACTAATGACTGAATGTCTCACTTGTAAAAAGTCGCATGGTAACACCAAATTTCAAACAAATCAGTGACATATATCATTGTGACATATATCAGTGACATTACATCACTGAGAATATAACAGGGTAATTACAACTTTCCATCCCTGTTTTCAAGGTTCAAAGCATCATGCCCTTATTGCTAAGCGCTCCTTGTTATAGATATTAACTGTTTCTTGTCTGCTTGGTTCAAGTTGAAATACACTACAGAATTTGTGTCAAAAATATAATGAATCTCAAAAGATAAACACAGGAAAGGACTGTTTGGAAAAAAAACATTATATGAACTTGTTAAATGTTCATAGGTAATCTACTTCAGTCATATTTTATACCCTTAATTTTTAAGAGGAATTGTCTGCATAGCCTGAGGGACCAAGCTGATCTTTCAAGAAAAATGACAAATCATTTTGGTTCTTGCTCCATGGGACATGTTCTGCAGGGGGTAATGGAAAAGACTGAGAGCCAGGTCCCCAAGTAGGCTATTCTACTCTGTTAGGTTCCTCTGTTCTCACAAGCACATTTAGAGTTCATCTTGCTTCATAGACCTGATCTCTGGCTACATACTTTTTCAAATATTTAAGTGCCCGACATTCACAGGGTGTATTTCTATAAGTTGTGCCAATGCAATCAGAATTCACTCAAAGCTCAGAGAAGTGTGAACACTTCTGAGCGGTCCTTTAAGAGCCACAGTTATAAGTCAAAAGCATGTGTTAGTATCCTTTTTAAGGTCACATACCTACATTTTCTCTGAATCTACTCACAATGGGTAGTGACCTATATAAAATGCTAGAATATAAGATCCGAAAGAAGCTTTTCTTTTTGATATTTTAATTCCTCAACTCTCATAACATTCCGTTTTGACAATAAAAATGCCAATAAAACCACAAATTCCTGGTCGGTCAAGGTATCTTTTAATGTTAAATGCCACCATCATAAGGCAAATATTAATGGGTGAGTACCTTTTTCATACCTGGGAGTTAGAGGAGGTTAAATATAGATTACATAGACTGTTAATTTTTCTATATATTTCTCTGAATATTTTCTTTGTTGGTGCAATAAAAGAGGGGAACTGCAACCAGGGATGAACCAGTTAACCAAGAATTAAACATAGAGCAGGAGAGAATGGAACTCAATAATATTGTTTCTGTTTCAGACAGAGTTGAGCAACCAGTGTTGTAAGTGGATATGGATTTGCATGCAATGACTTAAGACTAAATATTGTTTTCACTGTTTATTCAATAAGATTGAGATGGTGTTTCCCCTCAAAGGTGAATGAAAATTCAGCAAGAGTCAGGCCCTTTATATACATTATAAAGTGAAACCCTTCAACCTTGACAGCAGCACTGTAATAACAGATCAAATTGTGTGTGTGTGTGTGTGTAAATATCATTGTCATAAATATCATTGTCAAGAAATATATTTGAGTGAATACTGAATTTGATTTCAATAGAAAAGGATAGTCATGTCTGGTTTAGTAACATATGGATAACATTTTCCAATCATACATGTAGTCATATTTTCAGATGCTTCGATTTCACGTGTTCTGCATATCACTCACCATGTTCCTCAATGTAGTCGACAATGTGTTTCACCAAAGCAGGAACCTCATGGCCACTGATAATGTGTGTTCGTGTTACTTCCTCCAAAGGGACGCCAAAAACCCTTGTGGTGCTGGCTGAACCCCCTCCCTCGTTGCCTGGCAACAGAGACACGCTCTTCCTCATGGCCTCCTCCTCCTCACAACAACCACGCCAAGACCTCACGTCTTCAGAACAAAAAAGTTAAATACAAACAATATGAGAAATTAAGTGAGAAATGAAACTGAACATTTTTTGAATAAAAGCACAAAACATGCCACTAGGTATATGTTCATGTATACCAAGAGAAAAAGACACAATTGACAAGTGAACTCATATATACACAGCAAATTAGATGTGGATGTCAGTGAATTTATGTGTTTGCTATTTAACAACAGGTCTTGCTGACAAACAGCCCAAAACACATTAAAAAGTGACAGTAAAACAAAAATACTAGTACTAGTATTTAAGTTACCAGTACTAGTAACTTGAACAAAGCCATGAACATGACAATGTTCTGCGAGTATGAAATATGTTTATTAATTCCGTAATCCTTAGGCTGTCACAACTAGGTTGCACAAAAGTATACATTGCCATCAATGAGTGCCAAAATCACACAGCATGATTGTTCAATGGGAGAAATAAAGGGCTAGATTTTGACGTCTCCACTTTTATTGCACATCTATTTTTAGCTTGCAAAAACCGAAATTAAAACTGGATTCCACTTTTACTATGGTTTTAATATGGTTTCAAAAGTCACTTAATAGGGGTCAAAATTTCTAGTTCTCATATGAAAATTCTAGTTAATACTTTCCTCTTTATTCTGATGAAGTGCAACCCCAAAACAGACCTCAATCTCTTTTTTGTCTGCATGTTTTGTCACTTCATTCTAAAGTCTACAGTAGAAAAGTTAGGCCATAGCACTAAGTGGTGAAGACAAACATGTCTAATGCTAGAAGGTTGTGGTTAATTTAGCCACACCGTTCTGCCTGCAGACATTGGAAATACAGAGCAGTTTCAATATAGCTTTCAAAGTGTAAAGTCTTGACAAAGCAATAGTGCTACTTTAAAATCAGTATTTGTGACCAGCCATCTCAAAAAGTAAAGCAAAGTTAGAGTATTATGAATCTTCTGTATGTCCATACACAGCATTTTCAGTGCCTTCAGTGGTTAGTCAATGATTGGATCTGGGTGTGGGCTTACCGTGTAGCAGTGAAAGTTTGTCCTGTCCTCTCCTCCCCTAGCCAGTGAACCACTGAACCATCTATGGTTGCTTCAGGTTGTGGCAGAAGATGAGCCGGTAGTTCCTCATTGACGGACCGCTAATCCCTCTTGCAGGATTCCCTTCTAGCTACACTGAAAACAGACAAGGAAGAAATGGAATGAATGAAGATTGGAGACATTTAACCAACAAGACAAAATTGGTGTGAAAGGACATATAGGGAAAGGGTGGAGATAAATGAGGGGGGATAAGAGACTGATTGGTAACATTGGTAAACAGATTTGTAACATGCCACAAATCAACAAACAATTGTGCCAGTTGAGTTACTTTATTTTGCATCAGGTATTTCTAAAATCCTGGTCTATAGTACAATAGTAAATCTTGGATATGCCATGAATGTCAGCTGTCAGCATATAAATATGAATGAAAACAGTAATAACAGCCCTCTAAACATATAGATCACAAGAAAGCAAAACAACAAAGCATTGAAATGTACTGGTGTAACATTCATCACATCAAGACTGCCCAGCAAGGGCACTCTAAAGAGTTTGTTAGTTGTTTGAAATCAAGTTATTACTGTTCATTTGACAGAATTATTTTCAACCCATAAAACAAAACAAAAAAAGGACTGTGATTTTGATCTTTTAATACTTTTCTCAAGTTTGTGAAAACATGAGTATTAGGTAGAACGTATTTTCAGAAACATATTTTGTTAAAATTGTCTTTTGAAATAAATTCCAACTTTAACAAAATAAACTTTTTTCACCAAGTTTCAGTACACCAGGTGTCGAATCTTGATCATTTTTAAGTATTTATTGTACCAGTAGTTTTTTTTAAAACTCAGGTATTGAGATGTGTGCATACATTAGTAGAGAAAACCTGATTTTTTGAAAACTGGACTGGGATGTATCAAAGCTATTATGACATGACTGAAATTACACTTTTCTTGATTAAACTGACATCATAATCAAAATAGATTCAACTTACAAGTGGCTCTGCATTTCTGTTTATAAAGCAGCTAAAATCTATACTGCTGAAACAAATAAATAAAATCAGATGTAAGGAGATGCTGCTGCTGCTCTCTTGTTTGCACATTTTGTGTGCAAATAGGTAATGAAAAGGTTAATTTTCCCTGTTACTATTGTCTGTTTTCATTCTCGTCATTGCATCCAAATTCACCAAAGCCTCCAAACTGAAAAATTGATAGAGAAGATCTCTTGAAACTGTTTCTGTATGACACACAGATGGTCTATGAGGAAAAAGGCAATGTGGTAAAAACAAACATCTATGAATAATTGTATTCTAGAGACAGAAAGATCTAATATAAAAATAAAACAAGAGATTATTAAAGACATAGCAAAATGAGGAGGAGTAGACTACAACGCCATACAGCAATGTTGTTATTTCCAGAAAGTACATGAGTGTGCTCAACACGGTTGACTTTGTATTAGCATATGCATTTTGTGTGGATTAAAAAAAAAAACAACAACCTGTCATTCTAATTACCTACAAAAAAAAAAAAATTATCATAGGAAGGAGGACCCGAAAATAATCTATGGTCATCAGTATTCTTACACAAACCCTGCCAGGCATTTTACTCTGTTCTCAGACAAAGTCTGCTTGGCCTTATAACTCCTCTATTTACCGTACTTATTTCTCCTATCCGCTCATCTTGCATTCTTCAGTTCATTTGTTGCTCGTTACACAGGCAATCTGACAAACTTGAACAGTTGGCATCACCACTTTCTTAAATCCTGATGAGGCAGGAGGATATAATGCTTTTTTTTTTTTAAATTCACTCTGACATGCGGTACCATTTTAAACAACAAAAGAAACACAGATCCTAAATAAGATAAACAAATGAATAAATAAATAAAACTGACACATTCACAGTAGGAACCAAGGTTTCTGTGAAGGTTCTCAGTCATCCAGGTTATGTTGGCAACTGGGCTTAGTTTTTCTTCTTAAAGATGTTTCACCTTCTCATCTAAGAGGCTTCTTCAGTTCTAATAGACTGTTAGTTTCCAGTATATAACTGCAAGGGTTAGTGTTGGAATACTGCAAAATCTAAAAGTGTCTAAAAAATCTTAAGAGTACGTAAGCATTTTACATGTATCAAAATCGGACACAACGTGTTATCATATTGAGCAGAAGAGGATGCAGAATTAAATAATTGCTGCATAATCTAGCCACCCCACCAATGGTAAGTTAAATGAGCCAAAGTGCCTGATGAACAATTGTTGAATGGCTTCAACTGCAACTCCAGCAACAAGACTGGCAGTGATACAGGTAACAGTTTTGATCAAGTAATGGGCTCTGAGCTCTGTTTTTTGTAATAAATTTTTTGCATGACCCTTGGACTATGATTTATTTTCTTAAAGTCTTAACAGCAAAATTTAGGGAAGGATCAGTATGAATAGTATGTATACTATTTCTTGCATAAAACCAAAGATTCCCCGATGGGAATCAATAAAATTTATCTTATCTTATCATTCTTTGAAGGTTTTACCTTAACAAATTAAACAGGGGATTAGGAAGCTTTTCTTGCTGGAATATTGCTGGATTCTAATGGAATTTTTCAGCATCTATGCTTTCCAAAATCAACTGCACTGGCAGCCCAAGTGTCTAAGCCTATTTAAAAGCTAGAGAAAATCCCATTAATAGAGGTGAAATTCTTGTGTTGGGCCAGGGCTTTTACAACTGAAGCAGGAAAATGCCGCTTGCACAGTAACTCTAGCAGGAAGAATTATATCATTGGGTTATTTGATGGCAAACTCTTGCAGGTGAATCCTAGTAAATTCAGGCATGTCAAAAGTCTTTTTTTGTTTTGCCAGTCGTAATTCAGAAATCTGGATCACTACAGTCAAAATACCTAATCCGCACACCATCTTGCAGAAACAAATCTGTGGAAACATGAAACTTGGGAAAATTCATGATTGAAATGACACAATTCAACAAATTAAGTTGGATTGACTTGTACGGGACATAAATTACTGACCTTGAAGTCAACACCTAAATGACAAAACAATATCAATGGGCAATATATTTGATGAAATAATAAAAAAAAGACTAAATACAATGCAGGCCTCCAAAGTTATTTAATCTATTCCGATCATTAAAATGCTTTTTAGTAAAGACTGGGATAGTTAAGTGTTTAATAAATGGCAGGTTACATCATGAAAGTATAAATACAGATCAGTTAAGAATACAGTGCAAACAGTTGATGAGCAACCTTGGAAAACTTGATCTCTGCCAGTTGGTTGAAGGTGACACAAGAGATTAAGGAACTCAATGTTCCCAAACCTGACATGAAAATTGACCTGAAAAAGGCCTCTTGAGAGAGAACTTACTCATTAAAACACAGTGTCAAATGGCACTGTTGGTCTCTTTCTGTCTGGTTATGTGTCTTAATCCCAGATATCAGTCTTAACAAAAATGAGGGACGCTGCTTGAGGGGAATCTACTGAACACTAAAGTAAAAGAGAGACAATGGAAGATAATAACAGTAACTGTTCATGAACATGAGAAAACCAAACCAAACAACAATATCCATTGATTCCATGAAAAAAAACAGTTAATTTTGATGGATTGCTCTTTAAAGGTCTATGCCTGTTTGATACTAAAGTATAATGGTTTTAATTTTGTGATGTTTCATAATTTCTTAAGCATTGTCTTCTGTGGTATGTACATGATAAACATTTGATAATGACACATAAGGCGGATGGTCGTTAAGGTTTTAGGTATCACTACAGTATACACAATCCCTGGGTTTACTTAGTGTGTTTACAGCTGAGGAACTTTGGTTTCTTGTAAGCGCACATCTGCTGTTGAAATCAACATAGTTTTGAGAAAGGCTGAAGGAGAAACTGCAAAAGTATCAAACAATTGTAGAAAAACGTTACAAAAGAATGAGAGGTGAGGTGAGACAGTAAATCTATTTTTTGCCATGGAATCAGCAGCAGCTGCTCAGTATCCTAGCCTAGTTTCACAGCTCCTCCCAGGCTAGCCCTGTCAGTGATGAATTAATAAGCACATCTTGGGGGTGGGGAGCTCTTTAGACCTAGTTGTCTCTTTCTGTGAAAGGAACTCACAGTAATCCTTTTATTTGTTTTGAAAATATGGAGTGCATCAAGAAAAGATACATTCATCATAAAAGCAGACATTGTTCTGAATTAAAAAAAATTCAATCAATAAAGAGGGAGTGCAAAACACAGATAAAATAATTCAGGAGTCTGCAGCCCATGATAAAAGATGCACATCAAATAGCATTTAATTCTAACTCAAAACTCAACTAAAGTGAGGATCTGATTTTTTTCTGAGGAATATTCTAATAAGAATTATGTTTGAAACGATAACGTTTGACAAACACAATCGCATCAATTATGGTAGATTATTGACAATAAATTTGATCATTGTCAAATCTTACTGTGGCAACTGGAGTTTTTCTCCTTGAAGTTATTTCACACTCACCAGAGGCTTCCCTAATTCTGTAATGGGTATACCCATTGAGATCAATGACTTGTTACATTCCAACCTAGAAGAAGGTTGGGATGTAATTTCAAAGAGGGCAGAAGGCTAAAATAAGAAGGTTAATCATATAGTGTCAAGTCTTGTTGAATACAATGTAATGTTCTAAGGTATAGAAAAAAGGTAACAACCTTACATTGGACAAGAGAAAAATGCATGGACCAACTTGCCACTTTAACATTTTCTTGCTGCTTACATTGAAATAAATCATGAGTGCATTGTTCTCCTGACACATGTAAATATATGCAATATTCTGGTGTTACACAACGTGGGCTTGACTTGATAACGCTTCAACAGCTGTTCAGCTTTTCCGTCGTAGCAATCTAAGATAGAAGTCACCTAGCCTTGTTAAAAGACAGCCTCTGCCACTAGCTCAGAGGCTAAAAATTTGACCTGACCATTCTATCTGCATTTCTTTGTTGTATGCCATTTCTGCAATATTTCAATCTGGAATAAGCTCTGAAATAAGTAACATGCAAAAGAATATCCATCACTTGCCTCTCTCGACAACCAATGTCTCAACCAGATAAATTCAGTGAAAGGTGTTAAATGCCTTGACAGTTCCTGCCAAAATGTCAAATTTGAAGATACAAATCATAAGTCAACAAAACATGTGGTAGCTCCACAATACATAACTTCCTATAAAAGTCTATGAATAACTGAAACATTGTTTCATCCTGGGTTTTATTTAAGGGCTTGCTATCTAACTGCCGCTTCCAGAGGAAAGAGGTTCAATTTGGGTCATGTACATCACCCTTCTCTGCCTGCTTTATACAAGGCTGACCTCACTTAATTTGAAATACATTTGTTCAGCAAAAAACACACTTTGGGTGTATATATAGCTGGCAGTTCATTGCTACTAGAAACTTAAGGTGAGTGGGATAGATTTAAATTTTAAATTTCCCAATATATAAGACAGGTGTTAATCAATTATGAATTGATCAATTTCAGCCTACAGCATGCATACCAGTCAAACCATGGTAAGAATTTTGATATTGTGCAGCAGACAATTTTAAACCATCTCAAATCAATCTATTTTAGGTATGGCTTTATAACAAATGACATATGGTGTATGTTGTGAAATATAGGTCTGTGGTATATAAAAAGCACATTATATTATTGTTGCTTGGGTGTGAGCAAAGGCTCAGCACAACTTGCCAGTCACTAGGCCATGCCCTCTTTTGACTCAGAGACATTTAGCTTTATTGATTTAATATCGATCTATATCACCTCTCTCTGTCGTTCTCACATCAATGGAAATTTCCAGAACCACCCCACACTGGAACACCAAGTATGATACAGCCTTTCCTGTTCACAACCAAAATAATTTGCCCTTCTGTTATTGTCAAATAACAGACATGCAAGTGAAAAGACACAAATTCTGGAAGTTATTAAGAAGATTACAAATTAATTTCTATGCCCGTTAACATTATAAATGACTGATGTCATGGTCTTTAGAAATTATTTCTTGAAATGTCTCTTGACATTCAGGCTTCTTCAAATGTCAAGACCACAGTGTAATTATTCAAAGTCAGTATTTGTGGATATATTGATACACGATTTACAATATTTGAAATAAAATATGAAAAGCTTTAGATTTTTTGTTAATTACCAGGAATAGCCCCTATTTATTCCCTAAAGATATCAGAAAGGGCACTGATGGTATAATGTGGAAATCAAGAGAACCAGTCAGTGATGTTAGTGACTGTCAAAACAGAAGAAAGAGCTGATGCAGGATAGTATGAGTCTTGTCATTTCCATCTGTGTGTATGCCTGGGTGTAAACAGTACATCCCAGCACCAGCTGTGATGGTAGGCTCTCAAATGAGCAGAAAAGGAGCGTACAGTAGCAAAGCAAGCTTACAGTGCACTCTGTTACAGGAAGTAACAAGTTAAAGAGAATTTGATGGCATTGCTTAAATAAACAAGTGTTTAAAGGAAAAAATAAACTGAATGTGATAAATCATAAATCTTTCTGTTGCTCATACAAACACACCAAGCAAGGCAAAAGAGAGCCTTGATTTATGGTCAGTAAGGCGTTGGCATGTTCTTGACTTGTTTCTGTTTCAAACTGCTGGTACAATATGAACTGAATATCTATCTACTTCCCTATAAGTGAAAATACAATTTCTATTTATGTTTGCTCTAGTCTTGCTCCCTTTGTATGTGACAACCTTATTGCTGAAAAGTATTAGGGGTTAATCAGAAACACAAGAACAGAAGATGATCCAAGTTATGGCATTGCAGGGGCTATCCTTACTGTGAATTCTGTCAACTTATGCCAAAATTTAAATATCTAAAAAACAGCAACAAATAAGACGGATATGATATTAAAAAGTTGTTAAATTATTATTTCTAAGACACACAAGGAATGGATTTTACCACAACCTGTATGATTGGCGAGATCCAAGATATGTCTATTTTTAAGCATTTATTAAAAGCACAGAACTTAGACAACTTAACTGATTATCCATATCAAATTATAAGTAAACTGTTAAAGGTTTTTAATTACTTCTCTTTCTTAAAACACAATATGCAACGTAAGAACTCACAGATAATTACATCTGTATTTTGCTAGAAATAAATCTTTTATTATGCAAGGAAGGTTTACATGATTCTCAAAAGTTCACTGGAGTTCACTATGGCAGCAAGTTACAAGAACTAACACAATGCCTGTATGAGTATTTGTTCTCTTAGTCCATTATGACTTGGAGATAAATAGTTGAATACTTTATTGTTAAATCTAAATGAAGCTTGAACAGATCAAACTGACATTATGAGACAATTTTTTTATACAGGTATGAACAAGAAAAGGCTGGGATTAATTCTGGTGAATTTCTGGAAATGTGGATTAAGCTTTAAAAGACATTTGGAACACATTTAGTTTAGTTTGGCCCCTGTCCACAGAGTTTAAAACAACCGCTCACTGGCCTGGTAACAACAATCCCACACTGTAGGCAGCTGGTTGAGACTGCAATGACTGTTGTGTTTGTATGTGTTTTCTTCCCATAAAAAAGTATGGGTCATCTTATGTAAATGGTCTTATCTCACACCACAGGAGGTTTGGTAATGAGACATTATTGTTTTTTGCATTAATGAGACAACCCATATATAGAGGTACAGCTTTTTTTCCCCAAAGCATTTACTAGGGAAATACATGGATGTACTTGTATGCATTGCCATCTGCAAAAAATACAAAAAGACGGATAACCAAACTATTTAAGTTTACTTGCTTGACAGGACATACACTGACATGGTTTAGTTCTGAGTGGAAAAAAAACATTTTCTGCAGCTGTGTCTTGCATCTGTAAAACATAGTATGATGTTCACCACAAGGATATGTGTTTCCAAACATTTCAATCCAAATGCTACTTGAAGCCATAGATATACAGTACTGCCACAACAATCCACTTGTGTGGAATGTGTCTTGACACTAAAGGTAAGCTAGATATATGAAGTAGACAACTAGTTTGCACTTGCTGGTGTATTTATACAGTATAGCACAAAAATTATTTTTTTGTGCTTAAGGCAAACAAAGATGTGAAAATAGATTGCTTTATTCCATCGCTTTATAAGCCTCATTGCCATGAACATTTGCTGCATGTAAAGCCTTAAAAAAATCTCTGTTACAGAGGCAACTGAATGCTAATCAATGCAACACTTGACAGAGACCGATAGGTCAACCAGTTTCACAACTCAAGACTTGAAGCAAGGCATTAAAAACCAATCAGATATACCAAAAATGCTAGCTTCTTAAAATATTTTACTTTTGACTTGAAATATGTCCACCGCAACAATAGAAATAGGTCTAAAGTATTTAAAGCTTTGACTACATCCCACATGCTAATGACTGCAGTTTGTGTGTTAATGGGTGTGATAATATCTTTTGAACAAACTCTCATGGCCTGGAAGGACTGTTGGTGATACTTTAATGAGTGAAGTTTGTTCAGCAGAAAAGTGTTTTATTTTGTAATGTTAGTTGTCTCAATATCTGTAACAGTCTTGAAGAGGTATGGATTTTACAATAGAATAGACAATCCCACAATGGGGACATTTCAATACATTTTGAATTTGTTGTTGGAAATGTTGGTTGGAGTCCAGTGAGTAGCAAAATAGAGCCAGTCAAGAGCTGACATCTGTCAGTGGTTAATCAGCCATTAATGCTGTATGTGAAAGCTTTACTGGTACAAGGTAAAATGTGGACTTTCAAAGAGACCAACCTGAGAATTGCCCAATCCAGACAGCACACTGATTGGGATGAAAATCACAGAATTCTCTTTGTGATACTTTCTAAAGTATTCATATGTTACATCATATCATGAATTGCAAAAAACAGCACGGTACTTTTTTAGATTGGTGTAAACAACCTTTTTTTTTGTAAAACAAGTTAAAGGAAACTGAATAGGATAATGTAATCACACTTTAATTCAAGTAAAATTCTCACATCAGCACCGCTGTTATGTTGATCTTTACTCCTGACTGTCTACAGACATATCTGCTTTTACTCTGCTACCTGGTTAAAACGTTCATGACCTATATAGAGAAGAAAAAAAAACAAAAAACAGTGCAAGACTTTGCAGAATAATGTTTATTCTACTACTGCTGCTGAAAGTCACTACCTAAAGGCATATGAATTAAAGGGATACAGACCACGAAACAGAAGGTACTTCACCTGGAATTCTCTCCAAAACATATTTTTGTAGCTGTAAAAATGTATTAAATACCAAATCAAAACAATGTACAGGTATAGTAGACCGTTGTCATTGTCACAAGAATTCCCAGGTGCTAAGGCATTATGTAGTGCATATAGGAGTGCTGTGAGACACATACCTCAGGACTTTTCTGTTAATAAGAATAAAATAATACTATTAAAACCACAAAAGAGAGGTAATTTAGCTTGATGACGTAAAATATTTGTGTTCGGCACAGTTAGGCCTTTCTGCAAAAAAGTTAAGGCTTGCTACTGGTTTTATTTAAATGACCAGGAACCATTTCGTAGATTAAATGTTAATGTCAAACTAATATTAACACTAAATATTGAGCCAATACTGTGCTCGGTAAGTGCTGAAAGCATTTCTTTTCTGACAATCATAGCTAAACTATTAGTGACACAACATGGGATTTGACAATGTAACAGAGACAGAGTATGTTAATTGTTAACATTTTTAAACCAGAGTGTACTGTATATCGGGGTTTGTTTATATTTAGTAAGTAATTATACCTGCAAAAGTGACTGACCTGCTAATGATAACGTTTGCTTGACTATCTTGTCTTTCTATTTCAACCCTGAATGTTCCAGGCTACCTTGCATTTTTTAACTATATTCTGGCACTTCCATCTGTTTCAGAGCCTCTACATTTTGTTGACTGCAGGTTCAGTTCACTTGGCAGCGAAAACTGGCTTATGTAGAAAATAAGATGGGACTTTAGTGTTTAGTACTTTATTACCAGGCAAGCAACCCATGTGTTTTCAGTGTCTGCAAAGGGATGTTACCAGCAATAAAGCAATCATTTGTGTGACAAACTACCATGCATAAATAGGGTGCAAGTATCAATCTTGTAGTATACTATAAACATTAACTTTGTGATGTGAAGTGCATGTTACATTGATGACAGTATTATGATTATATTGTCTGTTACAGAGTTCTATTTAACAGCAGAAAAACTGGCACTGAACAGAGGATTAGCTGTAATAAGAGTTAACCGATTTTGAAAAAGTTGGTCTTAAAAGCAGTAATTTGTTGTTGAGCCAGGTTATAAATGACAATAAATAAAACAATTGCGAAAATTAAACTGATGTCACATAATTACTTCAAGATCATGGGGGTATTATGCACAGCGTCGAGTGATTCCCACACCAGATGGCATCCTTGTCATACAGAACATTCCATACGGGGCCATTCATTATGGTGAGGGAGAAAAAAAGGACTAAGTAGAGGGTGGCATTCGAAATTGAATCACTAAAAAAGTCAGAGAATGAAAACATTATAATAAAACCAGGCAAGGGGATTTTCATTCGCAATAATTAACTATATGATATAAGAAAATAGAGTGCCTGGAATGTAAAGTATATAGAAAAATTTCAATATGTAGGAATTTATGGTATTGTAGCAATACAATAGCAGCAGTACAATAGTTCAATTGCATTTTGCAACTACACTAATGCACTTCAGTTTAGCTTTGTGTACTAGGACTCCTTGTACTGACATATAGACATCTAATTTAGGGCACAGGCACATGCAATTGTGCAATATGCAGATGTTTTACCCTGACAGCTGACATAAATAAAAAGCCATCACATCCAAACTATCAGCTCGGTGAAGTGAGATCAAACACACACACACACACACACACACACACACACACACACACACACACACACACACACACACACACACACACACACACACATCCATAAGGTTGGCTGGCTGGTGATTTAATGACAACCCCTGTGCCAGAACATACCAGAACATTCCAGTATATCTAGATACAATAATCGGGCAAAAGGACATGGAGCAATTGTGCACACTTCCAGCAGTAGCCAGTATGAGAAACGAAACTGTCCACACAAAACCTCGAATCAACAAGCGAACCGAAGGAGCCTCAAAGCTGCGGTGCACAATAACCGTCAAAACCAGGTGATTTTGAATCGCCCATATGATCCCTCACTGTTGTACAGCAAACAGCGGAGAGCAACTAGTATTTCGGCCAACTAACAAGAATTCCAAACGAATGCCATGAGGTCATAGTCAAAAAAGGCTAAGAAGCATTTAGCATGAAAACCTTAAGACAAAAACGCATTTTAATCACAGTTTTACCCCTACTGTGTCTGATAAAACGAACCTTCCTTGGCTGCTAAATGTTAGCCGTTCGCTCCAGACACCCCAAAAAATATTCAAAATGATCAAAATCTTGTCTGATTATAACTATATGCCTTGGAATTAAATATATAGAACATAGCAGAAGCGTGAATAAACTACTCCGATACAGATAAAATTAAACATAGGCACAATACGATAGACAGTTCGCCTAGCTGATTAGCATTAGCCTCTAAGATGCTGAGTGAACCAGAAGAAGAGCTGTTAGCAAGGGAAGCTAATCAGCGGCTCAGAGGTACCTTACCAGGTCAAAACAAACAGGAACGCGGAGCCAGAAGCATTAAATGGTTCGCCGATTTCTGGAGCCGATGTCCGGAGAGAGAGCAAACTGGACGAGCTCAAATTAGACAGTGTAGAAAGAACGTTGGGGTCATCGCAGGAGATAGTCTAGAGATTAATGTGGTCGTTTCTCTCAGATGCCCGTTTGCAGGTCGTTGTTGCTTAGTGAGTCTCTATCTGTAGCTCCCTCCCTCGCTCGCTCACTGCGCGCACACGTACAGACGCACACACGCAAACACACGTACACACACGCACACGCGCACACGCACAGTCAAGGGACGAACCTGCCAAACACTGACCCCGCCTCCTTCACGCAACACAGCGGGAGACGGCAGGGAAATACTGACACCGCCATGCTATACCCTTAAACTACAAAACTAGATATATAGTTATTAGTTACAGTATATTGAAATTCGTGAGAAATAAAACAACGAAACTTACAACCGTTTAAAAATCAAACCTTATGAACTAAAACATATCAACATTACACAATTATACCACTCAGAATATTCGCAGTCATAAAAGACTGAATGGTTTTGAGAGGGTTTTAACTAATCATTTTATAGAATATAATCAATCTTGCACACGAAACTTTAAACTCATATTCTGCCATTGGCCTCGAAAATATCCGAAAGTCATTTTGCTTCAAGTAAAACAAGTGCAATGCATCGGGAGGGATAACTTTCGATTTTGGTACATGTTGGGCTACACGCTGCACAAACATTCAGTAAACCGATACTTCCATCTAGTGGTCATTTTGTATAAAAATTGCTATTCATTATCATAAGCTCTTACAGCCAAAGTAACCGAACGTGAAAATGATCAGTGATTTGTTATCTTCCATGTATACTGTTTGCAATCCTTCAAAAGTCTGCTTAATTTCAATTAGAACAAATTGGGATCTGTTTAACTGTGTAAGTGTGGATCAACAATAGGTGCAACTCCGGTACAGATCTGGATCAAGGTTTGCAAATGGAAACAAGTTTTTGTTTCTTTTGTGAGCTTTTTTTCAGGTTTATGGCATTCACAGTCATCATATGTTAAACTGAAAGATGGAAAGACAAACCCACCATGATCTTTCAACACTTTATTGCTTTATTCGCTGTTTACCCCCAATGGAATGTTTATTGGTGTGTTTTGTTGGACAATCAAAACACCTTCTCCCCCATGTATCTGTAACCACACTATCGGTTACAGATTGCAGAAGAGCTACATTGTGATCATACAATATACATGAAACTATAACGTCTGCAGGTGATATCATTATTACTAACATATAGGCTTTACTGCTTCATTTACAAAATGCTCTTCATATATATTTATTTATAAGATATAAAAAAAAGAGTAATGCACATTCTTCAAAAGATAACGAAAATGTGGAGTTTCGTGTCTTTGTAGAAATAAGTTTGAATTCTGAGTGGCGGCGACAATAAGATACCCCATAGTCAAATTAAAACGTGTATCTAAAGCATAAAAAATAATAACGCATTTGACTATTGGTCCTGTAGGTATGATAGTATTTTTGGGTCATGTGGACTTCGGGACTAGATTGAAATTACTGCTATTAATTTTCTTATGTACATCAATATCTTAATGTTGTTCTTCATGTGGAAAAGGATTAAGCATATTTAGATTATTTAGCCATGACCTCAAAAAGTATAATGTAGTGAGCCTGTACTGTTCATCCTTGTAACAAGAAGACATGTCTTGTGGTATCTTGTGTGATTTACTGTCAATAAATCCTATCAAAAGAGCAAAACACTTATACAATTACGACATATATATCCTATTACTCTGTTTCAAATCTCAAATTTAATCCAGAAATGGAACATTTCAGTTGCTATGGAGGACATGTAAGTTTTCCTATATTCAACACGCACATTGTAGTGTCCAGTTAAATCATTTCAGTGCTGCAACTACTCAAAAAAGCGCTTGATTTGTATTAATCTAAAGCTAAAACATCTCAAGTAACTTGGGGTTTTAAATAAAAGAAGCCTTTATTAGTCACATGGCAGGGAAATTATAAAGCCATTCCTGCTTTAGTCACGTTCCTA
Organism: Fistularia commersonii; assembly: GCF_037954325.1. Taxonomy (NCBI): domain Eukaryota; kingdom Metazoa; phylum Chordata; class Actinopteri; order Syngnathiformes; family Fistulariidae; genus Fistularia; species Fistularia commersonii. Next base: position 10,678,460 of record NC_141296.1, read on the forward strand.
AAAGTTTCAACTGTTGAATGCAAAGGTACAGTTTGAACAATAAGAGTATGGGGATTTTCCCCAAAATCTTAAGGAGAAATTTGTTGAAGTAATCAAAGTCCGAGTCAGCTTTGTGGTCAATTTCTCCTCATGTACTAGACATGCATACAGACGAATTGAGAAGATGTTTCTCACTATCCCACGGTGACATGGAATTAACAAAATAATAATAATGTTCCCTCCCCAGCATGATGACGAAGATTACTTCAATTTCTAATTTAAATGCATGCGAAAAAATCTCAAATTCTCTTCGAATACTAATATGTTTGTTTTCAATAAATTATTCAGCTTTTTAAAAAGGATGGTTGATAAGCAATTGTAAAATATGCCGAACACGCAGTTGTTTATTTAATTTTCATGGTCTTCTCCCAAACTTTTGAAGGTTATTGTTTTTGCGATTTTCAAGATTATGTCATCTTATTTTTATGCAACTTTCTTTTCCAATTATTGTAGATATGTAAGATATGTTGTTCTCCTGCAAGCAACTACAGGATCCAATAAGCCCTCTTACCAATGCAATCTGTGCCCATGACTTTAGAGGTTTTATAAAAACACAAAAGAAAAGAAAAAAAAAAGTCAAAAAATAGGGTTGACTGCCATAGAGTATTGTTTTGAACTTTGACATGAGAACCAACGGTTGGTTGTGTTATTTTCAAGGGATTTAAAAAATATAGGCTTTGTGCATCGGTCATACAAATAAACTATTCCATACTTTTAAAGTTTTAAGTCTCTATAGTAACTATACTCATTGTTAAATGGGACGCTTTATACTAAAATGAATGTGCTTGTTTAACACGTGCTTAGCATGATCTTGGTAAATACACACACGCATGAAAACCCACGCATGCACGTATGCATGCACACGCACGCACGCACACACACACACACACACACACACAAACACAGAGAGAGGCAGAAATACTACTTTCCCTATTAAATGTCATCACCCCCTGACTGACTCCCCTCAATGGAGAGAGCAGAAAATTTACTGGGTAACTTTATCATGGTGTTTTGGCTGCAACTTTTTAAACACAGGGGGATAAGATTGTGGTGTTGTACATATACCATACCTGTTATGTTGAATACAGACCTAAGATGATATTAAAAATGTTAAAAACTGTTTTTTTCTTTTTTATCTGAGTTTTCCTATGTCTTCAAAGTCATACATACTCTCTTCTTCCAACAGAGCCCAACAACCAAAAGCAACTGTCCCCTTGTGAATTGACTGAAATCTACATGTGTCTGAACACAGAATGTGGTCTCGTCCACTGTTTATAACTATAGTTGTAATGGAGTAGTGAGTGATTAGGCTGATGGACAACTAAAACAAGCCCACCAGTTCTGATACAATCTATACAGTAGATATTTCATTATGTGCTTGACAGAGCTCAGGCACAGAGGATAGAAGTACAGTTTGAATGCAGATTACATCTTATTCTCCACAAAAAAGTCCTGGTGGTGTTGCAGGGTTGTTTTTTTTTTTCTTTTGTTGCTGTTGTTTTCTTTTCACGTGTCATCCTTATGGTAGGTAGCTGGGGTTTTAGGCTTCATACACCCTGTAGAAAGAAAAAGTAGGAATAGGTTCTGAATAAATGAGAACATAGTTTCAAGATTCACTTCTAAGCAATATTGACTAATTTGATCTACAAACCCCTTCAATCACTTGCAGGCTTTTGTCTATTAATTTAATGATAAAAAATGCCTAACCTTGCATCTGCACATTAGCACATTAGGTAATATTATGTGACATGACTTATACCAGTGGAAATCCTTTTCAGCAATAGATTGACATTTTCTATCTCAACTGGATGTTCTATGGGGTAATCCCATGAACTCTATTCTTCTCAGAGTGGAGAAAAGCCGATAGCCGGAATTTCAACTTCACCGACATATCCAAAAACGACAAGGAAACCATGTAAGACGTTGTTAGGTTGGGTGGGTCATTATTATCGGCTATTAAACGTGTCAATTGTGCTAACAGCCAATACATACACAATGCCAAAATAATGTGACATGATGAGCGGTTGTCCCTGTGTTGTGTCCAAACAGATGAAATTCATATTAAAGTTGGATGATTAATATCCCATATATCAGGTATTAAATATATTGTATGAGATTTGATGTGACACAACAATTAGACGGACAAAAAGTATGAAAGACTGAAAAAAATAACAGTCTACAAAAAAAGACTGTGGTCAAACAAAACAGCACAAAAACCTCGACATCCATACTCCCTCTAAAACAGAATAATGCAAGAATGAGTTGTCAAATTAGTACCTGTGCTTGTCCTTCCAGATGCGGAACCATTTGACCAAATTCTTGGTGCTCTGAAGCTTGGGATGAAGACAGTACTCCTGTCCTTTGAACCGGGATACATTCTCCATCGTGACGCTGGGAAATAGGAGGGAAAAATGTTACAAACAAGGAGTATGTCTTTCATTCTTCAAAAAAAAAACATGAACAAAATCATGGAAATTTGGCACTATCAATGTTTAATTTTAAACATCATAATTTGATTTATCATTAATCCTTTTCGATACTTCTTTGACATGTTGTCAAAATTCCTGTTTGAAGTGTGGAGTTATTTCTTCATAATAGTGACCTTGACCCTTAACCCCAAAATTCAAACTAAATGTGCTCTAATAGACATCTGTTATCAGATTTGAAGAATCGACACAAGGAGCTTCCTGATGTATCCAATTCGCAACATATATACACAGGCAAAGAAGAATCAGTTGGGATTACTTAATATTCTTTTGAAACCAATATCTGGGTTTCAAATCCAAATCCCAATAATTTGAAAACGAAGTTTAATTTGGCTTCACAGTGAATAAAGCAAGAAAGTAGCAAAGCAGCGAGCATACTCAGAGTAAAAGCTATGATAAACTGCATGAGAAGGTCTTGCTTGTGTGGTGTTTTTGGTTGAAAAAGAGAAAATAATAGTAAAGAAAGTATAGAAATTCTGATTGAGAGCTGTGTTATCTGACACAATCCCAGAGCTTGTGTGAATTAAGTCGCAGCATCTCTGATATGAACGTGCTATATATGAATGTTATTCGACCCTGTCCTCGATAACATTTCGGCTGTGAAATGTCCTCTTTCAAACAGCTTACAAAGATTTCCTTGCTTCTTGGCTGCAGAGAAATATTATGCAGCTGCTACTAAAATGTGCCATCTAAGCTCACTGCATCAATTGGCTTGTCTGTAACCCTCTGCTGAGGGCAATGGTGGAGACAGACTGTGTGCATGTGGCACATTCAAGCCAAATGAGAGAAATGTGGGAAAAACACTACCCAAGCCATTGTGCCTGTCCAACCAATGACACACTCAAAGGGGCAGCAAATACTGAATATCAAATGAGTTGAATTGAGGATAAAATATTCACTACTCACTCACTACCTTGCATTAATTAGTAATAAGAATAATGAAGATTTGTGTTTATTTGCAAAACCCCTTTGTAGTTTTTTAATGCTATTGACAACTTGAAATGCACTTTGCGTGCTCTATTTGTCTGACTGTGAGAGCACGAAAAGGCTTTTCATTTCTCCTGGTAGCAATAGTCTCATATCTGCGATAGATGCACCCTGGGTGTTTAGCCATGGCTGTGGAGGGGAATAATTGGGAGCATATAAGCAAAAAAAAACAAGAATGTTTTAGGCCACCCTAGCCTGTGTGTGGTTAGTAGTGGCAGTCCAGAATGCCAAATTGAGTGCTGTAAGCCAAACAGCCACAACAAAGGCCAGAGGGAGCTCTCTCACTCATTTCTCTCCCACTCTTTATTTCTCTAGCTTTCTGGGCCCTGTTAAGGCTCATTTTTCACAGAGCACCAGTGGGTGGTGGTCTACCTCTCCTGCAAATAGAGCAGCCTTTAATAATGGCGGCATGGCTGCACTCTCGAAGAGAAACAAACCCAGGAAAAAGTGGCTTTAGCTGACCCGGAGTAAAAGTAGAAACCCCTATATGTCATGAATTAATCTACCCAAGGTTCTCTGTTGTTGAAAAGTTCTAAAAGGAAAAGCATCAAATATATCTTCAATTCAATGTCTCCAGCTGTGGTTTAGTGTTTTTTGAAGAATAAAGGCAGGGGAAATTTGTTTTGGAGAATTATATGTTTGGAGGTTTGTGATGGGATGTGACAACCAAGTCAGTCCAAGGCTTTCTTCATCCATCATCTGCATCACTGCTGGACACTCAATCAGGTACTGGCCTCACAGCAGTGAAAGCACTCAGCAAATAACAAAGACTCATAAAACCAAGACATAGGGGCTTATCTCTGGATTCATATCCATGGGTGACTGCCCTCATTTAAACCAAATAGACCTCTAATCTTGATTATAAAGACACCATCAAGCTCATGCAAACTAAATCTTATGCCCCAGAGTGCTTTTGTAAGAACAGTTGTTTTCCAAAAACAACGTCTGACAACGGTAGATGAAGAGACAGCAAAGCATCTTCTTATTCAGCATTCCATACATTTGGAGCATGGATTGATTTCTGCTCCATCATCCTGTATTGGTATTATTGTAAGAAATGAATTAGAAATAAACATCACAAACACCACTGCTTTTATCATTTCATCAATCAATTCACATAATTAAATAGATTCATCCTTACTTATTTCAGTAACTTCTGTATCTTTACCTCAAACTCAATCCGTCTCAATAAACTAAGACTAAATACTAACTACTGGTCAGGCTCATTGGTCAACATTTTTTCCGTTTCCATCCATGGTGAATTCTATGTGAATGGGCAACTAACCTGCAGGTGGCAGCAGAGTTTTGTCTTTACATAATGGAACGATGACATAATGTTCAGATTTTTTTTTTTTTTTTGTCCCTTTCACTGTAAGTTTGACATGAAAAGTCCTCACAAAATAGGACATGATCCTCAAGCGATGGAGCAAAAAAGCACAACTCCAAAAAGATCCACTTGATTGCTAATTCATTCATTTCATTGAAGATATATGTGCAGTGTAATGAAATCTATTTCAACAGCCCTAGGTTTTTACTTTTACAAATGTTTTCATATTCACTTTTGTTATCACTGACACCACACAGGAGACTTGAGCAATGTGACACCGAACTTTTGAGTGCAGAGGCCCAATAAAAAGACACAGCTTGTCTACTGAATTCATTGTTAACATTGAAAGCTTGGAGACAATTATATGTTTTCCCGTGTGTGTGGGAAGTAAATTCTGTCAGGTGATACATATTTTCCCTTTAAATTATTACTTTCCTTGGAATAGGTACAACTGTTTGCGATATTTTCTGGATACGGATTTGACAGTACTGGAGGTTTGCTCTTTCTTATCTTATTGACCTTACAATAATAACTCAGGGAGGCCTGAGTTATTATTGTAAGGTCTTTAAATCATCAAGTCATGGCAATTAATTCTTGAAAGACCTTAAGCAAACATGAAAAGATGACTCGCCGGTTATTTTATTACTTTTCCCTCAATTTATTGTAGGATTAGACTTACATAACAAGCAGGTAGTGTCTCGTTATGTCTGGCTTGGAAAGGTTGAGGTGGAATTGTAAAAACAGGCAAGCATGAATACGAGCAGATAGAAGAATCACACCGAGCAACCATCAACTGACACTTTGCAAAAAATGAAGCAAAGGATGAGAGGGATATTGAAGGAAAGGGGAAGAAGTAGTAAGAGAAACGTTTAAGGAGAACAGTCTGTGAGATTGGGACAAAAAAGAGGAAATAAATGTAAGACTCACAATATCATCTTTTCTTGGCAGTAGGGGTGTTTGGGTTTGATCTCCAACTTCTGCACATCCTTGTATCTGATCTTTGGTCCTTTTCTGGTACAGCGGCACTTGTATGCTGTTGGAAAGTCATGAAAGTGTAAAACTTCATATGTCTGTTTCAAAAAGTGCAAGTTTTCCTTCACATTGATGAAATTAAACATAAAGTAGTGGCAAAAGTTACACTAGCCTTGGTAAAGTGGGGAAAGCGTGGTCGAGTGAGAAGCCATTAGTATACTTTGGTTAGTCAAATTTATTTTTACATTTGGCTTTTCCCTCATACATTTATTTAGGCCTATCCCCAGGTCTACAATCTCTGATGTTATCAGGATTTAAAAAAATGTCATGAGCACTGGCTAAATACTTAGTTGAGCAGTTTTAATGTAAATCATCACTTACATTAATTTGTTATGGCCTTCTCTACATGCGCTCTAACAATTTAAATGATAATTGAATAGTCATGATTTCCGTGAGCATTTTGTCAGTTATAGAATAAATGGAGGTAATAGAAAGAAATTGAGGTAATATTAAAACAATAAATTGTCTCCTAACTATGATTAAATGTCAAGTTATACTAATATTCATATTCATAAGGGAAATTATCAGGGTCAGTTTTCAAGCGTATACTCTATAATTTACAGGGCACCTTCACTATGCTCTTTGTTTCCTTTCCCGAATGCCATAAAAATATTATGAGGCAAATATATTTGTGACAAAAATATTTAAAATTTTTGCACATTTTGGGTTAAATAAAATCTTGATTTTGTTACATTGTTCACATCAACTGAAATATTCTCTTATCGGATAATTTGACTTAATGAATAAATGAATTAATAAAAACAACTTAAGTTTACAAAATATGCACATTCTGCTTTCATATCCAAAAAACCCTCTACACATGCACTAGCCTTCGCTAAATGATCTCCTGTTCATGCATTCACCCTTCAAAACTTAACTCAAAAAAAGTGCAATTTAGCACCTGTAATGACAATAAAGTCAAAACACATATTTTAGCTTGATTATACATACAGATGATTGTGAGCAAGTGTAGATAGTCCCAGGGTTTCCTCATCTGTCTACACCTGCCTTACTATTAAATCTGTCACAAGACTTATAGCTGTGCAAACACCACCGTGCACCTACACACCAGACAACAAAGACCAATAAAAATGGGGGAGGTTTTTAGGCTACATATATATATATGCCAGGTACACATAATGTGAGTTTTGGTTGAGGCAAAGGTATCGTTGCTTTATCTTATGACATATCCTGATTTCTTGCTAAGACGCCAATAAAACCAAATGAAAAGAAACAGAAAAACAGTCTGTATTTGTGTAAATACATACTTTCTAACCAAAATAATAGTAGAACTGTCACATACAAACTAATACCAAAATACAACATAATAGCAATTAGTCTTTTCACAAATATGTTCCTCTTCTGGTCATCTCACTGTACTCCTTTCCATCACTGTTTCCCAAATCCCCGTTTTCCTCTAAATGTCCCTCTTAACACAGGCTTTAAAATGTTTCGACCACATATGGTGAGCTTTATTTCTCTTGCCAGACACGCACAGTGAGTGTTGTTAAGGACGGAGAGAGGGGTTTTAATGCCAATTTAAGGCCAGGGTGGAAGAACACATTGCAATGCCAATTGAAGTTGGTGTTCATTTTTATTTTTTATTTTTTTGTTTGTTTTAATATATAATTGGGAAATAGGTTGTGAAATGATCAGAAGATTAACAACAAATTGCATTTTTTTTACCATGTTTTATTTCAAGTGAACAATTGCTGAATAATATATTGTGTGACATATTCAACACCACTTATAGATCTTTGATGAACTATTTTCTTATAACTCTTGTTGAAAAGTAACACATAAAATCAGGGTTCAATTACGACTTTCATGACAGCACTATAACTTCAGAAAAATACAGCACAATGGCTACGAGACAATGTTAAACCACTATCAAAGAATCATAAGGTATTTTGTTTACCTTCTGCACTCAGGAAGTATATGGCCACCAACAACAAAAGCACAACTGCCTTACACCGATGCATGTCTTCAGAAACGATTAAATGAAAAAATCTATTGGTGTAACTCTAAAAATTGATACTTCCAAGCTCCAAAAAAAAAAAAAAAAAAAACAAGAAAAAAAAAAAGAAAAGAAAAACAGCAACAACAACAGCAAAGCAATAAAACAAAACCAAAGTATTTCGAGGATGTGAATAGTATCCACTTGCAGGCAGAAGAGAGGGGACGCGGACTGATCTGCTGTTTGGAGTCCTTTCAGAGCGCTGGTTGTGTAACTTTGGTTCTGAGCGTCCTGGGCGCCCAATGTGAACTTCCAGCCACTCGCTTAGGTCGATCTCTCCCTCGCTTGCTGAGAAGAGGCGGGCAGCAGCTCTTTTAAAAAGATGCCCGCTGCCCCCTTCTCATCAATATGCACGGCCAGGCAGCGAATCAAAACCCTTGTGGTTTGCGACAGTGAGGGGGAAGAACGCAGACAGGGAAGGAGACCAGAGAGGCGCATAACGATCCCACCACAGTCAGCGTGGAGTGACGTCTACTCACTCACATTGCTATCAGGATCTTGTTTATAAATGCCTTAATAAAAATGTAAAAACACATGATGATCACAATAATGACCCAAGAGAAAGTCCAACTCATTCAAGTAATAAATAATCCTATATTATTCCGATGACGCTTTTTTTCTTAGTTCAAAAACTGTTTCTCTCCAAATGTTTGACGGGGCCTCAAGTTCACTTTTCTTACACAACTTTGTTGTCCAAAGAAAAAAAAAAACTGGAAAGAAATTCTAAGAGTGCTACATTCTAAAAGTGTTACTGGACTCCCCTGAAAAAGGTTTTTTGATCTCAATGGGACTTTCCTGATTAAATAAAGGAGGAATAAGAAATAAAAAAATTCTCAAGTAAGTCGTAAAAGCGGTTGTGTTGCAAATATTAAAAGACACTTTTAAACAAAAAAATACAAAAATAGATAAACGTATGAGAAAAAAATACTGAGCAAAATAAAACTATGGGGAGCTGGCACATGTTACCGATAGAGTAATTGCCATAAGCCTTAACTTTTAATATTTTATCGCTGTCTCAGTGTTACAGTTTTTGAATACCATGTGGTGCCTCTGTGTGTGGGGAGTTGGTTCTTGTATGTTGGACCTCAGCCCTGATGTTTGCTGGTATGACAAGGACTAATTAAGTGCTTCCAACAAGCAGAATCCAGACATTGTAAGTGTTTTGAATCATATTTAATTGAATGCCAATTATAGGACTGATATTAATGGCAAAATTCCAAGATCTTAATTACAAGAAATTCTCTGAACAGCAAGGGTGCCAAGTAAAACATGGAGTGTGATTTAAGAGTGTGCAGGAATGTAGTTTAGTGAATTGGCTAGTTAGAAATGCAGTGCATAAGATCATCTTTTTTTCCAACTGGTGAACTTTGTTTCTCCAGAAATGCAGGATGCAACAAACATTTTAATAAAGTTTTTACACCTATCACCCGTGCTGTGATTTTACCAATCATATTACAATATACTTTAGACCAATCCAACCTTCGCTTCCTCTGTGTCTCATTTGAAAGACATACATTTGCAAACATGTCTGTCAGCATTCTCTCTGCATCGATATTGAAAATTAGGGTTAGAGGACCAATGCCAGCAAATATGTGGGAAGACTCCCTCACTCAGAAGGCATTTGAAAATGTTTCAGTTTCCCTACTTCCTGTGCTGCTCTTCCCTATTTTCAAGCCTTGGTGGGTCATAAAAGTGCAGGCTGCACCTGTGAGATGGGAGCTTTTTGAGAGAACCAACTCTTTAATCCCTCTCCCTTTTTTCCTCATTTGTACTTCTTCGATGGTTCAATATCATCTTGATTTGCTCAGCACTATATACAACTCCACTTTATACCAATACATTATGATGCAGTATATGCCATGCATTTTGATTGTTAGTCAACCTGAGTTGATTTTGAAACCTTTCATGTTAAGAAAACAGTCAAATGTGTATCATCTTGCCAAACCTGACTGCTTGAAAACAAACACTCATGAAAAGAAAATGTCATCGGCATCAATGTCTGAGTAAAGTCACTATTTAGTTAATCGTTCTTAAAGGCTTGTCTATGTAATATTACTGCAGTGGCAATGTTAGAATCATCAGACTTGGCATGAATGAATTTCGCACAAATTAGAAAGTATGTAAGTTGCATGCGGTTTGATTTACAATGTGATTATGTTTTTTTAACCATTCTGTTATCAACAATGAGGAGCATGGAGCCACTGAACAAGATCTGCTTGATGTGCTTGAGTACCGAGTGAAAAAATCTTATTGCATTTGAGTTATCACTGGTCTTTGATGCAGTTATTCTCCAAGTCAGTCTTTGTTTTCTGTAACACCCTTTTCCAGTCATTAAGTATTTTTATATTCAGTTCAATTCAAATAATTTGCATTTGTTTGAGGGATATATTTGAAAAAACAGTAAGTTTCACTTGTGCATATGAATAAATGAAGGTATTGTGTCTTGGATGTCATCAGGGCAAACCACTGACTTGTAAAGGATAGCCCTGAGAAGAAGGTCTGACTCCTCCTACCCTGGGGACCTCCGACCACAGAATGAAACAGCATTTATCACCAGCTTGCATCACTGGGGAGTTGTAGATATGTGTCCACAATACCCTAACTTAATATGTCTACTCGCACACATGTGCCAAGAATCTAGTCTATTTACTTAATGGTAAATGGTCTCAAGCACTTTATACCCAATTATATTCAACCATTAACACACACACACTTGCACACGTTGACTGCAGAGCTGCCATGCAATAAGCAAACCAAGCCATCAGGAGCAATGTGGACATGCAGACAGTAGGACCCAGGAATCAGATTGGAAAGACAGCCACTCTGCTAACAAAGCCACAGCCACCCCTCTTTAATGTTATTAAAGTAAGTTACTAATGTCAGTAAAATAACATAACAATCTTGAAATAATATAAAAAGCTTGAAAAACAAATAATCAAAAATATATTTGAAGGATTGGAACCACATGCACAATACAGGTGTGACAAGGACTGATTCAGCTTCTAAGACATGGATCAAGATGTCAAATTGCTAAAAATTAAAGAAATGTTTTTGGTGTATAATAATTGATTAATTCAAATGCTGTCTTTGAAATATCAAACAGCAAGAGGACTCAATCACAATCATGTAAGAATAAGGTTTCTAGAATCAGGTGGCATTTGGAAAAAGATGATCACCCAGACAAGTTGTCCAAAAATATCAAGCACAAGGCGTATAGACAAAGGCTTCCATTGAGAGATAAAGGGAGAGTAAAAGGGAAAGAGAGTAGACGCTGAATAATGGGGAAATTGCAGATAATCGCATGGGGAAATTGCAGATAATTGCAATTGCTCATAACAGTGATATGATTAAAAAGCCTTCACCCTGAAGGAGCTGCAATGAGGTGAACACAACCAGTGTCAGTTGCAAAAGCAGCATACATTTGGATGGTGTACAAAGGGTGTATTTTAGATTTAAATAAATTACTTACATAGAACATAACAAGCAACATTACAGTGTTCCCGCCGACATTTTCTTGTGATTCTTTGCAGCATTGTTTTTGGTTTTCCTTCTCTTGCTTCAGGCAGCTGTTTCACAGAGCGTTTTCGAGGCATCTCTGCCAAGCATTCTGATCATGTCCACCCTCTCAGAAGGGCTGAATCCATCAAATGGAGGACTATGTCCGGTTACACAAACCTGGAATGTTTAGTAAATTACACTCAATTTGTCTTGGAGCTAACCTGTACTCTGTTGGATTTTTGTGAACTTGGCTGCAGCATTTATGCAGCCAGGATCCTCAGTAAAAGCTCTGTCTTTCTCCCAAGGAACCATAACAGAAAATGTATTGCGAATGTTAGTATGTAACCATGTAATTAAAATGTGATAAGGGATAAAAATATAACAGGACAGCAGGTTTGGGAGTAGTGACTGTTGGCAGAAAGTCTGTTTCTCCCAACATTCAGTAACTAAAACACCAAACGGTTGATTCTTCTGTTTAGTGTATAAACTGCTGCTTCAGAAAACGAAGGCTGTTTAAAAACATGTCAGATTGATCTCCACATCCAGACAGGTTGTTTATAAACAATGGTAGAGATAATTTGTACAAGAGATGAACATTTGTAAAGTGATTTTAAGCCATTACTCTGATTTTTACTTGCAAAACCTTGACCTCCTTCTCTGTTTCATAACCAGAAGCACACTCCTTCTGTTTTGTCTTACCTAGTAATTCACAGGAACTCCCATAAAATCATTCTCACGCTTTAGAAATACTTTTATTCCGGAGTAAGTCGAGGTTTGCACAGGAAGGCTGACACATCTTCAATATATACTGCCTTTACAAATCTGACACAAACACAAACACAATGATTTTGTGGCTGGAAATTTTTCAGGCATGAGAACATCAATGATACTGAAACAAACAAGTAGTCGGTTTACCTTTGTCTCATTGATCTGTGTTACTTCACTGATGTGAATATGCTGGGTATGGGGTAATATCCTCTATTGGATACATGCCACTATCTGATTGTGCGAAATCCAATGAACAAACTGCAATTGAAAATCCCAAAGAATAACTGCATGCATTTACGTAGTTAATTCTATCAACTGATGGCCCTTCCATGGTCCATATTGCCCCTGTTTTACAAAGTAAACATTGCACTATTTTTTTTACTGGAACAAAACAAGTTGACTTTATCTGACTGACTCTGGTTGCTTGACCTTTAGGCTCCGCTACAAATGGTCGGAAATATTCCAGTTTTAATTCCATGCTAATTTATTCATGCAATCTTTGGCTTCCCGCCACACTGACCCTGTCTGAAACATGGCATGACTGGTTTGGAAGTGATCCCGATAATTTCTTCTGCCCCAATTTTCTCACTGTAGTCACTGAAAATCCAAAAATATTGAAGTGAAAATGGCATGAGTCTTGTAATTGAGTTCCCCACGTAGTCAAAATGGTGAGTCATCTCAATATTGTTATATTTTTGTTATTTTTCACAGCCCTTGGAAAATATTCCCTTCCGCTCATCATAAAACACTCTAACATCCCACATCTGACAATTCATAGTGTAACTGTCCTTTTTTTTTTAAATGCATGTTTCTTAATGGTTTACCCTTCATGCCTTTCTACTATGTACTTCCTGTCTTTTAGTCGGCTTTGTGTTTGGCTGTGTGGAGAAGATGTAGCCACGCATTGGATTACATCTGATTTACTGCACCTGCTCCAGTCCCCACACCTGCCGTTTATCCGCTCAAGAGTTAATCTAGACAGGTATCATGCCAGGGCACATATATACGTGATGGGAATTGGATTCCCTGAAGGGGGGCGTGCAAATGGATCTCTGCCATACCCTTGTTGAAACAACTATTTTATCTTGGGCATTTTGTCTTTTCCACACAATTCAACAGTGTTAAATCATGAATTTTCTTCATTAATGACGCACAAACATGACGCAGTATTGGCCTGATGTCAGGCAACGCAAATTATTAGGGATTTGTGGATATCCCATTTGTAAAGCTCAACAAATAATTGACACATCTACACGTGGTCTCCCTCTTCTTTGACAGTCGAAAAGCAGTTACAGAGGTACACTTCTTCCAGCAGTCAGCCAGGGTCATGTGGGCTGTGCCATCAAAACATTTGCAATATGCATACTACCAAACTATACACTAAATATCACATAAGTAAGTCAAGAAAAACAGAAAGGAACGACTGAAAATGATTTTCATAATCAAATAAAATTGAGAAAATGAAATCACCCCATTTAGTTTATTGAACAAACTGAATATGTCTTATTACCTCTAAAATTTAAATGGTAATGAATCAGATATTTTACCTATAAGTAGTTCAGTAGAATATATACATGGATGTATATAGGAGCTAGTTGAATTCAATGTGTTGATAATGACTGCGTTTGGTCTTAGCCAGACCTTCTGTAGTTGTATAGGCTGACTCACTACAGTAGCCTTGAGGGAAAATATAATGGCATGGAAATATGATAAATGTAAACGCTTATACCTGTGCCTTCCTTGTTTTAATAAGTCATCTAAAACTCATCTATATGAAGGGCCTTATTTGACACTGAATATGTAAAAACAAAGGCTAGATAGAGGGATAGGGATTCAATCTAGTGCAGCAATTAATGCATTGAATCCAAGAGTGTAAGTTTTAAAGACCAAAGATTAAATTCCATAGGCATCTAGATCCTTTTCTAAGAACTGTAGTTACACATAAACAACATATGTGTACATATACAGTGAATAACAGGAAATGCAAGCAGTGATAAGTCTTTTTATGACGGGATGACCACTTCGAATAATATAAAAGACACTGCTGGGCCACACAGAAATGAATGTCCAGAAATGCTCCTGCACAAAATTCTGACAGCAAAAATTTGCTTTGTATCTGCAATGAAAATCAGTCTGTGCCTCCCTGACCATCCAATTTTAACAAAGAGGCAAACAATATGCAAAGATGTGTGCAGGCCGAAGCAGGTGCAGAAAGATAATCCCTCTCAGGTGACTGGGAAGGGTGGAGGTGAGATTCCATGCCCTGGGCTGTGATATAATTGTTTTACTTTCATGTTCATATAATGCTCTTTTTTGCATTTCGAGCTGTCAGTCTAACCAACTTTGTAATTAGATGACTCAACTTTGATGGCTGTAACTTGTATTATTGAGTCAAATAAAAGGGGTGAAGCAACAGTGCTATCTATGGCATAAGATGCAAGCAGATGCTTGTTGATATATACACACAGTCATGATCAAGGCTGCTCCGTGTACCACGTGCGTCTTCTAAATGACTTCCTGCACCTGACTTTGTGCAACTGCCCACCAACTTTCTTAGATAGATATAGGTAGATGGGTGCTTTCTTAGATGGGTAACATTTGTTTCCCATGCATACATTGTATTTACTGTTTTTAGCGGTAGTTTTTACAAAACGCAGCCTCAGGGAGGCACCGACCAGTGTCTCCCTGAGCCGGTCCTAAGCCCAGATAAATGGTGTGCTTTAGGGGTCACAGAGAAGTTCAAAAAGGAGGTGGGACTCCATCAGGGATCAGCTCTGAGCCCCTTCTTGTTTGGGGTGGTGATGGACAGGCTGACAGATGAGGTTAGACAGGAATCTCCATGGACCATGATATTTGCAGATGACATTGTGATCTGTACTGAGAGCGGAGAACAGGTTGAGGAAAATTTAGAGAGATGGAGGTATGCTCTGGAAAGGAGAAGAATGAAGGTTAGTAGCAGCAAGACAGAGTATATGTGTGTGAATGAGAGGAACCTGGGTGGAACTACAGGGGTTGGAGATCAGGTTCAAGCATGTTGGAATGGGTGGGGAAAAGTGTCTGGCGTACTATGCAATAGAACACTATCAGCCAGAATGAAAGGAAAGGTGTAAAAGACTATGGTGAGACCAGCGATGCTGTACAATCTAGAAACAGTAACGATGGCAAAAAGACAGGAGGCGGCGTTGGAGGTCGCAGGGATGAAGATGCTAAGGTTCTCTTTGGGGGTGACCAGGATGCATAGGATCAGGAATGAGTCTATCAGAGGACCAGCATATATTAGATGTTTTGGAGAGAAGGTCGGAGAAGCCAGACTGAGATGGTTTGGTCATTTACAAAGGAGGGATAGTGAATATAGTAGTAGACGGATGCTGTAATTGGAGCTGCCAGGCAGGTGGTCCAGAGGAAGACCAAAGAGAAGATTTGTGGATGTAGTGAGGGAAGATATGAAGGTAGCTGGTGTGGGAGAGGAGGATAGGGTTAGATGGAGAAGGTTGATTCGCTGTGGTGACCCCTGAAGGCAAAAGCGAAAAGATGTGAAGAAACACGCCCAAGAACATTGGAATGGTGAGAGAAAAACTGTCAAACATGATGTGTGCTATAAGAGTATCAGCAAGATTCAAAGGAAAACTGTACTATATGGTGGTGAGACCAGCAATCTTGTATGGTTTAGTGATAGCGGCATACAGAAAGAGACAGGATGCAGAGCTGGATGTAGCACGGATGAAAATTTTGAGGTTCTCTTTGGGAGTGATAAAGATGGCTAGGACCAGGAATAAGCCCATCTAACATCACATGTTAGAAATTTTGGAGATGAATTCAGAGAGGCCAGATTGAGATCGTTTAGACATGTACAGAGGCGGGATTGTGATTATATAGGTAGAAGAAAGTGGTTGGAAATGCTGGGGAGGGGCCTGGAAGAAGACCAAAGGGGAGATATACGAATATAATGAAAGAGGACATGGAAATAGTTGGTGTGAGAGAAGAGCATGGAGAGGAAAGCGTTAGATGGGGAGAGGATGGGGGGAAAAATTTGCTATGGCAACCCATGGGGGTGTAGCTGAAAGGAAAGAAGATTGATTAATATGAAAATAGTCAGAGACTTCAATCAATCATTTAATAAAAACAAACAAACCAAAAAAACAAAAACTAATACTACCCATTCATATCTAGTAAAGGTTCAAAGGTTTTGGACTCTTACACGTTAACTCATGGTTCACTGACTTATCACATGAAGCAGAAAAAAGTCCTGATCCACCCAATGAGAATGTGTCTATTGAAAGCCCAATCTTGAAATATCTACTATCCAAGTCATTGAACACACAGTCAGGCAATAAGTGCTTTCTCAGATGATGCACTATCATTCTGTTTTGACATATGTTTGTGTAAAGGAGCATGTGTGTACAGTGTTGACAGAGTATTTCACTGGTTGATAAAGGGTTACTTTTTGTTTCCTAAAAAACTTATAAAAAAAAATCTGTAAAAAAAACTTAAAGGTCACAGGGCAAGACAAACACCAAAAACAATTAGAAAATCTATGTGATACATAGGAGGTCATGTTTGTTTTTGTAGCCATTCTTTTTAAATTGTTATTGTTTTCTTTGTTCAACAGTAGGATGCTGAAAAAGTTACAAGGCCCAAAAGGATAGAAGATCTGAATGGCCAAGTCACAATTTAAATGCAATGGCCCATACATATTTTTTGCAAATCCTCAGTGTCAATTGGTAACACATTAATGGGGAACTTAAATTTTTATTTGGTCTCACTGCATTTTCAGGCTGTTCATTTCTGCGAAATAATTATTTGTGGTCATCCAATTTGTTAAGTGGTCTTTGAAATACGATGTTTGTCTCACTGCGCTTTTGAGTTTGGAAGATATCATGACAATATTGATGAAATAACCATTAAGTATTGTTGATTGGACCTTGCCAAAGTTTTTTGTTACCGATATCTAAATAAGTAACAACTATGTGTAAAATATTCAGTCACAGACCATGGTCCTGATATGACTGTATCTTGGGTTTTCAGAGGAGACTCCTATAACCTGAGAAACACCTCTCTGTTTTTTTGCTGCTGATGTGTTCCTGTTGATTTCATGATGTCATGACTTCCAACAGGCCCTTATGAGTTTGACAGGCAGATCAGTGCAGTGCCCACACTGATGTTCGTGCTGCATGATGTCTTGCAGTGGAAAAGGAACTCATGTAGAAGCTAAGTGCTTTAGTTTATATCCTAATTATGTTCAGACCCTAGCTGTGGTCATGAACCCTTGATAGAAACTAAAAAAAGAGTTGTAGATACAAGGAGCAGTAACGGGTGTCGTCCACAGCATTGCTGGGCTAAGACACCCAGATACTGTCATGAGATTAGACATCTGCATGAACCTGTGAGTCGAGCTGCAACTCCCGTGTGTTGAAAGAAGTCAGCCATGGTAATTCGGGCATTTGGCAAGATACCATCTGGACTGGCAAGAAGCCCAGTGTCTGACTCAGAACATGCTGGAAGGATTATATACCTCATCTGGTACCACCTCAGGGTCCCCAAGGAACTGGAGTTTGTTGTTTAAGAGAAAGACACCAGGGTTGACTAACCTCGTGTGCTGCCACTGATCTGCAGGAACATTGTAAAGAATGTTGTGTTTATACACCAGGAGCCCAACCTCCTCATTCCAGTAAATGAATGTTATATGATTTGAAATGTTAAAATGAAATACCTGCTCTAGATTGAGTATAAACATTTCCTTTTGACAGGACACTTATAGAGGTGGGAGAGCTGTCTTTCCACAGAAGATATGTCAATTGGCATTCTATAGATACAATTCTTCATTTGAAAAAGATTTACTTAACAAAATATTAATTTAAAGCTTAATATATCTTTGAATGGCAGGAATTAAAAATGGTAAAAAGTGATAACTGCCTCACACACAAAGCAAAGGGCTCAAATTGTATTCTATAATGACGCTGACAGAATAAACACAGTTAGACAGAAGAGCAACTGAATCGAGTACATTATTGAGTGGAACACTATTCTTGTGACAAAAATTGATGTCTCTGTCAAAACTCAGCAATTAGAGCATTCGGGCTCCCTATCAATAAATCAAAACTGAGTTATGCTGCAATTTACATTTTGGACATAACCGAACACGGAGAGGTTTCTCTTAGTGTTGAAATTCCCAACATTAAAACCAACCATTATGTAATGTTCTGGCTGGGACTGAAATTAAATTCACCATGAATGCAGCATATGTTCCATCCTGAATGTGTCCTATTTTGAGTTATTTTACAACACTGATCCTGGCTAACATTGATGTTATGTAATTTATTCACACCATTCTCAATACTGACTGTAAATTTCTCTCATAAGTTGTTTTACACAAATGATGGAGTAGGGAAATGCATGAAATGCATACAGCAAAGTTCCCATGTGAAATAGACTGTAACAAAGACCAATTCTTTAGAACCAGAATGAATGAAGCAAGCAAAGAGATACTTGAGGAACAAATTATTTGCTCTGATTATTCCTCTTCAAGTCCAATCATGCAGGACATTTCAAAACATGAGTATAAGTATTAATTTCCCAACAACATCAATTATAACTTTTCCACTGAGATGCCAACAGGTTGACAAGTAACATATTGATGATTCGACCCATGAGTTCTCATCACAGTGCCGGTTGTAATCTGTCTCCCTAATGTGTGTAATGTAATTACATTTTAAAATGTAGATTCTGTTAATTGCGATTGCATTGATATGCTAACCATGAGTATGTGTTAAGCAGAGGCAACACTTGAGCAGTATAGTGGAACAAGATTTGCAGGCTGTTAAAGGCTTTTGGATGAATTGGGACAAGCATTGTATATGCCTTTCCATTGTAAAGGTTTCAGGGTTTTTATTTGTTTATTTAGAGCAAGGTATACTATGGAACATTACAGAGGATACAAGCAAGTCCCAAGCCTGAATAAATGCAGAGGGTTGCATCAGGAGGATCATCTGGTGTATAACCTATACCAGAATCAAATATGCTAATTGAAACTATGAATTCATATCGGATTGGTTGCAGCTTGGGTTAACAACAGGCTCCATTGGTGCTGATAACCTACAGCGTATCAGTGGAAATTGTGTATCTACACAATTTTGGAAGCAGAGAGATAAGAGGAAAAACAAGATTCTGTGACTGAGTAGGGACTGTGAAAATTGGCAACGGGAAAAGCTAGAGACTTGGTTGATGTGATGCAGAGAAAGAAGGTGGATATACCTCAAAGGACGGCCACGGTATGTCAGGGTGGATGGCTGTGTTTCTGGGGCCGTGGTGTGCAGCACAGGAGTGCCCCAAGGCATGACTTCCGGCACAACTCCAGTGACTGCCACCCTCAGAGGTTGGAGGTGGCAGGGAGGCGGCGTTGCACAGGCGGTAGAGCAATCGTCCTTGAAACCGAACATTTCTGGTTCCATTCCGGGCTCCTCCTAGTGTGTCGAAGTGTTGTTGAGCAAGACATTGAACCCCTAACTGCTCCCTGGCGCTGGCTTACTGCTCATGGTTCATCCATGATGGGTTAATTGCGCAGAGCGAATATCCTCACGGGGATAAATAAAGGATAACCAATTATATTGATAAGTTCTCCGATGACTCGTCCATCATTCGATGCATCTACGATGACGAGGAGGAGTACAGAGGTCTGATTGTGGGTTTTGTTGAGTGGAGCAGCCAGAACCACCTCCTACTCTTCATATCCAAGACCAAGGAGGCGGTTGTGGAAGAATCGGAGGAGACATATACCAATCACCATCCAAGGTGAAGGGGTGGAGAGAGTGGACTCCTAAAAGTACCCTGGGATCCACATTAACAATAAACTAGACTGGTCACACATCACAGATGCCCTCTATGGGAAGGGTAAGAGCAGGATGTTCTTCCTGAGGTCATTTGGTGTCTGTAGTGGGCACCTCAAGACCTTCTACCACTCTATAGTAGCCAGCACGCTCTTCTTCATTATAGTGTGCTGGTGGAGGCAGTGCCAGGTGAGGAAAGGCTGCTCAGCCGTGGGACTGAACTTGGAAAATCTTGAATTGGTGGCAGTGGGGAGGTTGAAGAAATTGGGAGAAGATATTGAGAAGTTTTCTTGAAAGAAGGAGGAGTCTGTTCAGAATGTTCTGGAGGTGAAAAGGGTGTCAGATGGACTCATGAGTCTGAAACTAGAAACTGAAGCTGTGATGCTCAATGTTATTAGTGGCTATGCATCACTTTGGGATGTGAGTCAGATGAGAGGGAGAATTTCTGGGTTAGGGAGGAAAGGCAAGAGCCTGGGACTGAGAGTAGGGACTTTGAATATCTGGACTATGACAGGAAAAGGTAGAGAGTTGGACATGATGCAGAGAAGGAAGGTGGATATACTGTGTGTCCAGGAGACCAGGTGGATAGGTGGTAGTAAGGTGGTAATAAGGCTAGAAGCTTAGGTGCAGGCTTTAAGTGGTACTATCATGGTACTGACAGGAAGAGAAATTGAGTAGGAGTTATCTTGAAGGAGGAGTTTGTTAGGAATGTTCTGGAGGTGAAAAGAATGTCAGATAGACTTATGAGCCTGAAACTGGAAATTGAAGGTGTGATGCTCAATGTTGTTGGTGGCTATGCCCCGCAGGTGGGATCTAAGTTAGAGGAGTAGGAGAAGTTCTGGAATGATTTAGATGAAGCGATGCAGAATATTCCCAGAAATGAGAGAGTGGTAATTGGTGCAGACTTCAATGGGCATGTTGGTGCAGGCAATGGAGATGATGAAGAAGTGATGGGCAGATTTGGTATCCAGGAACAAAAAGGGACAGATGGAGGTAGACTTTGCAAAAACTATGTAAATTGCGATAGTGAATATCTTACTCAGTCTATATCTTGATATATATCTGAGAATATCTCAGTATCAACAGTCTAGAGCAGGGTCTGCAACCTGCGGCTCCGGAGCTGCATGCGGCTCTTTGATCCCTCTAATGCAGCTCCCTGTGGCCTTTGAAAATAATTAACAAGTACTTAATCAAATTGCTCTTTATTTTAGTTAATTCATTTTGAAAATGGAATTTTGAATTTGAAGATTATGCTGATTTTGTAACGTCTAAATAAAACATGTTAAAATATTTTTGTCGCTCTTAATAAGCGATTGCACATGCCAGTAAAAGGATGACATCACACAGCTGGTTAGCAGCTGGTGGATAATTTAATTTTTTCTTTTTACACAAATACAAGGACTCAAATCGACATTGAGTAATTTGCTTAAAAGTAACCTTCATCCCAAAGTTTCTTTTTCAGAGTTCAAAATGTTTTGTTGCATGCATCAATGTAATTTTGTTTTCTCGATTTGTTTTTCGATTTTAAAAAATGCAATACATATTTTGTTTACACATAGCATAAAGGCAAAAAGGCTGTGTTAATTCATTTTAAATTTCAAAAGGGTTGTATGGCTCCCAGTATTTTCTTTACTGGTGGGAAATGGGTCCAAATGTCTCTATGAGTGGTAAAGGTTTCCGACCCCTGGTCTAGAACAACAGAGAATGTAGAAAAGAGGTGAATAAATGGGTTCAAGCGGGTTGGAACTGGTGGAGAAAAATGTCAGGGTTACTATGTGATAGAAGAATCAACCAGAATGAAAGGAAAGGTGTATAAAACAGTTGTGAGACCAGTGATGAGACAGTGACATTGAAGAAAAGACAGGAAGCAGAGCTGGAGGTGGCAGAGATGAAGATGTTGAGGTTCTCTTTGGGAATGACGAAGATGGATCGGACAAGGGATGAGTTTATCAGAGGGACAGCACATGTTTTTATTTTTTTTTGGAGGTAAGGTCAGATAAGCCAGACTGAGACAATCCGGGCATGGACAGAGGAGGGATAGTGAAAATATTTGTAGAAGGATTCTCGGGTTGGAACTGGCAAGCAGGAGGTCTCGAGGAAAACCAAAGAGATTTATTTATCGAAAGAGGACATGAGGATTTCAAGCCAACTTACTATATTTTACTTTGACGATAAACGAAAAGTGAAAGAGGTCATGAAGTTTGATGGTGTGAGAAAAGAGGAAACAAGGCATAGGATTAGATGGAGTAGTTTGATTCCCGGTGGCGACCCCTGAAGGGGAAAAGACGAAAGGAGAGGAAGAAGAGAGGGTATACTATGGAGCGGTTATGAGCAACAAGACAATAATTGGTTTAGGAAACAAAGATCCATCATAATCTCTAGTTTAGGTCATAAAAAATACCACTTACCGGTAAATGAAATTAAAGATTTAATGGGATTAGTTGATTTGAAAGCTTTTGACCTCAGTGGTGAGGGAGTGCAGCTCCTTTCAAAAAGGAAACAACTTCATTGCATGGATTGAAGCCATATGTGGAAATGTAATCAGTGTTAATGAGAGAGAGCAGCTCATATCAACTCGAATAACTTGTTCTGGGGTTTATATTAACATGGTGGACCATAATTAATATTCTTGAGGTAAATTTTCATAATTTTGGCAAACAGTTTTGTATTGGACAGTTCAGTGAGCAACAGTTGCAGAATTTGCAGGTCCTTGGATTGGCCGTTTCAGGATATTTCATGGAAACACATTAAAAATTCCTTTTTATTCCTTCAATAATTATTTGCAATACCAAAAGTCTTTCGTAATTATCATCTTCAATATTGAACATTTGAGAAACACATATTAAATACATGAATTGTCGAAACAAGCCCTCTTTTTTTTATCTTGCAACGTGTTCCAAAATCTGCTGTAAATCACTTTATCTTTCCTCCTCTTTGCCAAGACAGATGGATTAAGTCACAAAACAGATGCACACAGATGCATGGGACATGTTCCATTTGTTCCCTGTGCAATAATAATTTCATGAAAAACATGTGGAAATGAGATTTCATTTTGAAAAATCAAAGTTTGTTTTGTGCTCGATGTATTTTGTAATGTTTTGCACCAGATGTTTCATAAACTGTTATTATTTGGCTCTGACGACAGGTATTGAGAGATCCACCTATTGCGGTTAAAGCTGTTCACACATATTAAGACATAAGTCTTAATATGATGACAGTTTTGAGACTTGTGTTTTACAATACAAATTATACAAAATCCAACCAGAGAAACCATAGGCAAACATTGAATACAAATTTCAAACCTTTACAAAATAACACAATAACCGATTTGGTGTGTTTAGATTACAGTTCCAAAATAAACACTCTATACTTATTGATACAATTATGGCTCAGATTTGCGTATTAACTTTTGGTGTGCCCTGCAGACTAAAGTATATCATATGAATTTAAATCTGCTTTTATATACTCTTAACAAGGGTCAGCCAAAGTAAATTTGTTACTTCTTGACAAAGTAGTGCTAATGTGCCTTATCAAGCTGTGAAAACAGGGTAAACCAACCATGTTTCCAGACTCTGTGAATCTCAGCTTGGCACTATTCTGAGGGTAAAGATAATACTTTGCATAAATGTCGTTGAGACAGTGAACTTATTTGTTTCCTCACTCTTAACGCAAAGATATAGAGAAGATTATGCACTGCAGAATCTTGCATCATCAGACAGAAAACCTCTTGAATTATACCTCAGTATCACGATGGAAGTGATCATAGTATTTTAATTTTCTTTTATCATCAGAGTCAAATGTGTTAAGTTGACTTGAATCAGTTATTTTCAATTTTCATCAATGTTGCTCCCCTATATCACAGTTTCAGTTTTCTGATCGTCATCATAATTACAAGACAACCAGCTGTCATTTATTTTCTTCTCAGTAACATTTGCCGATCCATCTCAGATGGGCTGACAAATGTCTTGGAGTGATGAAAACACATATTGTTTCTGATTTGGTTTTACTGAGGTCCAAATAAATAAAAAAAAAAGATTGTCTCATATTTTCTCAGCAAGTTTTCAATAATTCAATATTCAATAATTCAAGGAGCAATTGTCACTGCATGGAGGACTTCTGTGTTTTCCCAGGACAAAGCATTTGTCCTTTTGAAGTTCTGAAGGGAAATAGTTTGTTCCTCATCAGTGTTGAATCGATATAAAAACCACCATCCTGAGATTAATGTATAGAGTGAGACTGCATGGTCTGAAAAATTGTTTATGATATCTTATGAGATGTTTACCTTTCTGGGAAATTGTGCGTATGCATCCTAGCTATGCAAAATTCTGTGCTGAGTTTAGGTCACATTTGTATGTCCGGCAAAACTTTACAAAGGTCAGAATATCAGTCAGCGTTAAGCTTCGTATACTTCCTACCTATACTAGCTAGCTATCGATATTGTACTAAGCACTTTTGCATCTGTGTTAGAGGTAAAGTATCATATGGTTGTTCAAAGTCAATCATCTTTGAGGCAAAAGATATATATGTGCTCCAAATCAAGCTGTTGTTTCCAACTGCTACATGCACAAAGAAAGTTCAGATGAAAAATCAGGCTGCCTTGTTATATTAATGCAGTCTTGGTTTCTTCGCATAAGCAATGCAGATTTGTTTGGGGGTTCCGGAGCAGTAACGAAAAAGCGAATGAACACCGCGTGATGAAACAAAGGCCAAATATTGTACTGTTCTGCAGCAAAGCTTTGCAGGAAGTCGAATTTAATTGGGATTCTTTTGAAAACAGTTTTCAATTAAATGGATTCCATAGCTGGACTTTAAGGATTCGTTACACATATTGTTGCAGCCACCATCCATTCATTATCTACCACTTATCCTACATTTAGGGTCGCTGGGGATGGTGGAGCCTATCTAAGCCATAAGCCTATCCAAGCTGTCATTGGCGAGGGGCGGGTTACACCCTGGACTGGTTACGTCAGTCACACGGCCTCATATAGAGACAAACAACCATTCATTCTCATTCAAACATCTGGGCAATTTTTACAACTAACTTCTGCCTTTTTTTGGATTGTGGGAGGAAAACCGGAGAACACAGAGGAAACCCACGTAGACACAGGGAGAACATGCAAACGCCAAACAGATAGGTCACCTGTCAGAATTGAATCACAGTCTTTAGAGCTATGAGATAGAAGAGTTAAATGCTGTGCCACTATGCCACCCCATATTATTATGTGAGGGTCGAAATTAAAAAGAAAAGAAAAACAAAAAAACAATCCTGCTTCTGAGAAACGAGGCGCTCGTTTGCATCATTTTTCAGGAGAAAATTTTGAAATTATAAATTTTGATTTTTTTTTTTCAGGGTGAAATAAAATGAATGTTTTTGATTTCATCACAAAACTAGACTTTATACAGCAGCAAAAACAACATACTTCTTAAAGTTAATTATTGAGATTGTCGGTGCATTATGTACTGTCACCAATCACTCGGTGTGTCATCCTCAGGTTAAACAGGTTGACTGACTATTGTGATGTAAGGAGAACTGTAAGATGGTTATTCAGCTCATCCACATGGATCACCTGGTATAACCATCAATTTTCAAGTTTCAATGTTTTTCTGGTGGGGTTTTTTATCTTGACACAGAGCTAGTTCACTGCTATCCAAAATCATTCCAGTGAACTGAACATAGGAAACCTGGTGGTACACAAGTGCAAAGAAGTTGGGTTAAGTTAAGCTCATTTTTGAGCCCAAACATAATTAATGCAAAACAGAATCAGAATATAGGAAATTGGTGTCAAGTGCAGCTGCCAGTTGCACTGACTTGGTGTATGTTAGAGAAATAAGACAGCAGATAGCAGAAAAAAATGTTGTCTATGGATTTGTTTAGTTAGAATGGCAAATCTATGATGTGGATAAAAGCTGAAAGGCACTTTATGTTATCAGTGTAAGCTGTGTGCTCGGAAAACTCAAACGCTTTAACCAATATATAGGTCAGAAAGCTGGCACAAGATAGGTTGCACACCCATGGAAACGTGACCAGACTTCTTAATTATTCACTTACCATGTAAAGGGATAGCTGGGTTCTCACACACAGAAAGGCCACCCATTCAGAAGCCAGAGGATATACATTAACAAAACATAACTGATGCACACAAAGACACAAAAGACACAAAGGTTTTCTTTAAGTCATAGTTCATGATCTTCCCTGAAGACCTACAGTGTATCAATGTCCAAATGTTCACATCAAAGGGCCAATATAACAATTTGTTTTTATATTGTGTCAGCATGGCCTGCAGTTGTAGGCTGTGGTTGCCAGACTTGTGGTTTAACCATCTATCAGTAATTCAGTCAGCAAAAATGCATAGCATACAAAACTTTTCAGTAAGGGTTGGGGAAAGTTTTTGATTTGAACTAAAACACTGCCAATGAAAACAACAGAGTCATAGTTTTACAAAATATGACATTGTTCAATATATATGTTCAACAAAATAATTGATTGGCCAGAAAAGAAGATGTTTTTTTAAAGTATAGGCATTTGAAATTGCTGGAACGAGGTCCTGAAACTGATGTCACCGGGTTTGCTGCAAACTCCTAGTTGTGTATACAGAGAGAAGGTATGATAACAAAGGGATTAGTTCTTGATTAAAGTATTGTAACCTAAACCTTTGCAGGTTTTTAAAGGTCTTGAAATTGACGCTCAAAGTCAGAAGGTCTTTAATACTGGTCCCGTATGCTATTTCATTATGTGACCTTTTCACCCTATTGCAATAATGCTACTATAGCAAAGCCTGCCTTGGAAAGGTTTGGAGGAAACTGCCCTTGCCATTAAACCGGTGTTAATTTGGTAAAAGTTCCATTATGCTGTTATAATGACGGGGGCGAAGGTCACTTATTTAGAATATACTTTGCATATTTTGTTGCATTTGCACCATATTTTGTTGCACCATAATGGTAAATGGTGCTGAGATGGGAGATACAGCCCCATATGGTTTTAATACCTTGTCTATTGGGGAAAATCATGCAGACCCATGCTTGTTTACATAATTGTCAAACCGAAAATATACTAAACTCTCTTAGTTGCACTTCTCCTTCTGCCGATAAAGAAGTCTTCCCACACTATAGCACCTCGAGGGTCCTTCACAAAGGGTTTTATCTGTCCTGAACCTCATCACACACTGGGCATACCTAAAAATGGTCTCAAATCAAGTCAGCCTTAAAATCAGGCACTATGACCACATCACCAAAGACAGCCAGTAAGACATTGCCGTCAGAGCCCATGTGCAAAATATTGTAATGGTATTTCATCACAGCTATGTTGACTGCTTGCCCATTGTGAATACAGAATGGTTTATGCTATTTGATGTCACTGTTGCTAATCTGCTGCATCTGTTTTCAAAGATGATGAAAGCTGCGACAAAGCCGTCTAACAACAAAAATGTGTGGATCCTCTTGAGTAACAGCATGATGATTTCTTAAAGGAAACATTCAGTTCTTAAAAGGTCATTTTAATGTATTGCAATGACTCAATCCAACTCGGATCCACTCAACTTGGATATAGATGCAAACATATCAATAGAAGCTGAAGGAAAAATATTATTTTTTTACGTTTCAATTTCTGTTTTTCACAGAAGTTTCTCTTTAAGTTTGCTTGGTGGATCACAAGAAAAAATTGTCCAGTTTTAATGTCTCCCAGAGATCCCCAATAGTTGTCTTTGCAGAGACACTAGGGAAGTCATCAAAATATTTATGTTTACTCACATTGTCGTCATTGGTTCCAATAGAGGTCGGTTAATTATTTACTTGTTTCTCCTGACTAATGAGTGGTGGTGATTGACATCTATGGCCTTTAGGCATGAGTCACATTTCAGATTGATGGCTTTTCAGGCCAGTAGAACGTGTAGGACACTCGGTTGTTTCTGCACACACAGATACACGAGACTTCCTGCAATAAATCCAGGCCACAATGTCTTGAATTTCATAGTAGCAAGTGGGTAACTCATGTAATCCGACAAAACTTTTACAATGAATTCAGGCTGTCCAATGGAAATGGAGGTTAAGGAGAAACTTGTGCTGTGAATTCAAATAATACAATCTTTAAAGAACTACACAAGGACTGCCACAAACATATCAAGTTTCACCCACTCAATGGTTGTCAGTCACTCAGTCACTCTGGCTTCCTATCACACAAAACCATACATGCATGCATGAATGGCCTTTAGACCCACTAATTTGACTCTGGTATCAGTTGAAATAGCTCTGTGATCTCCTAATGTTTCATCCTCAGACCACGGTCAAATTTCCCTCTCTTCAAAATGTCCGCGATGAGTACACGTCCGGTAAGAAATGTAATGAAAATGTAAGTGTATAGTTCACAAAGTTGAAAAGCCAAATGTCACTGCACTGAAATGTGCATTTACAAGTAAATAAATACATAAATAAATGCATATCTGAATGCACAGACATGCATAAAAAGAGGTGTGGCTGAGCAGTGAGTATGTTCAACAGTAATGGTGGTGAATATTTCCATTTTTTTTTTCTACAGGAATATTTCATTTAATGTCAAGATGCAGTGAGTATTGTCCAGAATTAAGTAAGTATTGCAGTTCTAATGACATACTAACACACACATTTTTTACTTTAAAAGATAGCACAGATTCATCAGTTTTCTAACTGTTGAAAAGCAAAGTATTTCTAGTCTAGACTGGTCTCTCTAAAAGAGGAGGAAAATGCAGGAGTAAAAAATGGTACTATGGCCTTGTCACATTGTCTGACTTCTGAAAGATGGAAACGGCATAACAAGCCAGGATTTTCAGCTAGGCCTTGAATTTAAACTTATCATTTTTTTTTTGTGAATATTTCCATGCTGGAGATATTTAACATTGGCCCTTAATTTTCAGTGCTCAGAGTACAGATTGAGGATTTAGCTACCTGGAAAATCATGAGCTTACAAGTATTGGGTTTTAAAATAGTTAAAGCTTAGCGTCTCTCTAAGCTTCAGATTTAAGGAATACTACTCTTTTGTCTTTTATTTTCTTGTAGAGCCTTTTCTTTTTTTGGTAAAAGAAGAAGAATGTAGTGGCATTACCATCTTTTTTACAAACAACTCACAGACTCCCACAGGGCCTTAGATGTAATCCTCTAGTCTGTGTTTGATAACATATCTGTAGGGAATTGATATCCTGCCTCCTGAATTACTTTTGTGCTCAGTGTGGACTTGCTTTTCATGAAGCAAAGGACCCACGCACAGACAACAAAATGAGACCAAACCAAACAGAAATGGATCATGGCTCAATACCGGGAAAAATGCCACTGATGGCATCAATTCGATATGGGGAAGGTTAGTTCTGCTGCTGTATTAAGCACAGCAGGGTTCGGAAAAGAACAAGACAAAAACACACAGACACTGAAAAAAGAACTTCATCCAAACTCTCTGTAGGTAACAACCTGAAATCATTACGAAAGCAAGCAATCAGCCTGTAAGATGCAACAATGTTTGTGCAACAATAAAATATTCCGTTTGGTGACTGCATTAATTGAGGAGAGCTCAATTCCTACAGTGATGACATTTTCTGGAGCCGAACAAGCATGTGATCCTTGAGAAAAAACTATATGACTCACCATACAATTATACAATGCTTAGCCCACTGCATTGGTTACAACCCACTCCTTTCGATCTAAATGTATTATCATATAATTTGGCCCTGTGTGTGGATACAATACACACAAGTACTGGATATTATAAATCGTGCAGTTGCTATGTAGCCGTATGTTAATGCCGCAAGACAGAAATACACTACATGACTGATTCAAATACATGTGAAATACGCCAATAAGGATTTTTTTTGAGAAGTGATTTTTTTCAATCTTGTTTTGCTAAAGCATACCTCCATTGATGTGATGGATTTATGAATTTTCCTCTTCTCTTTTTGGCTTTTCCCTTCAGGGGTCGCCACAGCGCATCAACCTTCTCCATCTAATCCTATTCTCTGTATCCTCCTCTTTCACACCAACTATCTTCATATCTGAATTACCTGATATTATTTATCCAGTGAACTCAAATGAGCTGGGGTATGAGTCATATTAAATGTCAAAGAATGTCAGGAGCTTTTTGGGTGGAAAAGCTCCATCAAACAAATCAATGAGGGTCTTATAATTTTCTCCACTTTGACGTTCATAAACACGTTTGCTCATGCATCACCAGAGGGCAAAGAAGAAAGTGAAAAGGTCCGCCGAATGGAAAAGACGTACAATTGATTCCGTTTCTGTCAGCCCTCTGTTGTTTTCTGTTCAGCAAGACTATGATCGCTGAATACAAATCCATTGAATCTGACTCAGTTTTAAGCTTTAATCCAGTTTGTGGTGATTCTTCAACTCATGCTTGACAGGAAATATTCTGTTGCCAACAAATGATCTTTTCTTTTCTGCTGTGTAAAAACGATTGATGCACTCCAGAACCATCGCCTACTCAGAACGCATAGATGTTTATGACACACTTTTTACTGCACATTGCATCTGAGTGTGATTCATAGCAATAAGGCCATTCAACATCTTATCCTTGACTTGATCTCCATGCCATATTTGCATGTAGACAGTCACAGAATTCATTCAAGAGGGGAAGTTGAAGAAGTCACTCAACCCACATCAGCATCTGGTTGTAATTAAACAATACAAGATTCTTCTTGCGTGGCCATTTTCTTGGAAAGAAGGATGAAAACACCACATACAGTGCACCTAGGTCATGGAATCAAGACAGTTACTCTGGAAGCTGAAATGGGAGTATTACCACATTGACATCATGCCATGATAAGAAAGATTCAAATTTTTCAGTTTCATTATGTAGTGTTTTTTTCAGTGTTTCGATGTATTCAAGTAGTAGTTGCAATCCTGTTACTGAGAACAAAAATGGATGAAGAAATGCAGTTTTATGAGACTAAGGATTTTTAGCTATCATTCTGTCAAACTAAGAAAAAAAGTCGTCAAAAATTGTAAAGGGGACATGTAAAATTGTGAAAACCAAAAAAATCTTCAACCAATAAAACCAACCCAAAAACTCAGCAGCAAAAAACAGAGGCCCAAGTATCTGGCATAATCTTTTTTTTAAGGTCAAAGCCTGAAAACTCCGAGAACTGATATTTTAAACATTAACATTCAGGATATGTAATGGGTTCATGCTTCCACCGCATGGAAAGTTCACACATAAGGTACACGAGATGCAAAACTTCCTACTTTCCCCAAACTCATGCTTGCCTCAGGGGGAGACAAAACAAGGGGGGTGGAGATGGCCGGTAGGAGAGACCAACTCAATATATCCAGGACTACTGTCCCGTGGAAGGGCACCAACAGGCTGCTGCTGAAGCCAGATGGTACCTGATGTGCTTTTCTAAGATGCCTCGGGCAGCTACAGCACGTGCACACTCTGTGATGAAAATATGACTACCTTTCTGAAAATAAAATTCATATCACCTCCTGAAGTAGACTTTTTCACGCATACATGCAGATGATAACTATGGCTTATGTGTTTTGTTGCAGTATGTTTACTGCATTCGCTTAATAATAATGATAATATGGCATTTGTGAACATCTAACTCAATTCAGCGTAACCTGCGAGCTTACGCTGTTCTTTGTGGTAGCAGTCTGTCTCATCAATTTTTTTTTTTCAAATAACGTATTTGCAATTTACCAATGAAATATCACATCTGGGAAATTTACATCTTGAAATCATCTTATAACTTTGATAATGATCGATGGGGGATTTCCCCACAGTCACAGAGATGTCAGAACCCTGTCCAGAATAATGTGATATGCATCATTTAAAGCTTCTTTTCCAGAGGAAAAGTTGATCAAAAAATTAAATAAACACTGCACATGTAATGAATCCGATACCCTTTCCGGACAAAAAAACAGGTAGCTAAATCCACACACACGGACACGCACACCCACACACACACACAAGGAAAGCAATGGATTCAAGCAATTCCCTTTTAAGTTGAAACAGTTAATGTTCACTAGTGAAAAATATCAAATACAATTTCTCAAGGTGAATAAAATGAGGAAATACGAGAATCAAAGGGAAAGAGGTTATAATTAATTAGTTAGAATATATGAGAAGACTAAATCATACTGAAATGCATTAACAACAGAAACATTTAGCAAAATGCAAAATCGCTTTTGCTGTCTCAACAAAGAGCAGCCTCTGTCTTTGCAATGGAAAAAAAAAAAAGTCAAAGGATTTGCGCGGAAAAGGGAAACTATGTTAATGATAGTGAACAGCCGTTTTTGTCAGTCCATATCCATGCTCGGACAGGTATTCCAAGACGTGCAAAACATTGTAGAATGATCGTAAAGGAAACATTTCTAACTTGTGCTAAGGTACTGTCCATGTAAAGGAATCACTGTTGAAGGCTTCAATGCTGGACCACATGAAGTTCACAGAATTCAGTTCATTCATTATCTACTACTTATCCTCAGTATCCTCATACTTAGGGTCGCAGTGACGCCCCTTTCATCTCTGGGGAAAAATTTCTGAACATATACTACCCCCTATTGACTTGGAGTCCAATATCTGAAACCATCGGAGTAAAACTGAGCTCTCGTATTTTTTTGTCAGTTTCTTTTGACGTGCATCTGCTTCACTGCATGAGATAGAGGAGTCTCACCTGATCTCATGGTCAGGTGAGACTTGCGATATCTGCGTATCTGATTGTGTGTGACGAATCTTTGGGATGTTTTCCAGATGACTGACTGTATTATTTGAAAAGAAAAAGTCAAAATTCCTTTGACTGCCAGTTTGAATTGTCATAACATGTACATTACATTACAGTCATATTTAAAATGGTCTGATAGTTGTATTTTTCTCCATTTCTAATTTCGAATTGATTAAAGAAAGGATATTTAAAGAGATTAAACATCATCATTGGCTCAAACTTGCTGGGCAACTTCTATCTTAAGTGACTAAAGCTTGTCTTTGTGCATGTTCTGAAACAATTTTACCCTCCTGAAATTATCAAAACAATGGTACTTTCTTTGTTTTTCATACACTAAGTCAAGGTCACATATGTCCACATTTGTCCATTTCCCTCAGGAGAACTGTGTGCACAACCATCAGGCTCACATGCGCTCGCCTTCCCCCTTCCCTCCTTGCACACACAGCTCAGGGACAGTCACCAGCAGACATGCTCATCATCTCTTAACACACCCCATGCAGTCTCACGTGCACTTTGCTGACCATGTCTTCCCCTGCACCCCGTCTCCCCTCCTTCTACTCACTCAGGAAATCTTGATATAACAGAAGTATTCTTCTTTTGGTCCCCATTTCTTTAATTAGCTAAACTCTTTTATTACAATTCATAACCTCTTTTACTTTTCTGGAGTTATCTTCCAAAAATTACATGCATAATGCAAATGACAACAATCCCTTAATTGCGTCTGACTTTCATTGAATATTATGTATATACTGCTTTTATGCTGTTATTGATTAAAAAAGACAGAAGTTGAGAGAACACAGAAGAGAGAGAATGCTGAATATCAATTAGATCACTTACTGTCAGCCAGTAATCCATTACTGAGGGCAGAATTTCTGAACATTGTAATGCATCTTCAATGAGATGGTAAGTAAATTAAAGAAGTTATTTCAGTTTCTGAGTTTTTTTAAGGACTGGAGGGCTCAACTTGAGAACAGTTACATCTCAAATGAATATATTGTCATTTGCTGTGCTGCGCTATCTGATAGTAAGAGAGCAGAGAGCAGCATTATTGCAACAAGATATGAAATGAGCGTACTAATTTAGACCACTAGTGTGACAAATGTGTTTTATCTTGACTATTTGTCCCCTTAATATTCTTGTCTCGATTGTCATTGTCATACTGATAAAAGCTTGCTTGCTAATTTGGAAAAATAAGGTCTCATTGGTTTGGTTAAAGAACATCCATCAGTGCACAACAAAGATAACATGACTAGAGATTTTCCAGCAGCTGGGAAATGCCAATGTGACTGATATCCACCTTGTAACCATCATGAATTCAGGCGAAAGGAATTTTCACTCCCTGGAGTAAACACTGCCAGGGAGTAGTATCAGAAAAAGAATATTTTTTATTCCTTCTTTTTGGGGATGAGACATAGCAGATAATTTACACTTGACTTGAGGTCATCACATAGCCAGTTGCCATATTGATGGGCAGATAACCTGCACTTCAGTCATGCATAACAACAGTGGGAAATCGCTTTTCGATATAACTGTTGTTGCCAAGCATATCAGTTTTCTCATTTGCTCCTCTCGTTTTGTATCTCTTCCACCAAAACAACTACTGTATTGATCTTTAATGCATGTTTGCCTGCATGAATGTATAAATTGTTGAATAAACTTAAAAGTGATATCCGTACAAACAATCCTTGTGTTGAGGAACTGTATTAGAATAACTGAGTGAGGGGCCTTTGTGTTTGCTCAGCTCAGGTTCCATAGGAACCAGGCATGCAGGGGGAGACCTCAAGAATTCAGAGGAGGAATTAAACAGACTCCAGGCTGCTTATTACAAGTTTGCATACAGTCATGAGGATGTTTAAAGTCTCAGTCCTACCTAAAAAATGGTCCATAATTTCACTGTATTTTGAGGTGGACAGATGGCATATTCGATTTGGTGGAGAAAAGTCAACCATTCATTATGATTTGGTTTTGCAAACAGAGCTATATAAAAACAGTCAAACAAATAAATAAAGATAACATAACATAACAAAAACTAGGCCAATAGGGAGAATCATAGCGTGAGCCATGAAGCAAGGAAATTGTGAGTCAAATTGGGATAAACAGAGAAAAATGCAGAAAAAAAGGACAAAAAAATAAATTAGTGACAAATGACGTTGAGCAACTATAGTTATGTAACATGTTGTGCAAACCAATCATTTGTGTAAACATTTCAGGTTTAGATTTGTTCCGGGAAGGAGTTTTTGCTATAAGCCCTAACTTGTTGTGCCAGATGGTTTGATGATTTATTATTTCTCTGCATTTTTTATTTCTTTTTTTTCCACTAATATTTCATTTAATGCAGCATGGTGAGTTGTTTAGGTGTGTGTTTCTATTACCATTCACATAAATGACAACAAGGGTAATGCAGCCTCAGGGGGGGCCAGGGTATCCTGAAAAAACAGCGATGCTGTACGGTCTAGAAAGAGTGACAGGAGACAGAGGTAGAGGTCACACAGATGAAGATGCTAAGGTTCTCTGTGCGTAACAAGGATGGATATGATCAGGAACAAGTCCATCATAGACAGTTAGAGTTTTGGAGAGAAGGTCAGAGAAGCCAGAAAGAGATGGTTGGGTCATGTACAGAGGAGGGATGGTGAATATATTGGTAGATGGATGCAGGAATTGGAGCTGCCAGGCAGGAGGTCTAGAGGAAGACCAAAGAGAAGATTTATGGATGTAGTGAGAGAGGATATGAAGGTAGTTGGTGTGGGAGAGGAGGATACAGAGAATAGGGTTCGATGAAGAGGGTTGATTTGCTGTGGCGACCCCCGAAAGGAAAAGATGTATTCGATAGGGGTCTCATTTTGCTCTCCAACTCATTCTGGGATTGACAATAAGTTAAGTCGCTGGAACTTCAATGATCAAAATTCAAATCCTCTGATGTGCATCTTTGGGGTTAGTTTAAGAATAATGCTGAATCATTAGAACTGTGAGTAAACCTGTGAAATAACTGAATATATTTTCAACCACAATTTATGATCTAGGAGAGTATAACGGTGGTTTCTAACTTTATTTAACCTCTAGAAGAGAAGGAATCTGTTTATCTAAGGCCTCTCCCATCATGTTGGCAGTAATCTGTAATGTGCTGTATCCCAAAAGAAAAGAAAATGTGCTGTAAAATCAGTCTGTGAGAGGGTAATCCAGCTTTGACAAACTGACTTCAAATTACTGATAAGAAGGAGAAGGAGGGAGGTTTTGGGATGGCAAATATCTGAGATTTATTATTCTTTGTGGTGGGATTTTGTTATAAACTTTACAAGTCTTTTTAGATGACAAATAAGTAACTCTGACACATAGTATTTTATTTTCCTTCGCATCACATTTAGTGACTCATGGTGAGATTTAGTTGGTCCAATGTGAGCACATGGACATACTTTCAAAGTTATAACAGTATTGCAAATAAAACTTATTACCTGAGCTTTTGAGTTCTCAGAGGAGAATCTACTGAAGGGGTTTTTCCAATCGCAAGGTTATTCATCAGCAAACCTCATTATTGAGTCCATTTTACTTTCTCTACCAAGGAGAAAGTGCTGGAAGTCCTTTCTCACCAGATGCAAACAAGTTGGGGGACTGAAGCCGAAACAGGGACTCGGTTGCACATTTCCATGTCTCAGTTTTCTTTCCCATTTGCATGTGTTTGTTCTGGGATCACTCAAGACAAGATGCGGAAACACTATTAAGACAAAAGATGAAAGCAGGCCAGAACAGGAATGAACAATGTTTAGCAATACTGTTATAAACAGTGCAGTTGAAAACAGGGAAATTTTCCATCATTTGGACGCAAATATCTTTCTTGATAGTGACAACAGCACCTGTTAATGGAATAAAAATTGGTTGTTGCAGCTGATGCAGTAGTTACATCATATATTATCTACCTTCAAAGGCTACGGTGACACTAACTCTCCTGCTGATTAAATGTTATAAGACCTACCCTTTGTGGATGTCAAAGAAAAACATTCGTGGAAGAGGAAATTAGAGTCATCCTGAAAGATTTGTTGGCGAAACTTTATGGAGAAAAAAATATATTGTGGGTTTTATGGGCATGGGAACATCAGAAGGCAAATAATTCATTTTGGGTTAGAGAGTTGAAGTCTGCTTTTATGATGATCTTTAAGAATACCCTCTGCCATTTAATGATAAAGCTTCTGCTCTAAAATGGTCAGTAGTGTGCAATGGAAAAAAACATATTTACAAAACTTTAGGCAGACTCCGCCGCTCTGTTACAACCAACTGAATGTTTACTTTATACACTGAACAACAAACTCATTTAATTTGATGACAAATGTCCAACAGACTTGTTTTTGTTGAAAAATATCATGCAGATGACCCCAGATCAGAAGCTATACACTGATTTACATTCCAACAACATGAGAAATACCTGCTTTGCTCACACCGTAGTCTTCTGTCACGAACAGAGCAGCTGACAAACACAAAAATATTATATGCTCTGGTTTGACAAACCACACACACACACACACTACACAATGAATACAATGCATGTTGTCTGAGCTGTAGGAACCACATCCCCATATTTAGGTCTGTTTTTGTGCCGATAGAGAACCCGTAATGTGCTACACACATACTTCTTTGATTAAAAACAGAGCCAAAGGCAAATGGGAGAAACAGACCGGCATAAGACAAGCAAAACCATGAGACAACAGGAGATCAAAGTCTTCACTAAATGCCGTAGCTGATCTGACGCGGATGCAGAAGAGAAAAAAAAAAAAAATCTATCGGAGAAAATGTGATATTGTTCATTACATTGAAAATGTAATAAATCGCAGCTAAAGCGACATGGAAAGCACCACTGACATGTTTCATTTCATAAAACATAAAAGTTTTATGTCATAAAATATGATTAGGCACACAATTGCAAGATGGCCATACATAGAGTTTTTCACCGTGCTTATGTGTGTGTGTGAGTGTGTGTGTCGCGAGGCCAGATGGCAGTGCCCTGGGGTGATGAGAAAGAGAGCGAGAGACAGAGTCGGGTGTAGAAAGGTTTGAGGAGATATCGGGGGAGAGATAGAGGAAGAGAATACTGTCATTTCAAGTCATGCTGTTACTTCTGTTATCACTTCTCAGATTGCATCCTCTTCACATTCCCTGTGTAACTGACACCAGGCAAATGAGGATGAATGATTACATCGTTTGAAAAAGCATTTTGATATATAAAGGGGAAGCCAGAAGCTTAACTTTGATGCCGAGTGGGATTGTAAATCTTGTAGATCTTTCTATCCCGGAACTTTGGTGGGGACAAATGTTGAAGAGACAGAACACACATTTTCATTGAGACATTAGCATGTACACATGGGGGAAACTGAATTAAAACATCTGCGATAACTTTCTTTCTATTTTCTTTTTGTCTCTTGTCCATGACATTGCTGATTATAACCATCATTCTCCAGAAACATACCGAACTAGTTTACACTGAACTAGCCTGTCTTTTTTCTTTTTTTGTTGTCTCCTTATTGCATTTTACAGAAATATCAGGGGAGCCTTGATTTGGATTTAATTCAATCATTTTTGGTTGGACATACTACCTATATTGTTCCTCAGGCTACTGGTATTAGCCCTCTTTCATTATTTGCAGCATGTGAATGGCAGCCAGCATTAAAATTGCCCTATAAGTCACTTTTGATTTACACTGAATTATAATATATTACATTACAAAGTAGCAAGCTGGATGAAAATAGTCACTGATGTGAGCAAAACAGTCAAACTATGCTCAGCCTATTCAATGCTG
Organism: Fistularia commersonii; assembly: GCF_037954325.1. Classification (NCBI taxonomy): domain Eukaryota; kingdom Metazoa; phylum Chordata; class Actinopteri; order Syngnathiformes; family Fistulariidae; genus Fistularia; species Fistularia commersonii. The sequence continues at coordinate 10,716,911 of NC_141296.1, forward strand.
GATGATATACACATTAATGAAATGGTATCAAATGAACATTTGCTCTAGACCTTGACTTTTCACGTTAGTGCAGTGATATGGGCGACTCCGCAGGATTGAATGGCTGAAAATGAAAAGACCTTTGGATGAAATATTTAAAACCCAAGCATGGAAACAAGAGGCCGCATTAATGAGACAGTTGATAAAATGCAGTTTGCTGAGGAATACATTTTGCATGGTATTTTGTTTTGACATTGATTTCTTATTGGATTTTGGAGAGTTTCCATCTAGTCCCCTTAAGTGCTCAATCAAATTCCTCATTCTGGCCATTTCCCCACTCAAACTCTAAACCCATAAATGGATGTCAAAGTCTTTTCATATACTGTAATATCTTGTCTTATACAGCAAATGGGTAAAATTGCACAATATGCTGTGTGCGGTTTGTGTTTTTCGTGCAAAAGCGAAGCAAAGACACACCTTTTTATCTGTCTGGCTCTGTCAGTTATTAGTACTCAGCAGGGTAAAAACAGAATTGCTATTCCACATCTCACATAATAATACACCCTGAGGTTCCTTGGTAAATGAAAGGCACTTAACACAAGTGAAAAGCTTTACAAACTGCTGTAAACAGGTGGAGGAGAGGTTATCTGAGTTGCTGAGGGAGTTTTGACTAAAGTTTAATAATGATCCATATTTATGGAGGCTTTTTTAATTTTTTATCTATGATTTATTTGAATTTTCAAAGTCATTGTTTTTAGTAATATAATGATTTTGTTGGCTGTTGAAATAGTTTTTACTGCATCTACTACATCACAAACTTTTGCAATTTAGAGTGGTTAATTACCTTCATATTTGACCATTTTTTGTATCTATGTGTTTTGGACATGATAGTTTGACGTTTGAAAACAGTTTTCAGAAACTATGTAGTATGGCATTGCTCGATTTGATATTGTATGTGACTAACATCCTTTCTCTATGTAAGTTTTAAAATGCGGCGTTTGTTTACTTTTTTAGCATGTTGTGTTTATTTATCTTGTGATATTTTCAAAATTTACATGAGCCTCTTAAACACCTTTGAATATTACCAGACAGGCAACACCTGATGACACGAGGATTTCACTGCTTAGAAGAAGATAATGTTGAGTGGCTGTAAATTATTTTCCAAAATTTAAAAGTTCCTTTTTCATATTGGTGTGTGGTTTAACAACCACTTGCATGAAAATATGTATAGTGTTATTAAACATTGTCGGGGTGTACCTGAGACTGTGTCCCATTTTTGAATCAAGGTTGAATCCACATTTTTCATAAGATATAATTAGACAAAGTTCCTTTTCCCTACATTCAGGTGATGATGGGTTGTGTGATTACAAACATTGTCATACCAACGGATAGATCCCTGATAGTCATATTGTTTTTGTATCAGCGGTTACTTTTGTTTTTCAAAACTGTCCTTGAAGAATTTATGGATTTTGTAACGACTGCAGCCCTGTGAAATTGAAATTTCCAGTGATAAATGAGAGCCACACCTTATTTCAAAGGATGTCAAACTATAGTTTAAAGACAAGCTCTTGACAAGAATTTATTCAATAATGATCGCACTTATCAGAAACATTTAGATACGGCATATATGTCTTTTTTTTTTATCAAGCAACACACTTTCTACTGGCATGAAAAACTCCCAAGAGTTTAATTCCAGTACCCCAAACAGTTAACACAAGATCTTTCTCAACTGCTATTTTATAATGCGGATTTCTATAAATATTGTCTCTGAAATCATATGGCTAAAAAATAATTATTCAACTTTTACATACAGGAATTTGATGCTATCTTAAGATTAGGGAAGGAAAATGGATGCCCACCTGTTCCCAGTGAGACGAATCAAGGCAGGGAATTAGCCACGGTGTCACGATAGCCCCAAGTCACCAAGAGAACGGTTGGCAGCTGACAGCAGTTAATTGGAAAACTAATGAGGTCCGGAAATCCAACCTGGACCCTAATGGACTTCAATATGTGTGAATGTGAGAGTGTGTGTGTGTGTGTGACAGAGGGAGTGATGATGTCCGGTGAGAAGTCAGGCTCGTCAAGAGCAGATGCTCACAAAACAAACAGACAAAAAACTGTCAAAGAAAACCTCAAGTTTTTTTGTTTATCTCCTCGGCTAGGTGGATTTTTCTGCACAGATGTTGATGATTCATTACAATGCAGTTAGTCTATCAGTTATTCTCAATTCTGGCCAAGGTCTTAGAAATATCTGGACATTTTTGGTTAATGCCTTACATAATTAAAATATACTGAAAGCATGCCGAGGGTACGTGCATGATTTCTGCGCCAAACCAGCCTTCAGAATTCTAGCAGATTTAATTTGACAAAGTAGATGCTCTGACAGTAATGCTGCAAAAGTTGCAGAGGATTCAAAACACACACACACACACACACACACACACACACACACACACACACACACACACACACACACACACAATTTAAACTTTGAGACTTTTTAAATTAGATATTCCTTTTAGCGGAGCACAGAAGATGAGATGAATGGAGAGAGAGAAAGAGAGAGAGAAAGAATGGACAAGGAAAAATGGAGGCAGAAAATACTGGAGAAAAAATAGGAGGATACAAGACATATGACCCTGACCATGACACTGAAATGCCAGCAGGCAGGTTGTATCTCTGATTTAATGTTCAAGGCAACACAGACATGAAGCTAAAAGAGTAATAAAAAACTGAACATCATGCTCAACACAACGCTTATACCAGCTACCACACACACACACACACACACACACACACAAGCACACACATGCACGAGCGCAGGCACACAATTACCTGAAGGCCATCAAAAGGCCTATCGCAACTTGCCTCTTGAAAGCAGAGAGACCACAAAAAACAGATTATAGAAAAAGCAAACACAAAGAGGGGAGTTGAAAGGGATACAGAGTAAGAGAAAGACAAAGAGCAGTAACAAACAAATGGCAGAGAGGGGAATAGAGGAAATGGATTAAGATATTTAATGGAGAAAAGAAAAAAGAAATGAAAAGAAGATGTTTGCGGAGAAATAAGCCATTGTGTGAAAGATATGAAAAAAGACAAGGACAATAATATGAAGCTCACAGGGGATTTACTTTAGATGACTGGAGTTCATTATGTCTATTACAATGGTAATGGTTTAAAAAAAAGGTATAGGTATAAAGGTATGCATGAACAGCATTTTATAAGTGTTCAGAGTTTCATTTCAACTTGTGGAAATGTCATTTTGGGAAAATAGGGGTATTGGGATGTTGTTGCTATCTATACATACATATCCCTTCATTTTTTAACACAATGTTCATATTGGTCATTGCTTTCATTTTTTTTTTTTTTAATTTTTAACACATTCATTATATCATTTTATACCCTCAAAAACCAGGCTTGATACAGCCGATATTGCAGGGATTCTTAAAAAGGGTTGTGTACCCCATAGCGTACATTGCGGTATGTTGGATATTTAGAAAGACAGTTTAATTGAATTTAAAAAAAGAATGACATTTTCCATAATTCCTAAGCTTTAGATTTGCCTGCTGTAAAGACCGAAAAATAGCACTCCATCATTTGATCTGTAGGTTGGCTGTACAAGTTTCAATTTCAGTGACTTATATGATGTTCTAGTATTGTTCAAGTTAGGTGCTAATGTTCATGACATTGGGTGATACTTGGCACTGTTGGCACTCCTGATATTGGTGTACATAATGGTTATGTTGCTTGCACTGCGTTATATAATTTAGTGAAACACTGGAAATTCTGTAACTGCATGAATTTCACTGGACTAATTGGTATTTCCCAATTATTAAATGTATTGACTTTTAGTAAATTTCCTCCTGTTTTCTGAGAGCGTCATAATCTCTTATCTAAGTGTAAAATTCTCAGGGGTACAATTGACAATTAGTCAACCACTAGCCAAGGATATTTGCCTTAAGCCTGGGGTAGTATGTCAAAGGCATGGCAGGAAAGTGAGGATATTTAAAGAGACGTTACATCAGGGTTGGATAAAATTTAGATTTAACTCTTATTTCTATGCTGTTGTGTTCGTGTTCTCATTTAAATAACATCATGACCTTGTGCCCGACATTGTCTCATTTTGTCTTGTCACCAGAATATCCCTGACTAGCTCTGCCACATAGTCTGATAGACTTCTAAAGCTGTGCTGTGGGATCTGACACAGAGAGATTGGCAGCAGAGCCTTTAATTCCAGTAATGTTTGAGATAGGGCCTTTAGCCATCACTCAAAGGCTGGATTGGTTTGAAATCTGGAAATATGAGAGGCTCTGTCAAACTTTTTTTTTTTTCCAAACTCCACCACTCATTTGAACCATGTCATTCCAGAACAATATTTACGGGGTAGCAAGGAAACTTGTCCTGCAGGGAAAGTCGACTGCCATTCCGAAATTCTGTTGTCACAAAGTGCCTGCTCTGTAACAGCATTTAGTTTGGTAGTTCATGTCATTCCCACAAATAGCAGGACCCACTGTTCTGCAGCACAGCATTGTCCAACTTAATAGGAAGAGCCACAACATTTCGGTTCACCAGGAGGAAAAGGATGACTACAGCCCATGAGTGGACGTAGTCTTGGTTACAGGTTAAGACCTGCAGTGTTTGCATTGACACCAGTGATGCTCGGTCTCAATTTAACTGCTAACAATCAAAAAAGAACAACCTGAAATATCAGACATTTTTGTCAATGTGTCATTTCTACGTCTAGCTGACAGCTTTAGTGTTCAGTATGAAACAAACGCACCACTTCTTGTGGGCTAATGAAATACAGTGAATGATAGCCTTCAGTACATGGGGAGCCTACTTCAGTCAGATGTTATTAATTACAGTTTAACTCTCCCATGTACACGTTGTACCTTGCAAAGTGTAAGAATATTAAGGGAACATAAGACATTTCGAATGGTAATTAAAGCAGTAGGTTATTAAACTGTGTAAAACTTCAGTTCAAAAAAAGATGGCAAACAACAGATTTATAATTGTAGGAGTTATGACATGATGATGCTGATTAGACGCAATTGCTGAGTGCGCATGCATTACGAAGACGTGTCCATGATTCAACTTTGTTTACAGCATTGACGATATTTTTCTAAATAAATGGATATCAAAAAATTGTGTTCAGTTGCCCAATGTGCATTCATCTGCGCTTTGATACAATTGGGTTGAAATCAAATAAATCACAAAATTAAGCCATATTTGTGGAATAGTCCACTTGTAAACCACAAACAGAATGCAGTGTCCATACACAAATGACTAATAACCTCAACAGCTACTTTTTCCATATCCCATCTATTGCACAATCTTGTTTGAGCATACTCAATACTTTATATAAAACTGGCAATTGCATTGGATTTCCTTTAGCTTTACAAAGAAAAAAACATTCTTGCTAGAGTTCTCAACATCTACTCTTTTGTAGAGCTTACAATATTGACAAAAGTTCAATTTAAAAAAAAAATGTATGATACTCAATTATAAAGAAAAAAATCTGCATAAAAAACATTTTCTGAGGACATTTATCCCCCACCCACCTAATCCATCATGTATGTCACTACATCCTTTTCAAGAATAAAGAAACACCCTTCAAAACAGTCTGTTGGCAGTAAAGCTCAGTGTGCAGCTGGCACGAAACCTATGTTTGAGATGGTTGCATGAGTGTGGGCTAAACCTTGGGTTCAAGCAGAGTGTCATAGAGAGCGTGGGACTCCTGCGTTACGACATTGACATAAAAAAAAGCCACAGCCTTTGATTTCATGTGCACACGCACGCACGCACGCACACACACTTCACTTTCTTTCCTCCCTGCTTTTATTACGAGTAGACATGAGTTAGAGCCTTCCTGTGTATTTAAAAATCTGTCTTGTACTTGTTCACTAAATGATGAATGTTACCCAGCCCCTTTTTTGTCTGTACTGTGTGTATGTGGCAAAACACAACATGGAGCTCTGACAACTCGAATTATATCATCATACATTACCACCAAAGCACAGTGATGTGCTTTATCTCTTTTTCTAATCGGTAGATGTTGTCATCTCTATTATTAAAAGTCAGCCGTTCTGTGTTTGCGATAGCTTTGCCTCAGATGACCAAAGGTTTTCTATGTCAGGCTGTAATTTTTATTTATCGTGCTGCTGAATCATATAGCGTCAAGTTTTGTGATACATAATGACAATTTACTTTTTCCGTACGGACAAATATGGGCATTTAATCCGATTGCCTTCTGCCTTGTCAGTGCCTCAGGGAAGACCAGTCCAATCATTAACACAGTCATAACACCTCAGTCTTCATCTCCAGCAATCCAAACAGTTTGCAGAATAATGTCTAGTTTAGTGCTTTTCGATGTCTGAGCAAATAGAGGAATTGGAATCCCCACCCCGACCCCTACAGTACAAACCTTGACATGAATTTAGCCTTGACACAAAATAAACTGAGAAGGAAGTCCCCTCTAGCCAGTGATTCTCCAGAAAAATACCTGAACAAATATGTGGTTGTGTGGATGACCCCATGTGTCATCACGCTTTTGGTACACTGCTGCCCCTCTGGGATTGAAGCAGCTGTTAGAATTTTACAAATTGGCAGGAAAACACAGTCCTCACACTTGGAATCTAAAAGCTAATGCTACAAAAATGTCAAAGACTAGCTATTAGGTGGAGTTTGTCGAGCCAAACATAGGGAGGCAAAATATTAATGGAAATTAAATTTTGTAACTTGTCATGGACATTTTGAAAATATTTGTTTGAGTTGGGTGAAATATTAAATAAACAAGATATAATCCATTATTAGCCACCCTTGCGTGACACATTGCACTTGCAGAATAACTGCATTATTGCTTAATAAAAGTATCTCTTCATAAAACTGTCCACAAGCCCCAACAGCGTGAAAGTACAATCATAAAATTTCAGCCTGTTATAAGTTTACTGTACAGGCCTATTTGTTTGGACCGGACTACATTGTTCCACTGAAAAGTTTCAAGTAATGTTATAAATTATACCAGTCTGCACAAATGACTACACATGGACACAAATGAGCATGTGACAGAAAAGATTTCAGTTAACTGAAACAGTAAAATGTGTGAGTTCTGTGCTTGCTTTTTTTTTTGCACATGTTGCTGAGAACATTAAGGAAGTTTATGTCATAAGTTTGGTGCAATCTTTCCCCAGAGAAGTTAAAGAATCTTTGGTTTGCTTTACAATCAATACAGAGAACATAATATTACTGCTTCATATTCCAATTACTTCATTGGGAGATAGAAACATTTTTATCATATGTGATTATCATTAATCATCATAATACTTTACACTCGATGAGAAATGCACAAAGGATTAGTTAGGCCAAGTGTGAGGACTGATAATCTCCTGTGCTAGATATACCGTATATTTGAGCTTTTGAATCAATCTTTACAAACATATTATCCCCTGATTTACTGAAATGGTTTCCGACCGATGAAATCCGGCCATCTGTTTGACTCACAGTTTCAGTAAGTTGATCAGAGGGAGGAAAAAATTGTACTTTAAAAAATTTAAGACGGATACATTTTCTATTTTAAAGTGTAGATTTATCAAGGATTATAGCAGTGAGTTTGCTCGCTCACTGCCAGCGATTACAAACTCTCTGGACATGTGGACATGGTTTTGTGAGTGTGTGAGAGTGAGAGTCATTGAGAGAGTCCTGGGTCCCAGTCACTGCCAAGACAGCTTGAATAGTGAGAACAGATGGCTGCCCGCTGGGTTTTAGGGTATGCACGCATGTGTATGTGTGTTTGTGTGTTATAGAGAAATTCTCTAGATTAGTGGCGAGCATGTGTGAAAAGTGAAAGTGGATGGTAGTTGATGTCTTTGCAGGCGTTTTGATGAAAATTCCTGGTTGGCAGCACAAATTTGACCTCCCACTGAAACACATGACAGATCTGTGCTTCACACTCGACAAAGCCTGAAATCACTATGGTCCTCAAAGCTTCAGAAATCTCTCTCTCTCACACACACACACACACACACACACGTGCGCACGCTCACGCACACACACAAGCACAGAAGTGGGGAAGACAAACTGGGCTACACGGTTGAAAAATAAATCTTGAGTGGGTGTATCAATGTTTTCCTGAACCTATTGCACACATTTTTGAGGGGAAACAAAATCAATCTTTCATTCTAGTGATGAAATACATCAAGGTGTGGTAAATGATCCATAAATATTTGTATGGGATCATGGTTCTTGAGGGGATCACATATCAATCTCCACACCATTCAAGTTTAATCTGCCTCATTAAGACTAAAAAAATTACTTTTTATGACGCCTCTATTTGAAGGAAGGTTAGAGGTCAATAACACTCTTGAAACCCCCACCTGCGATGTTAATCAGATATCTCTAAAACTCCAAGGTAGAAAATTAGAGCCAGTCTCCAAAAGGCCTTCTCATGACCTACTAATGCTCTAAATATCTACAGAAATAGAGGTGTGATAAAGTGTCCTCAAAAATACAAGCAATAGAGCTGAAGGGATAAAAATATAATTAACTACTCATATCTTCTCCTGAGTCCTTCGGCTCCCTCATTACGCACATTCTCATGAGACGTTACTTGATCTACTGCAATGGTCTAGCCAGGTATCCACTATTTTGATTTGTTTTTGAATATTAAAGTTATGTTATGTCTCATTTCAGCTATTACCATGCAACTGTCAGCGCTACAGGAATTCGTAGCAATACATCATTTGCTCCTATTCCTCTCAACTCTCATATCCTCCCTCGCTCTTGTCTACTGTCTCTGTGACCTTCTGTCTCTCGAAACAACCTTGTTGTGATTTGGCCTTATGTAAACAAAACTTGACATGACTTAACCTTTTTTCCTCTTGTTTTTAGAAAAAAAACCCAAAAACTAGTCAAATTAGAAACACACTGAAAGACGAATGTCATTTACCTTTCTTTCGATTACCATTTTGGTTGTTAATCCAATGATTCTCTACTTGCCTCTGCCAACCTTATTGTGCTTTTTCTTAATAATGTATCTTTTTTTTTTTTTTTTTTTAATAATTTTATTATGTCACTCGCCTGATCTTGATTCACAAAACTGTCATTTGCTAACCGCAAAACAACCAACATATAAACGATATGCCTAATTGTTTATGGAAGAAAGATTTAATCTTTCAATTCTAATTCTAACTTCACCAATGCATCCTTGCAAATCAGCTTCAGAGCCATAAATTGATATTAATTACATTTAACTTGGCAACAACTTACATCTTCATATTCTGATGCAGATGCAACTTCATTCATATTATCAGAAGTCATGCAATGTAAGATTCATTGAAAGGTGATCAACAAGGCAATAAGAAATGTGTCATATTAAACTGATACCATTCATTTTATCTCTCTGTGTAACCATGATGTTTTACGGAAAAATGTTATGCAATACCCCACGTTTAATTAATTAAATTGTCCACGCCCTTATGCCTCACTAATTGTGTCAGTGCCGATCGCTGCAAAACAGCAATGTTTGGAATAGATTTAGCCATCAAACACATTAGCAGTGCATATGACATATACTTTTAGATTATATTCTGGCCACTTATACTTCTCACTATTTATCTATTTGCCACCCTGCCTTTCTGTGTGTTGGCAATTCAAAAGTTTGACCTTGTACATGCGGCCAAATCAATTGCTACACATCTGGAGCCAAAGCCCAGAGGCTCAGCTGTGGGTCTCTCATACATCAAAAGCGCAGGCACAGAATTATGCAATGGCCTTATAGGCAGAGGTTTGGAGTTACTTGTATAAATATTTTACCAGAAGTCATTTCCAATTATGCTTGAGATGGCTACTGCTCTCACATACAGACGGATGCACACACTGTGAAAGAGGGAAAGAAATTGGTTTGATGGGACACAGCGAAACTTAAAGGAGGGAAAAAAAGGATAAGTCAGTTCTGTGAGATAAATGCCATCTCTGTCTAAAAAAAAATGTTGATCAATGACTTCAAAAATAATAAATAAATGGTTATTTTGAAGCAATGGTCAACCTCCCAGAAGAAATAAACAAAAAAATGAAAAAAAAAAAAAAAAACATTCATCCAGGTGATTTTTAGGTTCTTTTTCTTCCAGTATGTATATCTGCAGATATTACAAAAAATTAAACAATAATCTTATCATAAGATAAATTGCTCTGTTAATTTCCTTAAAGTGTGTAAACCGTATATTCAAGGACCTATTTTTTTTTCTTCTTCTGAGCAATTCAGTAAAAGTAAACCATTTAATAAAACATTTGACCTTTCCATATTCATTCACCCCATTTTGAGAGTCAGTCATCCCGGTTATGGTAATTTCTTGTCGAAATCTTCTTGTCATGGCAACTGGACTTGAATTTCTGCACTCTGAAGTTGAGAACCGAAGTAGGCTCTTGGATGAGGGGTGAAACATCTTCAAGTGAAGAAATCCAAGTCCAGTTGCCACGACAAGGAGGTCTCACCTCGAACGGGAACAAATCTTATTTTATAAATCCCAATTATTTGTGTATATTGTGCCTACCATACCAGCCCGTTAAACAATTAACATATGATATGTTGTTGTTTAATTTTTCGACAAGTGTACACAAATAAAAAATATTTATTTAATCACAGTCATTACACAACATTAAAATAAGATTTGTTCCCATTCATATTGAAATCGCCTTGTCGTTGCAACTGGACTTGAATTTCTTCACTTGAAGACGTTTCAACCTCATCCAAGAGGTTCTTCTGTTTAAATGACCTGTGGGGAGTTTCTGAATATGACTGCCAGGGTTTTGGGTGGGTCTAGGTTATGGTGGTTTGTTATGCAAATTGGGGAATTGATCAGCAAAAACTAAAACTAAGGGGGTTGTTATGCTAATATGTGTCATTCGTTGGGGACAAAGGAGCAACTTTTAGGGATTAGCTGGACTGGGATGTAGAAAGGTAGAGCTAAACAAAGGAGTGAAACCTGTTGTCACATGAACTGAGGCTCAAGTGTAAGTTACCGGGGGCTGGTTTTGGTGGTGACTCGAGGTCAGAAAAATAGTTTCTGGTAGACTGAGTGCGATTTTGTGATTGCCTCCATCACTGTCCGCATCATCAGCATGGACTTTCTGTGCACGAATGGTCTCCTCGTGGACGTGGCAAACTGCCATTTAATTGATACAGTCTTTTGCTATTTTTCTTTTTGTAACAGGGTGAGAGCTGGGCTGCTAGCAGATGCTAACTTTTTAGCAATTTGGGATGTTTACCAACGTTTGCTGGTGGATTTTCCATTGCTACGGTGTCCATAGCATCGACAACTGATTCATCTGACATTGCTGTGTAAGTCTAATGTTTTTGACAGGGAGTTGTCGACCCTGCATCGGGCGAAGTGTCATTTCCGGTTCCTGCTGGAAGGCTCCTCCTTCACTGTCTATGTGGATCACAAGCCACAGACTTTTTGCATATCCAAAGTGACTTAGCCGTGGCACCACCTAGCATCCATTTTGGAGTACTCAACGGGCATTCAGCATGTGGCTGGGAAGTCCAACCCTGTTGCTGATTGCCTGTCACATGTGCTTGTGTGCCCCTTGCATGTTGGGATGGAGTTCTCGGCTGTTGCCGCCAACCAGCCCGGCGACCCAGACATCCTCACCCTGAAATCGATGCACACTGGCCTCACACTGGAGGATGTGAAGGTGCAGGTAGGTAGTCCTGCTCTCCTTCGTGACGTATCCGCTAGCCCAGTGGCTCCAGTGGCCTGGAGTTGTCGTGTTTCGGTTAACTTCTTCTCACACTCAGGAGGTCAGGTATCGGTGAATTTGGGGAGTTCAAAGTTTGTCTGGCCTTGCATCCGTAAGGACATCAAGGAGTGGGTGGCTGGCATGCCAGTATGCTAAGATTTACCAGCACGATAGGGTACCCCTCGAACTGCTTCAGATTCTATACAGGCGCTTTGACCATATCCGTTTGCCTGAGAGATCTGCTCCGCCACCCCATCCGGCGGTGGATCCTTTCTTGCCCAGCAGATCTCGGGTTCCGGGCCCCATTCATCACTGATTTACACGGTCTTTTGTGACTGCAGAGCTCATTTTGTGTTTGTGCGACATGACGCTCACCGCTCGCCTCTTCAACCCCCGTGCGATGAGCCATTCCGGGTTTTCGAGACAGGCGTTGAAAGTTTTGTGCGGGATATGGCTGGACATAGGGAGCAGGTCACGCTGGATCATCAGAAGCTGGTGCAAAGGATGGCCGGGGAAGTTGTGTTTCCTTTCCAGGTTCCCCGTTGAGGTCGCCCTCCTTCCAGGACCCCAGCATTGCCTCCACAGGTCCTTCGTCCTGCTGCTTCTACCGAGGGATGACACAGTCGAAATGGCAAGCTGCTCAGGCTGCCTGGGTGGTCAGGGGGAGGGGGAGTTGTGTGGTGGACACTAAGGGGCATGTCCCCTCACCCCACAGGATTGGGGGCTGGGGCGTGGTTTAGGATGGGGGCATTACGGTCTAAGGAAGATCACTGTCGTTAAAGGAGTAAAGTTGGAACTCCCCTCATCTCCGCAATCCTTCCTTTTCACACCGCAGTCTATACTATAACTATAATCGCCTCTCCCATCTAAACCTTTATGAATACTATATGGATCCCTAACAGGCATCGAAATCTCACAGTCCATTAAACCCTCCCGGCAATGTTTGCTTGGCATTCACTGGAGGTACGTTAGGAAAAAAGTTCAAGTTGAAGCAAACTTTATTCCACTGTGCCTTCAAACTCTATAGTACTACATATGCAAACACTGTGGCATCTAACCATGACCAGGCCCCCATGTGGGACATTGGTACTGACCCTGCCTTAATTCAGCCTGCATAAAGTTACACCTGAATAAACGTACAATATTGCCCTCTCTTTCCTCCTCATTGTGCACATGCGCATGCACCCACAGACCACAAATATTCATGAATGATAATTTTCAATTTGCTTCATATTAACACAGAGATGTCACTGTTTTTTTGTGGATTCTGTGGACACACACCATTCGGGGACCATCTACCCCATGTTCCCGGGGGAAGAACAAGAAGATGTATCTCACTATCCCATGGCGACATGAAATTAACAAAAATAATAACAAAGTGCACATTAAACGGTCTTCTTCCTCTTCTCCCTTTGGCTTTTTCCTTCAGGGGTTGCCACAGTGAATCAACCTTCTCCATCTAGCCCTATTCTCTGTATACTCCTGTCTCCAACCAAGTACCTTCATATCCTCTCTCATTACATCCATAAATCTTCTCTTTGGTCTTCCTCTACAACTCCTGCCTGGCAGCTCCAATTCGATTATCCTTCTACCAATATATTCACTTTCCGCCTCTGTACATGACTGAACGATCTCAGTCTGGCTTCTCTGACCACTTCTCCAAAACATCTAACATGTCCTCTGATAGATACATTCCTGATCCTATCCATTCTTGTTACGCACAAAGAGAACCTCAGCCTCTTCATCTCTGCAACCTCTAGCTCTGCCTCCTGTCTTTTTGTCATTGTTACTGTTTCTTGGGCATACAGCATCCCTGCTCTCACCAGTCTTGTACACCTTTCCATTCAATCTGGCTGATAGTCTTCTATCACATAGTACCCCTGACACTTTTCTCCATCCAACCTGCTTGAACCTGTCTCTTTACCACTTTTACAAGCTCTCCATTGCTCTAAACTGTTGACCCGAGGTACCTGAAATCCTCCAACTTCTTGATCTCCACTCCCTGTAGCCTCACCGTTCCACCTGAGTTCCTCTCATTCACACACATATATTCTGTCTTGCTGCAATTAACTTTCCTTCCTCTCCTTTGCAGCGCATACCTCTACCTCTCTGGATTTTCCTCAACCCGTTCATTGATATTGATGGAGTCCTTGATGTGGGTCATGACCAGCCTCTCGAAGCACTTCATGACTATTGGGGTTAAAGCAACTGGTCAGCAGTCATTCAGGTATGTCACTGTGGAGCACTTGGGGACTGGCACCATGGTGGCAGTCTTTAGACATGTGGGGAGAGATGCCAGTGACAGTAAGGTGTTCAGAATGTCTGCCAGCACCTCAGATGGCTGCTGTGCACAATCCTCCAGTACCTGCCTGGAATGTTGTTCCCTGAAGGGTCTGCTGTGGTCACACTGATGGGCGTGTCAGCTGGTGTTTGAATAAATCTGGTGGTGGGGGTGATGTCAGGATCCTCAAAGCTGGTGCAGAACCTGTTGAGAGCATATGGCAGTGATGGGTCCCCTGGGCATTGTGCATCTCTGGTGTTATAGTCTGTAATGCACTTAATGCCCTTCCACATGCGCCGGGGGTCTTTGGTGGCGAAGTGGCCTTGAATTTTCCCACCGTATGTGGCTTTGGCCTTCGCGATGCCTGCAGTCAGTTTCTTCCTTGCCCCCCTGAGCACAGAGGCCTCCCCTGCCCTGAACGCAGCATCCTTAGCTTTTAGCCGAGCTCTCATGTCACCATTCAGCCAAGGTTTCTGGTTCGGATGGCAGGCTGGTGTTCTGGTGGCGGTGACATCAGCAGTACATTCGGAGATGAAGCCAAGGACTGAGGGGGTGGATTCCTCCAGGTCCAACTCTCCCTCACACGTGGCTGCTTCTTTGAAGACCTGCCAGTCTGTGCACTGAAATCAGTCCTGGAGCTCAGAGGCTGCATCTCTGAGGCAACACAGTGACTTCTTCCTTCTTTCTTTGACCTGACCCTTCTCAGCAGGAGGCGGTATGCTGGTGCCAGCAGGGCGGAAATGTGGTCGGCGAGGTCAAGATGAGATCGAGAAAGAGCTCTGTACGTGCTGCGAATGTTTCTGTACACACAGTCCAGAGTTTTGCCTCCTCATGTGGGAAAGTTGACTTGCTAGTAAAAACTGTGCACTGTATCTGCCAATTTCACATGATTAAAATCCCCTGCAAATATGTAAAAAGCCTCCGGGTGCCTCGTCTGCAACGAGCTAATGATGTTATGTAGCTCCTGGCGGGATGTAAACAATGATGACGAACACTGCGGAAAGCTCTCGCAGCAGATAGTATGGCTGACACTCCGCAGTCATAAGCGCTATCACCTCAGAGCAATGGGTTTTTACTAGTCCAAGGTTTCTTTACCAGTTTACATTCATGTACATACAGAGACCTCCTTCTTATATCTTATACGACCGGTGGTTGTGATCCACTCGGAAAAGCTTTAGGCCATTGATCTGGCACTGACATGAAAAGATGATAGAGATTTAACAGCATAAAAACTGAAATGAATAAATACATGTATTTTGAACATTGAGAGTTGTAGTAGAAGAAATAAGATAAACCATTAACATATTTATTCATTGTGTAATCCTCCTGGCCTGCTGGGGCTTGGGGTCATGCTTTCTAGAACACTAACACACACACACACACACACACACACACACACACACACACACACACACACACACACACACACACACACACACACACACACACACACACACTTTGTGGGGTATTCTAGTTAATCAATGAGGAGACACATTGTGATTCACCTTTTTTGATCTTCAAGGTTGAGGAATTTGTGGTCAAATTGCAGCAGGTCATTGTATGTGCCTGGTTTATCTTGTGATTAGATAGAGATTAGACAGGCTTAGATAGATTTGTTTGCAAATTTAAGTTACTGTGACACAATCACTGCTTTGTCTTCACCAATAAAGGGTTTAGTCTCTGCTTCCACTGCAGCACTTGAAAAGAATCTTGCATTTGTACCTTGAAAAGAGGCCAAAGCACTTGGTATTAAACTGTGGCAGTGAATTCAGGCTGCCTTATTACGACCATGAAATATATTCAAATGGCCCATTATTTGGAGCACTGGTCTTAACTCTAATTTGGATGTTGTGAATTTATGGTGAATTAATATCAATCAGCCTCACTTTCTATTTGATTTATTTATTAATTTATTTATTTATGGATTGTGTACATATTATGTATTTATTTATTTATTTATTTATTCTAAATAGGGATATTTTCTGAGCCCAACAGTGTACTGAAATATAAATGCCACCTTGACAACAAAATCAGCTATCTTTTCCCAATATACTGCTAACTAAGTCTTTCAATTTGAAAATGAATAAAATCTCTGAAGGAGAAAAAAAGATGCTATCACCATCCAAACAATATTTCTATTTTTCTTTCGGAGAAAAGACGATATGGTTGGAGGAGGTGCTTATATGTAATAATATCTTTTTTTCTTAAATAGAGATATAACTTCCATTTTCTCTTGACAGCTTATCACATCAGATAAAATTGCAATCAATAATTCAAATGTCAATGGTGACCTCTGTAGGTTGGAGTAAGCACATGCACAGCACGAATTGAAAACAGGAATTTCAGGGTCCTTCTTTTTAATGAAGCTGAAGTACACTTTATTTAATCTGTTGAATCTAGTTGGTGTGAGAGAAGAAGAGGCATAGGATCAGGTTAAGTGGGGGCAGATGATTGGCTTTGGTGAGCACTGAAGGGAACAGCCCAAAAGAAAAGAAGATATATCACTTTAAGGTCATAAAGTTCACAGAGGTAGCCAGCTAATATTTCCTTTTTCTGAGCTCACACATAAATAGGTCATGTGGCAGGCAAAAAACCCGAAAAAGAAAAAGAGAATTTAAAAGTGAAAATAATCTTGTTGGATTCCAAACTTTAGTCATATTAAAATGTGGCAGAGCAGGAAACATAAATTTCATGCCTGCTGAGTGAAGCAGTTCCATATGAATGACTGTCAAAATGAATCCCATCTGGCAGTACTCTCTAGTCTATATGTTTTTATATTTGATGTGAAAGAAAACAGACACTTTTGAATCAGATGTATTTGCCAGAGCAGAAACTTTCGAAGGGTAGTGGTGTGTATCTTAACTACATATTCTGCTGTGGCAAAGCTTTCTTCCCTACACACAACAGAAATGACAGAAAACATATTGTAGACTTATATCCATTAGGGTTCCTGACTTTTACGTCTTTTATTGTCTTTTTGATTGTTTGTTGTAGAATGTTCATTTTTGGCTATACTATAAGAATAAAGTTTGATATATACTGATTATGAACCAAAGTAGATTTTGTTCAATGACATTACATGCCGGAAATGAGGTACAGGCAGAAAAGAGGCTTAAAGGATGGCAGGCAGACTGGATAAAGACATACGACTAACCCTGAAGGACATTACCAACTAAAATAAATGAATTTCATCTTGAAAAAATGTGTCACCGTATGTAAAAGTCAGGTTCAGTCCATGTTAATAATTGAATTGCTTAACTTCTTCAGTTGGAAAATACTGCTTTCATGAAAAGGAGATGCTTTGCATTAGTTGCCTCATGTCACAAATTACATTTAGAATAAGAAACATGCATTCAGAATTTCTGCTTAAAACAGGAATTTTAACACTTCCACCCATTCACACTCAACACCAGCCTGGAAGAAATGGGACTCTTCAGTTTTTAGCTGTAACATGACATATTTCCCATAGAAGCAGGTACAGCTTTGGGAAGACTGTGTTTGATGTTTAAACATGACCATCATCTAATACACTCTGATGATTAAATTTACATGAATGCACTTTAACTGCCAAGTCAAACTGGACAGCTCCTTTGGGTTCCAAAACGCTTCCAACTTCAGCATTAAACTTTCCTTTTTCATCAAGAGGTGGACCTGAAATGGTATTAACGTATTACTACTTTTCTATCTATCTATCTATCTATCTATCTATCTATCTATCTATCTATCTATATGTTTGGGTAATTGTTAATGATCAAAACCATTCTTTATTTCTTGTGATCTCCACAGTAAAGAAAAATCTCCTTATCCTGCAGCGGCAGTGAAAACTCAGCTCTTCGCTCAATAAAGGATTGTACATACAACCAAAATATTTGTGAGTACAAACAACAATAAAATAATTGTAGAATAGATTCTTCATTTATTCCACAGAAATCAATGTGAATCACCAATATGAATTTTAAATATTTCCTTTTTTTGCTGGATATACTTTGTCTGTAATTTTGTAATATACTTCTTTGATGTTACTGTTTAGACAACATTAATTACCATATTTGATTCCAGTCTAAATCATTATGGAAAGAAGACCAAAAAAGCTATAGCTGTAGGAGCAGTTATACCAAAACACTTCTAATGTATTTACTTGAATTCTTGTCCTTTGTAATAGAATATAATAGAAGAGAATAGAAATGTATTAATCCGAAAGGAAATTCTTTTGCTGGACTGCAAAACATTACATCCATTCACTTGAAACATGATATTGATTTTATTGCTGTCAGGTCTCCTTCTTGCATAGAGCGGAGGTGTTATAAAATTTGATGGCCACAGGTAAGAAAGACCCACTGTGGTGTTTTGCGGTGCTCCTCCCTGGTCTCAGTCTATGGCCGAAGGTGCTCTGGTAGGACCCCAGTACAGCATGCAAGGGGTGAGAGGCATTGCCCTTGATACCGAGCAGCTTCTTCAGCATCCTCCCCTCGGACACCTCAACTAAGGAGTCCAATTCCCAGGATGGAGTCAGTTATGTTGGCTGCCTTCAGCCTACTGCCCCAGCACACTACAGCTTGACACCACTGTGTGATATAACATGTGCAGCATGGCTCTGCAGACGTTGAAAGACCTTAGTTTCCTTAGAAAGAACCAGTGGCTCTGACCTTTCTTGTAAATGGCGTCTGTGTTTCTAGTCCAGTCTAGTTTATTCGCTATGTGGACGCCCAGGTACTTGTACTCGTCCACAATTTCCACATCTTTCCCGTTGATGGAGATGGAACATGGACCGGTCCTCCGTTTCCTTAAGTCCACCACCAACTCTTTCGTCTTCTTACGTTGAGTAGCAGGTGGTTTAGTCTACATCACTCCACAAACCAGTCCACCACACTTCTGTACTGTCTCCTGGCTTCCACTGATACAACCCATGATAGCAGAGTTGTCCGAGAACTTCTGCAGATGGCAGGACCGTGAGCAGAAGCTGGATTTAGAGGTGTAGAGTGTGAACAGGAAGGGAGCCAGGACGGTCCCCTGTGGTGCCCCCGTGCTGCTCATGATCGTGTCAGACACGGTCTTCTGCAGCCTGTGAGGTATTCAGTAATCCAAGCCATTAGTGGAGCATCCACCCGCATGTCCAATAGCTTGCTCCCCATGCAAGTCAGGTCGAATGGCGTTGAGAGCAAAGTAAAAAAACATGACACATCTGGCCACCCCCACCTCAACTCGTCCCCCCTCCCACACCTGCAAGTCTTAACTGTTGTAATGTCTTATTATGTTGCTTATGTGCTGAGGATTTTTTTTTTCTAATCCCACACTGCGCCCCCCTACGGGAGCCAGGTTTGTGAGTGGCTTTTTTCTCCTCGTCTTCCCCCTTTCCCCTCTTTTCTTACACAACATGGCGCCCTTCGTGGCAGAGGTATTTGCTCACTCCGCAGTTGCATCCCAGCCAAATGCGCTGTAGACAGCCAAGTAAGAATTTCATTGTACAGGAAAACGCGTTTTCACACTGTACAAATGATAATAAACGCTTTGAATCTTGACTCTTTATTTCTCCATATGAAACTGAATAAAATCTTTCAGTTTTTTGTAAACTGTATTAGACGTTCCTGAAGTCAAAGACACATGAACAGCTCACGATACTCCTTTCGCTTTGGACAGTAGAGCTTGACCATTCAAGAGATATCCCAGAAATATTCAAAAAAAATTGTAATTTGTTCAATTATAGGCTCAGAGTTTAAGTTGTTATAGGATATTTCATTTCCATAAATGTCGAAACCCAGTATTCTTGACAGGATTACCAATATCTCAAATAGGTTGCATCTTTAAGTCAGTGGGAATAGTACCTACTTATATAAATTCATTTTTAGTGCTTAAATGTTTGAAACTGCAGGCTCTATTAGGACTGATTCTACTCTATGTCAAACCGAGATTGCTGAGATCTGTCCTTCTTTGACCAGGTATATATTTTTTGGTATGGGTTTTTATGTATCCAGATATCAATGAGGTCCATTCTACTACAGAAATTTAATTAATTCACTACTTTGTTTTTTGGAGGCCACCTGTCCATGGAGCCATATAATACTGTATTAAAATCACCTCCCCATAATACCGAGGCGGAAGGAAATTTCAGTAATAGCTGAATCACTTCACCGTCAATAGTTGAAAATAGAGTTTTGTTGTTTTGTTTATTGTTAGAGGCATATATGTTATAAATTACAAACTAAGAATGATCCGTTTCCACAAGACAAATTGTCCATTTACCATTCTTGTCTGAGACGTTTAATTATTTTACCTTTAAATTTTCCTTGCAATATAGCTACTCCTGCTGAACTGTCACTTCCATGTGACCACAAATGTTCCCCCCATTGTCTCCTCCAAAATGCCTCTGATTCATGGGTTTCCTGAATAAAATAAAAGTCATAACCTTTGTTTTGACAATACAGAAATAAACACTTTCCCTTTAACAAGTTTCTGACACCCCTGGCATTTACAGAAATAATAGAAATTGGCATCAAGCACACAAACAACCCAAAAATAATAACTTTGAATAGTCTTAAAATTCCCTGCTTGACAGTTAACTTAAATTGCAGGAAATACTGCAGGAATATTTTGCCATATCAATGTATTGCATACTGCATAAATCTACATAACTTTGGGACATAAAAGATCCATAACCTAGCAGTACACTACTCTTATCTTTATTTACTTCATCTTTTGCCTGTCACATTATTTAATTTGTTTTCCATTCATGAATGCCCAGTTTCCCACAGGCAGGCTTTGTCACCCTTCTTTCTCGCTGCTTCCACGACACGCCACAGGCGCGGCCAGGTGAGGTCAGATCCTTCTTGAAGCGCAGATGGTTATTCTTCAGATATTTGTTCGTCTTTCCACAAAACATTTCTGGTCATTCTAGATTTGAAACTGAAGATCACTGGATGTCGCGGCTGATCTTGTCCTCATTCTGTGGGTCTTCCAATTCTGTGAGAAATATCCACCGCATCTGAACCTGTTCGGCCTCCACGACAGGAAGTTACAGCTCGACAGATACTCCGGACTTGTGCTTAGATGCTGGAATCTTTTCCAGGAAGGCAGTGAAAATGAAGATTGTGTCGGCATCGTGATCAATTTCCTTCACTGTCTGCTCCATCTCGCTCATTTTCTTCTGGAGCACTTTGCATGTGTTTGTCAGAGCTATGATTTGAGTTTTTAAGTTGAAAACTTCTTGATGATAGAAGTTTAGTGACTCTTTTAAACCATCAATCTGAATTGTGTTGTATTGAACAGGTTTATCTGTTTTGTCAGCCCTTTCATTTATCTTTTTGGTGACATTTGAGATTATTGTGTTTTGTAGCCCATATAGAGTTGGTTGTTCTTGAGGTCATAACAGTTACATTTGCTTTTTTAGCGGTATCGGTAGGTGTGTTTAGAGAAGAAACACATTCATCCTCGTCGTCACTCCGGACGACTTAAGAAAACCCTTTTTTTGATGTTTCATTTATCTTTGAAAGTAACACCATCTATATCTTCCATGTGGGACATTTCAAAGTTCTCAGACTCCTCTGTACATGTCCTAAACAACCTCACACTGTTTCTGTAACTGTTCCTCTGATGGACTCATTCCTGTTTCTGTCCATCCTCCCAAAGACAACCTCAGCAATTTCATTTTTGCTCTCTCCAGCTCTGCTTCCTGTCTTTTCTTTAATGCCTCGGTAGCTAAACCGAAAATGATCTCTGGTCTCACCACCAATATACACCTTTGCTTTCGTTCTTGCTGGTTTTCCCCGATCACATTTTCAAAAATTCGGTTACAAAATCTCTAACTGCTACAACTACATACTCTACAACTTCCACTTTGCATTTACCATTGAACGACTACCTAAAGTCCACCTTTCTAATGTCTGATGGGAAGTTGCTCCGGAAGGTTATGGTGTTTACAAGTGATAATTGTGGAGAGGAGGTTGGTCTTATTTTATCTGAGGTGTGAAAGAAGAGGTTGGAGAAGGATTGCTATATATGAGGGGAATAACAATATTGATCTTTGTATGTGATGAACAGGGGTGTTGAAAGATACGTTTCATCAACATATATCACAGTATTATCTGTATTATATAGCAAAAAATAAGCTTGTTGGTTTACCTATGAAAATTAGACATTTTGTAACTGGAGCCATGATAAGTAAATGTTGAAAGAACCCTCTAGAGTTAAATTTATCCTTGAAGAAAAAATCTTTATCGACATTTTTGACTGGAAGGTGACTTTCATCATAACTGCACAGATGGCTTTCAATCTGGCTGCGATAAAATTTGTCACATCATTCGTCATGTCATTGTTGTTTTCATCTCTTAATCAGAAGTAACTGTAAGGTATGAGCTAGAAACATTTATTCTTCAACTCTGATATGCATCCAAGGGGAGAGGATATACACTGTTTATACAGTTAACTGACACTAGGGCTTCTTTATTTAATATTAGTGATTAATACTTTGATGAGCAATACCTTGATCTCTCTTGATTTGTCCCAATATGGCCAGCTTTGATAACTCAATTTGTTGAAACAACACAGTTTGGGTGACAACTACCTTCATTAAACTTCTAATTATCTAATTAAACATGAGAACTTTGACTGACACATTAGTTATAATTTCATGTGTTGGTTACTTATGATAGATGAAAGAAATATTTTGCCCAAGAAGAGGCAAAAGTGGTTTTTGTATCCTTAAGTGAAATTTTGATCAGCCAAAAAGGGAAAGCAACATCCATCCATCCATCCATCCATCCATCCATCCATCCATCCATCCATCCACCTGTCAAAGGTAGAGAAGCTAGAAAGAATGCTGAACTCAGTTATTAGGAAATGGCTTGGAGGCACTGAGCATGGCCTACTCAGACTCAATGTCGCCCCAAATCAGGGGGGCTGTTCCTTCCAGTCACGCCTTTCCAGGTATTGCTGTCACTGGCCAAGTGAGCATTGAAGTCCCCCAGTAAGATGAGGGAGTACCTGACTCCCGCATGCACTCTAGCAGCCCCTCTCGGGACCCCAAAAAGGGTGAGAAGTCTGAACTGCTGTTGGGTACATAGGCAAACACAACAGTCAGAACCCGTCCCCCAACCCAAAGGCTGAGGGAGCTTACCCAACCGGGTCGGACCACAACATGCAGTTGAAGGGCAGTCAAAATGTCCACACATGCCTGGGAGCGCTCGCAGGGGGCAACTCCAGAGTGGAAAAGAGTCCAATCCCTCTCAGAGGCCTGATTCCAGAGCCCAAACCATGGGGGGTTGTGACTATATCTAGCCGGAATCTCTCAGCCTCTTGCACTTGCTCAGGCTCCTTCTCCGCCAGAGAAGTAGCATTCCATGTTGCCAGAGCCAGCTTCTGCAGCTGCGGCTTGGAGCCCCATGCCCCCTGCTCCGACAACATCCAGCTCACATTGCACCCGACCCCCATGGCCCCATCTATGGTTGGTGACCCCAAGGGAAGGGGGACCCATGTTGCCCTTTTGGGTTGAGCGCAGCCGGTCAGGCCCGGCCACCAGGTGATCACTATTGAGCCCCATCCCTGGGCCTGGCACCAAGGAGAGGACTCCAGTGGCCATGTCCCAGGTCTAGTTGTCTTTTTCATCATTTGGTGGACTTCTTAAGCCATGTTTTGTCTGGTCCCTCAACCAGGAACTGTTTGCTTTGGGTGGCCATACCAGGGGCATAAACCCCTGCAACATAGCTCCCGGGGATCTCTGGGACACAAACCCCTCCTTACATTTTCCTTTATTCCTATGCAAATAACTATTTGATGAAGTTTGAATGCCAGATGGGAGCCACTGAGAATATAATTTTAATCACCTTGTTGTTCCCAGTAAAGTAGCCAAGTTGTTATCTTCATCGCTCTGAAATCAAGAATACTAATGTTGTCTCATTAACTAACTGAACCTGCTGTTGAATATTTGAATTAAAAACAAAAAACAAACAAAAAAATGCTTATACTAACTTAACTGCCAAAAAATTGTAATGAATTAGCTGCTGCTTGTCACTGAATTGCTTTCTCTCATCGTTAACTAAAATCTGAAAACAGTTTCTTTGACTTCTTTCTGCATCAGAATATCTTACTGGATTACTTAACAATTTTAAAGAAATCACTATGGTCATATTCCATCTACAAAATTTATTTTGATGATAAACTGACTTAAGACGAGGGAAATAATACTCTTTCAATTTTCTCCACAGAGCTGAGAAAGTTTCTTTCTGCACTTAGGAGTTTTGAGCTGACAAGGAGGGACGATTGGAAATTCAAGCACCAATTTTGAATTCTTAGATCACAAATTATGACCAAGGGAAAAAAGAAGCAACTGCAGAGGAAGTGTAAGGAAACCAAGATTATAAAAAAAGACAGGGGGCAAAAAAGATTATTCAGCACATCACTAACTATTGTTATTTATAATCGTGGGACTGGCATTAGTGATGAGCACAAATGCGTCGAAGTAATATCAAATCTTTTTGCTTGAAATGTCCTCTGCTACTTTCTTAAATAGACAGAACAGACAGGACTGGAAGCATCAGAATACTGTAATTATTAACATCAGTTCTTTAAAATATGTATGATAGAACTGTGGAATTATTAAAACAGCGATTGTTATTACTGTATATTTTTGTGCTTCATTGCAAAATTTGGACGCCTGCTATGTATCTTCGGCTATTAGCTGCAGGCTATTCCCTGTTAAAAGATATATTTCCTGTTGTCAGATTTTCGTCTTCTTCCTCTTCTTTCTTCTTCATAAATGTATCTATCTAATGACGATAATACACCACCAATTTAAGCCACTGTGAGAATTACATGTGTGCTAACTAAACTTACTTTGAGACTGACTGCAGAAGAGAGGAAAAGAGGAAGCGGCCATCAAAGGATACAGTATAAAAGCCAAAGAAGAAAAGAAGACAGTTCTGCAGCAGGAATACTGATGTAAATTAAAATTACATTGTACGTCAGCAGCCAGCAGCACGGATGGGGGAATGGGAACAAATAGCTGGATGAGAGTTAGACTACCAAATACATCCTTGATGAAGGAAAAAAAATGCAAGATGAAAAATCTAAAACCTAACTTTGGAAAATGAGGACAGACTCAACAGAATGAGGAATGGGGGAATTACTGGCAGAGAATTCTAATTGAGGTGCAGGAGAGACCGAACAGATGTTTGAGGATGGAAGTGAAGAAGAGCTGAAGAAGTTTTTTTGATGACCTCAACACTTCAAAAATCTTTGCCAGTGAACAAGTGAACTAAACAGGCAGATTAAAGAGCGGAATGAAAAGAATATTAAAACAGAGCAGAAATGGATGCTAAGGGAAGCATCCGAGCAATTGTAGGACAAGGAGGGGGAGACAGGCATGGTAATGAAAGATGACTTTGGTTTTGGGCTTGTAGACAGGAAGTGAAGTAAATGGGAGAGATCTGTAGACGAGAGGCCAGAGATGATTTTCTACATCATGGTCTCCTTGGCAGACAAATAAGCAATTTGAAAGACAGCTGGAGGAAAGAGACAGAAATGAATCAAAAGAAAGTTTAGGAAGATCTATGTCCTGTATGAGAGCTAATGGAGGTGTAAAAAACTGCTGACAAGAACATCAGAAACAACAAGGGCACACAGAGAAGGACAACGATTAAAGATGTATAAATGGCTACAATTTCCACACAGAAAACTATTCCTGCAAAACATGAACTTGTTTTGCTGGATTCTTTGCAATAATCTCATGAAAAGCATGACCGGTTGTCAAATTTGATCAGGGTGTCAGCCAGTGATTTTAACAAACACAGAGGGAAAGAATTTTCCATTAAATTTTATTCCCTCTGATGATTGTTTACACTCCCGGACCACTGCATTTATATGGTGTGTGCTTGAAAGTTAAAGTCAATATCTTTCTTTTTTGTTCATTTGACATGTTTACAAAGGCAGAGGAAGATGTTGTTTGAAAAAGACGGGAGACCATTATGTTTTACCCTGGGCAGCGGAAGATAATATTTTGATGGCTTTGTCAGGATTATAAATCCTGCAGATTAGTTTGTAGACACAGGGAATACTGTTTTTTTGTATTGTTGCCAAGGTTGTTAGCATTACAGAAACTGGGGGGGGGGTTCTGAAAAAAAAATATTTGGGTGCAAAGTTTAGAGGATATGCAGCTTATTTTCATTAAACATTAACAGGAATGCTAAAGGAACAAACCAACTTTAAAAGGACTTTTGTCTGTTCGCCTTTGTAGATTAAGATGAGGGAGCCTGGAAATTCAATCTGCATCACACTGCATGCTCTAAAGCGGTAGATAATGCACTTTGCTCAAAGTTACTTTGACCGAGATTGTAGAGGTGAGAGAAGGCTGTTTCTTTACCTCATCCATCCACAATTTTGCTAGACAGGAAAACTGGATGCGTCTGCAGCATTGAGTTTAATATGGGTATGAAAGAGGTAATATTTTCCAGCTACTGAAAATTTGGTAGATCCTAAGGGTCATAGCATAAGAAGATTTCTCTGCAGAAAAAAAGACTGCAGGAAATCAGCATCGGTTAGACACGACAAGAATACAAAGGAAAGAGTGATACTGAAGTAAATGAGACACCTCTATAAAAAAAAAATGTATTTTGTTAGTATTTAATTAAAAAAATATCACTTCAATATGTTGCAGCAGTGGAATTACAAAAGAAAACTTATTTGCATTAGTATTAGATTCAATAAGATCTCTGTTTCAACAGAAAACGAAGTCTCATCGAACTACATGTTTTGTTCATGAGCATGTACACCCCCAGTTTCAAGGTGCTCTTTCTTCAAATTGATACATTTCTGTGTGTTGATAAACTAACCAAACAAACGAAATGACAAAATATCTCCCTGCTTGTTGTGGTATTAATCAATGACATACAACATCACAGATTGATGGTGATAAAGAAACCGAAATTACATAAAAACGGTATTTATTTGTTTGATACTTGGGCTACTAAAAATGATTTACAGACTTTCCGATGAGTTGCTTCATACTGTATATTTGATGAGGGCTGTAATTCTGCATGGAACAAGTAGTTCTTTATAGGATACAGAGCAGTCTATGTATGTTCCTAGGTAACTAGACATGATTTTTATCCTACCTTCTCTTTGGCAATCAGTAATGAGAGAGACACAAGCCAAGCTAAGCCAACCTGGCTTTTTGAGAACAAAGAAGTGATATTTGCATCATGATTTGTGTTAGTTTGTCTATTGTTCTGACAATTGTGGTACATTTACAAATGTTGTGCTAAGTTGGGGTCCCGTGACAATATGAACTGTCCAAAATGTGACCGATTTCTCAACAGGGAATAAACAAATCATCTATTTATAAGACTAATATGATGCTAAGTATACAATTATGTGTTAGAAAAGTAAAAAATACTGGAAGTCATATTTTAATTTGGTATTAGGATAAAGTTTGGTTTTATTTCACTGGAAACTATTGATACTTTAGAATACCAATAAACATTGACGCTACACACCATGCAGCGTTTTTGTCTTGATTGCCAGCACTAGATGGCAGCAATGCATCGGAGGAGCTTACAATATTTAACAAGATCATTTGCATGAGGCCACTTTAATGAGACTGAAATTTTGTGTGATCAGTCATTATCAAATGCACAATTTCATAGATTTCACTGGAAAATATATCGGTAGTATAGTCAATGTTCCGAAGTCAACAGAGGGAGACAGCAAAGAAAAAAAGGGGGGAGAGATAGAGACAAAGATTGTATTTGATGCTATATTGATTGCTGATTGGCTTCTGCAATCAATAAGCCTAATATTTCCTTACTGACCAGGGAGCAGTATGGAAGGTTACTGCGGGCATGAACACTGATCCTCCTGCTGATGTGGAACAGATTGAATTAGAAACCCCATCAGTTTGAAACTCAACTGCTTCCTGAGAACCATGCTGTGACATCGGATTGGATCTCCCTCAAAGGAAATCAGCTCCCAAAGTCTGAATTAACACTGTCTTGTCCTCCTGCAAAGTTAGGCCAACCTATTCCACTTGTCTCTTTCCAGGGTTGCAACTGGCACAGATGGCAGCAGGTACCTTTAAATGCGAGGCCATGGCACATTTCTCCTAAGGTGGGCTTCTGATTTATTGAGCCCGAGTATATGTGTCCCATCTACTGACAGATACTAAGTGCTGTTGCCATGATGGGGGAAAGAGCTCTCCATCTTGCCCCAGAGACTCATTCTGTGCTGAGGAATAGAGTAGGAACTCCCTTGGAGCTCCATCTCAAATAGATACACTGACTAGATTGCACAACATTTGAACATTACCAGTGTACAGGGGGGGTTGTCTCCTGATGATCAATATCTTGTCTAAAAAGTTGACACCTTTTTGAAGATTCAATTTCACTGAAAAATGATTCTCATTGGCTGATCATTGTCCATATACTCAATTAAACATCACTTTCCCAGTTCAGTGAGGATCAGTGAGAAATGAAAAAGATTACTACCATTGCAATGGTCTACTAGCCCTTGCAGTCAATTTCAATCTAGCCAGCTATTGCATTCTAGAAACAAGTCATGCTTTTGCTCTTTGTTCCATGTTGCTTACAACTACCAATGTTTGATGGCAAAGTCAGAGAGACTGGTAGCCATGCACTGTGACTGCTTGAGGGATAGCCTAATTAGGGAAATCTGTACCCATAACATGGCCAAAAATTAAAGATTCTCCCAAAATGCATGCACACAGAGACATGTAGAGTAAAGTCACAATGTTACTGATAAAGAGTCCTGTTTGTGATGTCACAGAAATGATCTCGGTCTCCCGTCGTAAATAAGCTCATCTTGATTGTGTTTCGACAACAACTTGCATTCCAAATGGAGTGCGGACATGTGCATCTCTGTGTGTGTGTGAGCGTGTGTGTGTGTGCTTGAGCACCTCATGTGGATTGCCAGCATTTACAGCTGTGCATGATAATACATCAGTCTACGAAGCTCAGGGTGCCCCAGAAGCTGAACAAGTCACTTATGATTACTCTTATTACCCTCTTCAGAGAACACAGGAAGCTGCAGAGAGAGAATATTAGGAAGAGAGAGAAAAAGGAAACCATTGGAGAGGTGAAAATAGGGTAAGGGGGGAAGGACAGTCTGTGGTTTAAAATCAGTTTATGTTGTATGGCTCAATTTGAACCTGCAGGTTGCACATAGATTGCCAGTCAGTCTTTGAGAAGTAATTATAGCTAGAGATTCTAGACCACTGCATTTGAAGGCACGTTTCCCTCGGAAAAATGCTGTGCAGAAGCATAGAGAGATTATTGTTGTTTCTTTAGTTAAACCTACATCTGTACTTTTTTGAGATGTTAAGGTCTCTGCACTCCCTTGGGCATTTTCTATGCAGCTGCTTGCCATTATTAAACAATGCTAAAGCTTCAGTCATTATGTAGTGATATCTTGACAGCAGACAACACTCCTCTATGCGGTCTTTATTATTCATAGATCAAGATAACATGGAAGAAATTAATATGCAGGTGATAAAAACCAGGAATTTAAAAACATCAGAGATAAACATGCTGTTACAATTTATTGTCTGATCCATCCTGTCATCTTCAACCTTTTGACTGATGTCCAATTTTAATCGCACAGTATCAATCATTATTATAGTTCTGTCTTTCTTTCTTTTACATTTTGAATATAGGTGGCATGTGCATTGTTGTAGTGATTCACACTTTTCAAGCCTTTCTGTAAATACAATGCAGTATATTAGCTTTAAGTTTATATAAGAGAGGGGTTGGAAATACGTCTTTTTCTTGTTTGTGACCTATTGACTAGCCAAGGTAAACTCCACCTATTGCCCAATACCACATTACTTTGGCCTACAAGGAATTAATGAGTGATTAATGAGTGATGAACAGATGAATATTTTCTTCTCCAAACATAGTTTTATACAACTGTTAAAAGTAAATAGACCCTGTAATCAATGTGCAAAACATTTAAGTTAAAATGGAGAAAACTTTGTGACAAAAAAAATCCCAAATTTTATTTGTAAACACTATAGACACCATTTTCAGGGTCACAGTCGTGTTCTTTTTAAGTTCTTCTCTACACCAACACTCTGATCGGTAGTTAGATAGTTTTAGACTGAGGGTGGTGGACCTTCCTTCAAGTTATTCTGGGAAATACCATTTGATCTGTGTCATGACAACCATTGCATGAAAATCAATAATCAATCAAGACATCTTATTCCCTGTGTTAAAAAGGGATCAGTCACTTGACTTCAGGTTAAATTATATGAACACCTGCAGAACATGCGAGCATTTGGTGCCTTCCAGTTGAGGGACATACTGTCGCATAGTGTTACATTCAAAAGATAAAGGTTTGATGTTCCAGTATGTGTCAATTATTTCTTTGCCAAATTAAAGACAATCCAGTGTTATTAGACAATAACTTAAAAAGACCATTTCAAGCTTCATCATAATATGGATAATTGCTCGCTTATTGCAAGCCACACTTGAGACCGTTATCCTACAGACTGTAACAATCTCCGAAAAAGCTGAAATTCAATCTGTAGCTGATAGTTTTAATGTGTTTGGTTGCTTACTGGTATATACACACCCAGCATCTATAGAGTAATAACATTCATTTATTTTAGTTGACAAGTTGAAGATTTCCTTTAGTTTTTGTCTCTATCAGCTCCTGAGGGAAATATCTGGCTCCACAGTGTCTGAAAGCTCCATTCTTTTATCCAGCTAGTCATTAACTCTGTCTGGTTTTGCCATTTTTGGAGTTGGGCAGCCAGTGTACAATGGGAGTTTTGTTTTTCCCTTTTTATCTTTCTCTTTTTGGCTGCTTTAAAAGGCAAGGCGAAAACACCTTTACAGGTGGTAATCCCCCCAAAAACATTACAAGGTAATCTATCTACCTAACAAGCTTATTCATCTGAATATTAACTATGATTATAATGTCAACAATGTCACATCACATATTTTTGTCAGTTTAATTATGTTCCAGGATCAGTGAAGTTCATCACTCTTATAATGCTGTTGTGTTCAGAAAGTGACTCATACTTCATGTCAACAAACACTGTTAGTGTTTCTAGACTCCAACAAAATGCTAATGACATTGTTATCTTCTCTGGAGCTCGCGCTGCAGCTTGTTTGCTGAGTGCTCAGATGAATTGTTGCTCCCAATTCATGAGCTGTTCACAAGTCAGTGGATTAGATCAAATGAAGCAAGTATCAGCCGTAAACATTTAATTTTCTACAAAATAAATGAAGAGATGATTATTCTTAAATGGAAATCATTAAGTGGAAGGAAATGGAGGGGAAATGAATCCAACATTATCAGCAACTGTATTTAAAAATAAAAGATGAATAGTTAATGAAAACCAGGAATATCCCAATTTAAACTCAATATGCAAGATGCAAAGATGAACTCTATTTAGACATTATCAGATATTGTTGAATGTTGAAAGGGAAGTGAGCTTGCTTTGACGGATGCAAATGGTTATGGTGCGGGGAGCCATACATCCAGTTTAAAGAAATTATACATTTATAGACAGTCAGTGTTATTTTTATTTGAGTCCATTAGGCATATGAAACTATCATACAGAATGCATCACTCTTTTCTTGTTTTCTCTGGTCTATTGCATCAGTGTGTCCATGCACGTTTGTTGGACAGCCAAACAATTATCATTACTCCATTACATATCATATCTCAACTTTTTCCTACAAATCACCAAGAATCAAGGAGCTCTATATAAGATCTGCACAGTTTCCCATCTAATTATATCATGGTTGTCGTCAGATTCAGTCGATTTCGAATGCAGGCATGTTGAGTTCACACAGAAGAACAAGTGAGGCTTTAGATCGTAACATCTGAAGAGAGGGAGAGGCAGGAAAGTGTGTTTTTGTATCTCTTCAGGAAACAATTGAACACAAGATGCTTAAAGAAGAACTAATAGGTCTGTGAGAAGCGCAATTCTTACTGGTTAGTAGGTGATCAAGTATTTATGCAATAAAATGCAAATTAAGTACTTATAAATCATACAATTTGATTTTCTGGATTTTTGTTATAGATTCCATCACAGTTGAAGAGTACCTATCAAGTTACAGACCTCTACATTCTTTGTAAGTGGGAAAAGCTGAAAAATCAGCAGTGTACCAAATACCTGTTCTCCCTATTGTATATATATATATATATATATATTCAACACCAAAATCAGGCTTGAGCTAAAGACCTAGAACCAACAAAACGGGGAAATCAAGTAGAGTTGAAGATTTGAAAATGTTCTTTTTTCTTATCTTGTTTAATGACACAACATGAAAACAACATAATATTCGCAAAAGCTGTTTTGCCAGTAGATTACTGTAAATCTGTGTACACTTTATACGTCATTGTTAATATGCACTGTATTGTTATTATTTTGTTAGTTTCATGTCTCTGGGGAAGGTGAGAAACTTCTTATTGATTCCTCTGCATGTCTAGTACATGTGGAGAAATTGACAATGAAACTGACTTTGACTTCTGCTTATGATTTCATTAAATAGTTTGATCTCTGAAGTCATTATACATTCAACTGAAAAACACTGGCATCAAAATTGTTACCATCCCATACCAGACTTGTCATTATCTTCAGTATGGAGATACAAGTTACAAAATGAAAAACGAATAGAAGCCAGTAAAATTTACTGGCCATTACAGTGACGGAGCTCTATTTTTAATCGAGAGGAGAAAAGAAGTTCTTGTCCTCCCTCTCTTTGAATTCCCATGTACTGACACAGCTATGAGCTATTTTGGCATCGATTTTTGAAAACTGCTTAGTGAACTAATCTTTGATCATCTCAAACGCAACCATGAAATACGGTCATAAACAACTGTAAAAGAACACAGTGTAGAGGAGGTCCTGTGCACTGTAACTCACTGGGTAAAAGGCTTAAACATTGTGGCCAAATTACATTAATGGCAGGTAAACGTGCATTGAGCAATCAAATAACTACTGTGCCTTTAATATAATAAATATTACTATTTAAATGTTTTTAAATATGAAAAAAGAAGAAAGGAAGATCTAAATGATGACCCTGTCTTTAGCTTCACTGATCAAAGCACGAGCGCAACATAAAATATGTACAGCTGCTAATAACCATTTGAATTACAATGACATGTTTTTAGTTTATATCTCCACCCAAGGCAATAAGCAAAACTGACAACAGTTACTGACAAAAGTACTTTCATTCAGTCATCTGATAAAGTCACTGTGAGAAGTTATCTAACTGACTGCAGGGTAAGGAACTAATCAGTTAGTACATTATTCATCACTTTATAGAAACAGTCGTTTGCATCAACTCTCAGACAATGCAGCACTAAACATAAATGTAAACTTAAAAACTGTTTATAAGGAGAAAAGTTGGCCGATATAATTCGTAAATGGGTGGTAAATAATGGTCACATGTTAAGAAATTCACGGCATAGACATTTAGTTAACTGACATAAACAAACAAGAAAAATAGCTATAACAAACTACATGTACAGGTTTATTTGACTGTTGTAAATCATGAAGTATTGTTTATTCAAAAGTATTATAATTTGGACCTTGCTCATTGATGTGAACCCTTCATAGATATCAAACCCAGATAGTAAGGCAGTTACAGGTAGTAACACGTAACTATCACATTATATGACCTGATCAATGCTAATACATAATGAAGAAGACAAATAATATTACGTACAAATTAATATCTCTTTGAGATGCAAACATGAATGATCCATTAATTGTTTTTTTTCCTGAGTGAATGAATATTATGCAGTGCTTATTTTTAATCAATAAAAAATATTTTTCTTCAAAAATCAAATTCAAAATATGCCTGAAAATTAAGCACCACTGCATTTCTTTCGTAATAAGATGCTGAAAGGTGTACAAAGATATGGTTCTATGTTGACAACCCACCATCTACCCCGACAAGCTTCAGATTCCTTGGAGCATAGCACTTACATAGCACAAACAGCATGTTGTGGGCTGGATCACATTGTCTATTCACAAAATGCATTCATGTTTATATGAAACAACTCCTTTGCATTTTAATTTATTTTTTAAGAAATGTTAAATAATAATAATAATAATAATAATGATATATTTTATTTAAGACACCTCATTCAACAATCAAGGACCCTGTACAGATTTCTACACAAAATATGGATCCAAAAGAAACAATGAAAATAAAAACAGTAAAAGTGCAAAGTGGTTTAAAAAAACAACCACATATAAACCAACAAAAATTAATTCATGACTATGTTAACATAGCTCAGCTTTACCAAATATACAGACGATTGATAAGTATTAATAAAAAAAATCCTGTGCTGTTGCCCAATACTACAAAATGATTTTTAGAATAAATTTCTTGTGGCCTCATTGTCCTGCTTTTGCTGGTAGGACACCGTTACTTTTTTGTTGCTGTTAATTTCCTAAGCTAATGATTTGTTAATCACCGGAGAGCTACTGCTGTTCCTCGTTCTCTTTCATGTTGCACAGCATTGCTGTTACAATATTTAGTTGCCAAGTCTATAAAGGAACAGTGATTTCAGTGCAAAGATGTTTCGTTTGCGATAAGTCGGTTTAGAACAATCAGCATGCTTAATGTTGAAGGGAAGATTTTCTTTAGTGTGGTGGCACAGACGCTGTCAAGTGACCTAGGAAAGAATAGGCTAATTGATACTTTGGAATTCCCAGCTTCTGCGGGTGCTGAGAGCACACCAGCATGATTTGGCACCAAATCCAGTCAACTAGGCGTGAGAAGAGGGATTTACATGTAATGTTTTTAGACTTGGCCAATGCTTTCGGGTTAGTGCCACATAGGCTGCTATGGGAGGCTTTTGATTTTTTCATTGTGCCAGGCAGTGCAAAGAGTTTACTGAAAGCGTATTTTACTGATATTCAGCTCTACTCTATTACAGTCAAGTATACTACAGCATGGCAGCAGCTGGAGATAGGTATTATGGCGGGGTGCACAATTTCTCCATTAAGTTTTATTATAGCAATGGAGGTAATTATTAGGGCTTCAAATGGGTGTTAGGTGAAGAAAGGCCTCAAGGAGGGCTGCGTCTCCCTCCAATTAGGGCCTATATGGATGACATAACTATGGCGACATCAACCATAGCATGAACAAGCAGGTTGTTGGAGAAGTTAGGTCGTAATCTGCAGTGGGCTGGACGGAAAGTTAAGCCATATAAGTCTAGGAGTATTTCAGTTATTAAAGGGAAGGTGGTAGACAAGAGGTTTGTGACAAATAGTGAGGTGGTGCCTATGGTGTTAGAGAAACCGGGAAAGCGTTTGAGTAGCTGGTTTGGTGCAATACTCAATGATAAGGGACAATTTGAGCAGTTGAAGTAGGAAATTATTCAAGGCATTTGAAGTATCGATAGGTCAGGACTCCCAGGGAAGCGGATGTTGTGGTGGTTGCAATTTGGACTTCTGATTATCTAATTAAACATAAGCACTTTGATTGACACATTAGTAGTAATTTCATATGTTGGTTACTTAGGATAGATGAGAGAAATATTTTGCCCAAGAAGAGGCAAGAGTGGTTTTTGCATCCTTAAGTGAACTTTTGATTAGCCAAAAAGGGAAAACATCCATCCATCCATCCATCCATCCATCCATCCATCCAAGGTAGAGAAGCTAGAAAGGATGTTGAACTCAGTTATTAGGAAACGGCTCAGTCCCACGCTGCTTCTGTAGCACAGCCTTGTATGGAAAAGGCATATTGGAGTTGCCAGTTTCTAGTCTGTCAGAAGAGTACAAGTGTGCTGAGGTTAGATTTGAAAAGACTCTCGCCCAATCAAAGGACTTCGTGGTTTGGAGGGTGGCATCTATAGAACAGGGAGGAAGTGGAACCCAAAAGAGGCAGTGCAGCAAGCTCAGGCAGCCCTTGGTCATAGGGATATTAGAGGCCGGATGCAGCATGGGCATGGAGGCTTAGGGCCAGGTGTAAGAAAACTGGTGTGGACAAAGGCATCAGTTGGGAGATTGTGCAAAGGAGAACACCACAGTGGAGAGGGTTGTGGAGCATGAAGGCCAATAGAATTAGATTTCTCACAGGGGCTACGGGTGATGTGCTACCATCTCCCCAGAACTTGAAGCAATGGTTAGGCAAGGACGCTTACTGGCCATTGTGTTCTGAGGTGGCATACTGAGACCAATTATCAGGGTGAAGGGTGTCTTTCCCAAGGGCGATACACAGGGGCGTCACAAACAGGTGTTAAATTTTTGGCAGCAGTTGTGGAAGTCTGATTGGCAGGGTGTTTGCCTGTTGGTAGCTTGCTTGTTGTTTGTCATAGATAGCTTCTGTACAGCCTGAAATGGGCTTCTAGATGTGTTTTACCAAGGCTCTTGGCACAAGGGACAGTAACACCTTGTCCTGTGTATTAATGTATGTTATCTGGACACATTTTTTACCAGGTTGTCTGGTTTTAAATGATTTTAGATGCAAGTTGGACGCCTTGTTTGTACATGTGATACAAAAGCCCACAAAGCCACGTGTAATTATGCACGCAAATGCCTTCCAACTTATCTGCTTATTATTATTTTAATACACGTGTGAAGACTTGTGGGTTGAGTCCCCACCTTCCTAGGAAACATGATTAATAGTGTCCCCCCAAACTTTACCAATTAACCACGGCTTTCTAGTATTTGTCTTTTTGAGATTGTATCGACTTTTGTGAGATCATGCAGAAAATGAACTGTCATGCGTGCAAGAGTTTGCTGAATGAAGGTGGTAATACCTTAGCCGAACAGATACAAGCCCCAGCACAGATAGAGATAGCGGTGACTGTAGATAATGGTGATCGGACATCTCTCTGGTCTCCTTCCAAGAGAAAAAGTCTCTCTCGGCCTTATTGAGTTTGACTGCCCAGTACTTAGGACTTCTTTGAATTGAAATGGGCTTTAATAGAGGTCTCAGGGAAGATATTACAACATATCAAGCTGTTTTGTTACACTACATAATGGCACCATTATTTCTTCGTCTGTATTCAGATAGAAAACGTACCATACAACGAGCGACGTTGTTCTTTGTTCTCTTTTAATGGCTTTTATTGTCAAATTCATCTTGAAGCAAACTTCCGGAGAAACTTTCGTTTCAAAGAGGATTTTTTCACTGCGGCCCTGCACATTTGCACAAACATCAGAAAGGCATAACTTATTACATGATTTACTGTGTTTGTTGTTTGTATGCGTTTCACTTCAAAGACATTGTAATGAGTCTTACAACTGTCACATTTTTTGTATTCGACACAGAGGGAAACTTTGATCTTCCAAATCCAATATAACAATGATTTACATGGAAATCACAAATGAAAATTAAAGCAATACATTAGTTTTTACTCTGCAAAACATGGGCATGCTGAATTTATTATTTAGTTCATGGTGCAAGAACTTGAAAGCTTTATTAAATGAATTGGAGCACAACATATTCATGTTGAAAATATGAGCAAATCAACTGCTTTTTTATTCATCTAATACATTTGGTGACGCTTTTCAAGTCCTCTCCCGACATATAATGTGTTAATAGGTTGTGTTTTTTCCTGAATCCTGTTAGTTCTGAGTCAAGTTTCCAAATCTAGAATTGTTACCAAGTCCAAGAAGTCATGCATCAGCCATTTTGGAGCAATGTGGAAGAAAGAGATTGCATCAACCAGGCAAATAATACAAGTTAAGCCTTGAGGTAAATTTCTGACAGACCGGAGCTTGGAAGGCCAGAGGGGAGCTGAGGAGCAGACAACCAGTGGTGAAGCTCAAAAAGGAAGCCATCCCCCATACTGAGGCAATTCACACAAACCCACCAGAAAGATGACTGCATTGTGAAGATAAGTGTGCCTGGGGAAAATCCAGCTACAGGAACACTAGAAATTTTATCAGTAAACCACCTTCCTCTTTGGCCTATTGAATGGAATATGAAAACTGGCAAGATGCAGGTGGGGAGGTAGGGAGTGTCATTAAGGAGGGTGACTGCACATGCGATAACCTTACACGCACTTTGATTCCTTTCATTTTGTTCATATTTTCCTTCGCGCTGCATGCTTCACGAGGTAAACGTATTGCCCCCTTGGCTTTTAAAATCAATTGGATTCTGGATTTGTCTCCACGGTCATCTGATGGACCCTGTGGTGCAGCTTCGTTATGGGGCCAAGCAAAGTACTCTGTTTGCCATCCTCCCTTTAAACACTGAAAAAGGAGCTGGTGATTAACTGTGACACTACAGCGCTCCTAAGTAACTCACAGGCACAGGAGAATGCATCGCCACATTCTCTTTTGCCCTGCTTCTCTCTGCTTCCCAACTATTTTGTACTTTTGGGTACATGCCAGAAATGTGCATTTTTTTTGGATGTGTCTGGTTCCTGTGCGAGACTGTAAAGAAGAATGAGAGGATATCCATAACCATGGTCTCCTCTCAAACTTAAGACCATACGAGTGAATAATTAGTGAGAAACTGCTGCCAAATGTGTATTTGACCTTGATAATTTTCATCTCCTGCATGAAAGAACATCTCATCCTTGCCCAATGATTATGTATCTTTTTAAGATACACAAACTTTATTCTTGAAACAAATCAATTTCTTGTAAATGCTTGCAATCGCAGCAAACAGTGTGATTGCTCCAAGAAACACTGACCGGGTTACTGCACAGAGACATGGGGGAAATACACTTGTTTATACTAAAGCTGTATTGATTTTCTTATAAAGACATGATCAGTTTTTATGCACTACGTGGTAGAAGTATGTAGATGTACTAATGAAAAGTGCAGTTAAAGCTCCTTTCCATGAAATGTCAAATACATACATATTTATCTTTTTATACATTTTGTTTTGTGTAGAGGGAGTACCTCAGTGCTTTGCGCATGAAAAAGAGAGAATCTAAAAATGATATAATCACAAACACAATGGCACCTTGGTGTATGAATTTAATTTATTCTTTGACCCTGTTTATGAACTGAAATGTTTGAAAGGCAAAATAATTTTTTCCATTGCAATTAACCCCTTCACTTATAACAATCAATCCAATTGATCTAGTCTCCAGCCACCCAAAAAGCACTTTTTAAAAACTTCATTAAAATAGTCATATCAACCACATCAGCCACCTTTAGCACATTTTTGTTCTTTAATAGTACAGATGGTCAACATAACCATGTTCTGGTGCTTGGCAAGATCAGAAACATTAACTCCACTCTCACATTTAGCTATCATATCCTTCTTCAGATCAAGTGTAATACACTTCTTTGCTTCTTAATGCCACTATCACAAGCACTTTTTGCTTTCTTGGGAGCCATAATGAGGGCTAATTAATAGTTCCACTGTGTCGCCAAAAAAAGACAAGTGCATAAATAATAAACAAACAAAAGCTGTGACATAGCAAAAAAAGGAATGTGTACAGAATAAAAAGAGTTTAATAGCAAAAGACTGAACTCAGTAAAATTATGATGATACGGAGTGACAAGTTATAAGCAATGCTGAATAAATTATTTTACACTGTAAAATAACAGCTTTTGCCTCTTACAGCCTTTGAAGGGATTTTTTCCCTTTTGGTACAGTTATTAATCACTGTGCTGCAATTTATTACTTTTGTTTTTAAAACTGGCAGTGGTGGCTCTTCAAATGAACTGTATCGTGATTTGATCAAGATACATGAGGAAACAATATATTCCAATTTTAGTTATCAAAATTGTGATGATGTGGTTATATAGCTGACCATCCATTAATATCTGCAATTATGTCCTTGAGGAAAAACAGAGCTATGACTACCTTCCAGTTATTTCCTGTATGAATCTAAGTGTAAATGTATTGAGTCATAGACCTACTGTACAGTGTATTGATACTTTTTATGTAGAACAGAGCCATATAAATGCAGTCCATTTGCTGCAAATGATAAAAATTAAATACATAAATAAAAAAATCCTATAAAAAATCCTGTGCTGTGATGTTCTAGAAAATTGGAATAAGAGACAGTATACGCAAGATGAATCAATTCTCCAAGCAATATGTTCCCATTATATATATATATATATATATATATATATATATATGTGTGTGTGTGTGTGTGTGTGTGTACATATATACCAGGGGTGGGCAAACCTTTTGTCTCAGGGGGTCGCATTGACTTTTAAAAATTGACAGATGGGCTGGGTCAGCACAAGACACGATACATATATATATATAAAAAAATGCATTCGTTAACACTATATATCAGACTCGTCTAACATTTGCTGTGAAAATAAAACCAGCTTGGTTTTGAAGGCTCTGACGTTTGCATGCATTTCATGCACAGACTGGTTTTTCCCTTGTAGCTTCACATCCAGCTCATTCATGTGTCAGTATGTCCACACTAAGGGCTAAATCACAAAGCCAATCCGTGTCATTCAGCCCAGGAAAATTCTCAAGTGCTCTCAAGCAGCTCCAAAAATGAAATAATCTCCTGTTTGAGCTCCCACATTCAGTTATCAAATCATTCACATCAAGTATAAATTCTATACCCATCTTTGGCGGGCCAGATTAAAAAGACCAAAAGGCCGGATGTGGCCCGCAAGCTGTTGTTTGCCCACCCCTGATATATACAGAACACAAAGAAAGCTGCTTCGATCCGACAGATTCTGTGTGGAGTTTCCTCTGGGTACTCCAGTTAATTGGAATGCATTAGAAAAATTGCCCATATGTGTGAATATATATTATATCCACATCTCTCTGGCTTATCCATCACTTTGAGTGCATCTGAAAATGGCCCAAGTGATTTTAAATTGTACTGCATGATGAAAGTTTATCTTGGAATCTTTGGTGTGTCTCACCATTATATTCTACAAAGAATATGCTTGAAAAAATGGTATTACATTTTTGAGTTAAGGCAAACTCCTTAAAAACATAACCTTAAGTGAATGAAATTTCTTTTAAGCCATTCTGATATTTCAAGTTTAGGAGAATGAGATGGAGGTGACAATCAAACTCTTAATGAAGGTGGACACTTAAAATCAAATTTGTTCATCATTAAATCTGAGTGGACATGCATTTGTTAAATTTTAAGTAGATATTTGGAATATTTATGAGAAAATATTTTTCAGAAATGGAATAGACATATTGATGGACAGCTCCGTAACTTAATCGGGGTTACATCCTTAACTAAATCCTGATTAAGGAATTCATTAAGACATTCAATTAGTAACAACGCATATTTAGGGATAAATGTTAATTGCAAGAAATAAAAAACAAACAAAAACACAAATAAAAAAAGAAACATAGTGGTGATAGAAAACAATGATGGTGAAAACATGAAGTTTGAATACCCAATTTAGGGGGAAGAAAAAATCAGAAAAGGCTATAAAAAAGATGAATAACAAAAAAACAAAAAAAAGGAAGTATGGAAGCTATTGAGTTAGAGAACATATTAAAAATGATCCTTGTTTTCAACGCCCCTGCAACAGTATTAAGCCTTGTCATACAGAAAAAGTATATTCTATTACAAGCTAATGTATTACTCTTTTATCTTTGAATTTAAACAGGTATGGACGCACCAGAAAGACTTTCCTACCAACACGATCTATAAAAACAATTACTGACTTTGCAGTTGTTTCACTACCGTAGAAAAACACGCCTGCAATAATAAAAATTCTCAGTGATAAACTTGTAGGAGATTATTTGAGATTATTTTGCGATGCACACCAGCTGATCTTGGCAGGGAGATTCTCTGAGGGCAGTTTTATCCTGCTGTTGTTGTGCAACAAAAAGAATAGTCAATGATTTATACCAAGGAGGATGAGACGCAACAGCTGATTAATACTGATGCTATAGACCACAAGAGGTCTGGCATATTTTCAAGTCATGTGGTGTGAATATTCACTTGAATATATTATTATCAGTACTAATACTATTACTATCATTATTACTTTTATAATTCCTATAATTTATCAAAGTTGTAGTAGTATTTTAACACATTAATAAGAGGGTGTCTTTTGATTTCAGAAGGAGAAAATGTCCCATGGTGAATCAGTAAAGATTCTGTGGTCAAACAGATCCTGCTATACCTTGAAAGAGTAATTCATGAAAACCTACAGCACACACGCCATGTGGGTCTCAGACCAGCAACTGGCCGGTGAGATGTTTTAGGAAGAGACAATTTTGTACGGGCGACACTATTGTATAGTTGTTTTCTTGTGGTGTACAATTATAGTATTAAAGTTTCATTTAGCTGATATTTTTGACAGAAGCAACATACATCTAAGAGCTCGTACAACATGGGAAAAAATCTTCTTGGTAGATGACATTTAAATAAGTGTTATAAAGTAATATTTGAATCTGGTAGAACAAATCCAGTAATATATCAGTTTCAGTACCTGGAAGCAGAGCATTGAATGTATTGATACATCAAGTCCATATGAATACTTAACACATCAAATGGCAGTAATACAGATAATCCTGGGAGGAACCTGTAGAAACTGGCCGAATAATATTTGGCAAAGATGAAACCAGTCCAGATATGAGCCAAAGGATAAAAGTCCTGTAATCCTTTCAGCAGCAGAATCACCTTCAGTAGTATTCACTGGTCCTTCCTAATGAAGAGATTCTCAACAGTTCAGGTATAACTGATGAATAGAATACAATACAATACAATAGAATACAATAGTCCTCATTTTCATTGCAGAGCACATGTTGCACTCCCTGGTGCAACGTGATGTGGTTTTTAAAACGGTGCAATGAGTCCACCCGAAGTGTCCATAGAAACCCATTAACAAGGTCTTGTGACATTACTTTTACTTTTATTGTTAACTGTTATTATGGTTTAAGTAGCCTTCATGAGAAGGTTAGCGTCCAAGGTGATTGGCAAGGAATCAATTATCGTTGTCTCCTTGCTTATTAAAAAAATTAAAGTCAAAGTTCATAAATGAACTCATGTAAAGTAAGTTGCAAACACAAATAAGATAAAAGATTTGATCCAATATATTCTCAGAGGTGCCTTTTTCTGAAAACAAAGATTTACTTGCAAACTCTGACCCAGGCTTGTGGTCTCTTGAAAAATACTTGTTTAATGTTCCTGTTTTGTCTTCCAGTTTCTTTGGTAGATGTCCAAAACTAGCTGGGTATTTGAATCAGCCAAGTACAAACCCTGATTAGTAAAGACTTACACTCAAAAGTATAACTGCGATCTGACGTGAACCACTTTTTTTTAACATCAGATGAATAACTCAAGGACAGATCAATAGCAAAACCATTTCTACATGAGACCGGTTTCCTGCAAATAGCCTCACAAGAGCAAGGATTTAGCACTGGCTGATGCAGCGACAAGTACGGGCCCATTAATGTGTAATTAGGGCAAACATTTAATGACTCAAGAGCTTCTGCTCATTAGATCAGTTTCAATAGGGGTTATTAATGATTTCCACGTTTATGTTGAAATGAGATGTAGTTAAAATGATAAATTATTGTCTACAGATATACTGGGAAAACCATAATTTTAATTATATATTAATTCATTTGTATTTTGTCGCAGAACTAAATCGTCACAGAGCTCTTACTTGAGCCTTCCCCAACGGTTATCTGAATGAGTAGAGAAAGTACAGTGGGGCAAAAAAGTATTTAGTCAATCACCAATTGTGCAAGTTGTCCCGCTTAAAGACAGAGGTCTGTAATTTCCATCATAGATACAGTTCAACTATAAGAGACAGAATGGGGTGAAAGAATCCAGGAAATCACGTTGTAGGAATTTTTATAAATTAATTGTGGTGACCTACAAAAAGCAAGATTTCTGGCTCTCACAGACCTTTAACTTCTTCATGAAGAGGCTCCTCTGCCCTCCACACGTTACCTGTATTAACGGCAC
This sequence comes from Fistularia commersonii, assembly GCF_037954325.1. NCBI lineage: Eukaryota > Metazoa > Chordata > Actinopteri > Syngnathiformes > Fistulariidae > Fistularia > Fistularia commersonii. Next base: position 10,760,712 of record NC_141296.1, read on the forward strand.
CTGTTTGAACTGGTTATCAGTATAAAAGACAGTCTAAAACTTGAAACAGTCACACTTCAAAATCCACTATGGCCAAGATCAAAGAGCTGTGAAAGGACACCAGAAACAAGATTGTAGATCTGCACCAGGCTGGGAAGGCTGAATCTGCAATAGGTAAACAACTTGGTGTGAAGAAATCAACTGTAGGAGCAATCATTAGAAAATGGATGACATACAAGACCACTGATAATCTCCCTCGTTATGGGGCTCCATGCAAAATCTCACCCCGTGGGGTAAAAATTATCTCAAGAACGCTGAGCAAAAATCTCCAATGATGTAGTGGATGGCCTGGGAGAGCTGGGACCAAAGTAGCAAAGGCTACCATCAGTAACACACTACGCCGCCAGGTACTCAAATCCTCCGGTTCCAGACGTGTCCCACTGCTTAAGCCGGTATGTGTCCAGGCCTGTCTGAAGTTTGCTAGAGAGCATTTGAATGATCCAGAAGAAGATTGGGAGAATGTCAAATGGTCAGATGAAACCAAAATAGAACTTTTTGGGAAAAACTCAACCTGTCGTGTTTGGAGGAGAAAGAATGCTGAGTTGCATCCAAATAACCCCATTCCTACGGTGAGCATGGGTGTGGAAACATCATGCTGTGAGGCTGTTTCTCTGCAAAGGGACCAGGACGACTGATCTGTGTAAAGGAAAGAATGCATGGGCCCGTGCATCGTGAGATTTTGAGTGAAAACCTCCTTCCATCAGCAAGGGGATTGAAGATGAAACGTGGCTTGGTCTTTCAGCATGACAATGATCCCAAACACACCGCCTGGACAACGAAGGAGTCCAGACGGTCAATTCAACTTCCTAAGAAGCATTTCAAGGTCCTGGAGTGGCCTAGCCAGTCTCCAGAGTTCAACTCCACAGAAAATCTTTGGAGGGAGTTGAAAGTCCGTGTTGCCCAGCGACAGCCCCAAAACATCACTGCTCGAGAGGAGATCTGCGTGGAGGAATGGGCCAAAATACCAGCAATAGTGTGTGAAAAACTGTGTGAAGACTGACAGAAACATTTTTACCTCTGTCATTGACAACAAAGGGTATATAACAAAGTATTGAAATGAACTTTTGTTATTAACCAAATAATAATTTTCATTTTTTCAATAATTTTTTCAATCATTTTCAATCATTTTTTAAATAAATTCTTGAAGAATTAAAATGTGATTTTCTGGATTTTTTTTTTCCTCATTCTGTCTCTCATAGTTGAAGTGTATCAATGATGAAAATTACAGGCCTCGATCATCTTTTTAAGTGGGAAAACTTGCACAATTGGTGGCTGTCTAAATACTTTTTTGCATATTGTACCTTCAACGTTATTCAGGCCTTACTTCACTAAACACAGAAAGTTCAGTTTACATAGACTTTTGATATGTGAAATAAGAAAACTGGGTTTCACAGGGACTGTATTAAGGGAGATGATACCTTGCATCCTCCTGGATTTAGCAGAGGGTTGTTGAGATTGAACTGATTTAGGCACAGACACATCCTGTTGGGACCGCTTGCAGTGGGAACTTTAACGTTCTAGTGTTAGTCTGATTAAAATTAATCCAATGGTCTTGTTGGTTTTGACAGCAGGGAACTTTCCCATGTCATGTAATGGTTAATTCATACATTGGTTGTATTTTTTTCACCCAATTCAACTCAACAGCATTTTTGGGGTTTGCTTCCTCTTAGGATTCCTTCCCTCCATTCTCAGTTGCAGTTGCTCCTCATGCTCTACAGCATTCTCCATAATCCCTTGCTGTGCTTCCATTTCATGTCATCTTTCCCTTTGGATTAACACAGCTGCCCTGAGGGCTTGTGATAAGCACGTTTTCTTAGAACAGCTCAGTCAATGGAAACTAGAAACAAGATACTCAAAAGCTTCATACAGAGATATAGGTAAGCAAAGAAAGACAGAGATACATTCGGCACTTTACTGAGGAAACTCAAAAAAATAAGAGAGGGAGATAAAGTTATTTATTTATAGCTTTGATAAATCCAGGGTGGCTATCTGATAAGAAATGTATATTTGATATACCGAAAAAAAAAAGTTGATTGAATGAAAGCTCTTTTTTGTCCACTGTCGCTGCATCTGTCAGGTGCATTACAGTGAGCCCAGAGGCTAGATGCTGATAGTTCTGTGTGCGGCAGTGTTTGGATAAGAACAATATTCAGTCAATTACACACTGTGGGCTTCTGCCTAGGTCCCTGTGGATGGTGGATTTTTAGCAATTGCCAGCTTGTCCTGAAAAAAGTGTTTATTTCAGTATTTCAGAGGCCTGCTGCACCATGGCTTTTAGGTATTGGGATAGTATTTGGCTTACAGCTGTTTTTTTTTAACCCCCAGAAATGGGGATTAAGCATGTAAGCCTCAGACAAATATATCTTTGCCTGGTTTAGAAGTTTATCTATTCACACAAAGAAATTATGAAAACCCATAGAGAGTAATGCTAAACCCATTTTTTTTCAGACGAGATACCTTATAAGAGCCCAAAAATAATTATCTTATTTTCCCCTCAGACAGATAATAAAAGCAACAAAACAAAACAAAATACATGATTAGGTTTTGGGAAGCTAATGTTTCCTCTAATCAACAACAAATGCAATGAGTGTCCTTTAAGTGGCAGGTTACAGTAAAACCAGCTCCATGATAGTCACACAGTAAGAAACAGAGCTGCAAATAAACTACAGTAGCTCAGCAAAATTATTAGATCACATTGCCAAAACCACAATAAAAATAAACAGCACTCTTCCTCAAAGTTTAACTGGGCATAATTTTTTAGTCAATACCCAGCCATCAATACTGCATACTGTGCTGAAAGCAACATTTTTCAAATGATGCAGCACATAAACCATTCATGTCATGGCTCCATTATTGACATAAAGATGAGGAAAACAAATACAACACAAACATATAAAATATGCAAACAAATGCATTTGTTTGGAATCATATATGTATTTAATGCAGCTGTGAAGAATACAAAATGCCCCTGCCATTTTTTTCTGTCTACATCTCATTGTTTCATCATTTACAGACAGGTAAAGGATAATTTGCATTGTCTGGGGAATCTCTCTGTTGGGGATTGTGTGGGTTACATGTGTTCTAAACATTTTCTTCATTGCACTTGTAATCATTCAACAGATAAGGGTGGGCTATTCTCAGAGGAAAAAAAAATAATGAGGGATTCACACACACACACAAAAAAAAAAGTTAATGAGGTTTTTCCTATTCTACACCTCGAGAGGAAGGGGTCCCCTCAGCAGCAATGTCATTAGGAAGAAATTAGACTGGGACTGTTTTTTTGCTGTGCTATCAATTTGCATGCTTTAATTGTATAACCGCGGAGTTCTGCCAAAACAAGGCAAGCAGAAGATGGAGCAGCTCCAATATGATCAGTTATGTTCTCTATCAGTGAGTACACGCGTTCTTTCGCTTTGCTTTAACACGTCTACAGACACTACAGTCTTACTTTGGTATGAGCTTTGTTGGAAACCTAGAAAGTAGACCTGACATCAACTCAGTCCCTTGGGGGAGCAAAACATTAGAGAACACCATTCATTGGTCCAGTACAGAGTATGTCCGAATAGTATTTTAATCTCCTGCTCTTCTCTCTTCGTTTTTAAATGTTTTGTATCTTAATCTTTTTGTTTTGGTTTACTTAAAACAGTTAGGGACTGGGTCTGGTTTAGAAACCTGTATGCATGACATATTTTTTTCTATTTTCTGTAAAATGATTTGGGGGCATTTGTCCCTGATCAATAACTGTCTAAATAAATAAGTATCTGCACTTAGTCATCAGTCATGGAGATACCAGTCATCTTGTCCCCCTACACTTCAATGCATTCATATGTATGTACAAAGTATTCAGAACAGCTATGAAATGCAGCATGACACAACAAAACAGTGTGCAATATGTTCGGTCTCAAATTGATTAAAAGTCACAATAAAAATTTCATCAACACACTACAGAATTGCAGAGGTGTGTGCCCTGCAGCCAACGTAGACATAACTGACTCTTCCTGAGATAATATCATTCAAAAGGAAGTGGACTAGTCTCAGCTTATGACCTCAAAAAGGGATCTAGTATATGAGACCATAAGGTTCGTGCGAGTTGCAGTCTAAGAAAGGACACACAAATATTTCTACATGCTATGTCAATCACATGACATGGAATAAAAAGTAAGAAAAAAGGAAATGTGAAATATAAGGTTGACATGGGTTTGGATAGCTTCTGCCTCTACTATCTATATAATAAAACTGAAGGAGTAAACATAAATATGTTCATGTATTGAACTGTTTCTGCATGTAGGAGTGTAATCTTGTCACTGATGCAAAGCCCACTGGGCTGAGGTAATCTAATTGCAGCAGAAGAGGAATATACAAGTTTCGGGAAAAAAAATCACCACCGTATGCTGCCAGACAGTGCATGGAAATAAAAATCTGACAGAGGAAAGCAAAAAGAAAAATAGAACAATTTTGTTTTCATCTGTGTTTTTTTTTCCTTTCTCCTTCTGTTGTGTGGGCAAGTGGCAATGTTCTTTTCTGAAATTCATCTCTTTTGATAGAGAGGCTGATGACGCCATGTTTTATTCTAACACTGCTGCCTAGACTGAGTGATGTTTTGCTCCAAAGAGTGTTAATATTTTCATTTTCTTGATTACTTTCCAGGGAAATTCTTTCAACTTAAGGGAGGAAAAAGTTAGTATGAATAGTCTCATGTACTTGCATCCACAAGTACACATGCATCCCTTGCACTTGGTCTGTTATTTGCCATTGCTGGTGCTGCTCCATCAAACCTTTGTAATTTAACTTGAGGTATCAGAGTGAGCGGCACTGATGCCAGGTGCATACTAAAAATAGTACACTCTCATTGGACCCTCTACTAGGAATGCCATTTTGTCATGCATTATGCATGTATGCAAATATGGGACACAAATGGATTACTTGAAAGGGCATCTGTGGTTACCAGCTTAAGGATATAGGCGGCAGGGGACATGAAACAAACTCAGCTATCATCAAACAGACACAACTGTATGGAGGAAACACACTCTCGGACAGTTCCCTGATTCTGAAATGGGTGATGACGGATAAATGTGGATGAATAAAAAGTAGACATTAGGGTTTATGGAGGCTGCTTTATCCATATCCTGAACAAAACTATTTACCAAGTTATCTTCCACTTTTAAATGAATGTGGGCACTGAATAAAGCAGCTATAGCACCCACCTTCACTTTGTTACAGCAAATGTATCAAATTACCTGTAAATGTGATTGAGGGTCATCAAAATGGCTGAATATACTCCCTGACTGCCATATAGATGAATCTGCCTCAGAGGAGGCAATACCTACATCAAATACAGCAGCTCGGGCTTTGGGCATCAATGTAAATTAATATTCACACTTTTTTTAATACATGTATTATTTTGATACATGTATTACAGTTTAATCTTAAAATCTGTTACATCATGGTTAGGATTAAAGTTGCATTCACAGTTGCTTAGAAACAAGTCTATCCCATCTGTAAATCTTGATACAAAACCGAAGCTTACATCCTAATGCAGATTTTTTGAATTTTAACAAGGGCGGTGGGGGTTATATGTGGGAAGATGACCCAGATTATTATACATGCCAGTTTATCATGGGTAGTGTATGCATATTTTAACACATTACTTGGCACATCATAATTATATAGTATCAACAGGCTAAATTGTTGTCAAATCGGAGGGATATATTGCTTATAGCAAGTGATATTATCGATATTCCTCCAGACCTGTACTGTTGCTTGAGCACTCAAAGTGTGTCAGTCTTGCCTGTGTCATGTGCATTTCACATTAAATCACCCAACTTTATGCACTCCACGAGTTATAATTCATGTTAGTAATCCAAGTTGCACTGCTTTTCAGAAATTCTGCAAATGCATGTACTTGGAAGCTTTGATAAGTATTGGTGAAGGTAAATAAGGCTAGGCTACCATGTGTGAAGTAATCCCTCTGCTTCCTAACAAGGATTCATCCTACACAAAGCAACCTGAGGAGTACTTTCTTCAATCCTTTTATGTAGGCACAAGAGAGACCCACACTGTCTCCTATAGAGTGCAAAAAGCTGCCAGACGAACTGCTGGTTCTGAATAAAGGTGACAGCTCTGAGTCATCCGCTCACCTCAGGTGAAATTGGGGTCTCAGTCATGACTCAAAGGGGGAACCTTGGTACTGTAGCTCAAGTTTAAAAAGGCTAACTGGTAGCCACTAATGTGCAGTGCAATGACAGGGAAGTAAATGACCATGAAGCTAAAGGGGTTGGCTTGTTATCCCTTACTGACATGATTGTGGATACAAGTGCAGATATAAGGAAATAATGATGTCAGGAAGAAATGTGGATTGCAATGTTTCTAAACAATCACAGCACAATCACAATCGCAGAATGCGCTACTGTTTACCATTTTGAAAAGGGTATATTACCCATAAGCCACAGTTCATGCCAGGGAGGGTGACTGACATGCAGTCCTTCATTGTCCTAATCGGTTGAATGTGAATCTGTGTAAGGACACTTTATTTCTAGTTACACTGCTAATTGATACGTCACTGAATGCAGATATTTTACGCCGTTGAGGTTCCATGTAATTCATCACAACTTTCTGCAACAACGATGACTAGAATTATATCAATCCATAAACTTTTCAGTATGACAAGTAACTTACATTACCAAGTACTTAAACAATCATCTAAATTATGAATTAATGAAAGAAGATGCTGGCATGAGTAGATAAATAGCTACAAATAATGGTCATACAAGCAGATTCATATACTGTATGGAAGTATTTAGTATTCCTATCACCTACATGTATAAATCCTGTATAGGAATAGGCTGAAGACTATTATATCATTGTTTGATTAGTATAATCTATAATGTGATAAATGATGTGTACAATACGGAATTGAATGAGAGAGCATTGTTTTATTGTAACTTAAGTACTTTATCTTGTCAAGTCTTCCACTCAAGCAGGGGGTCAGTTGTTCCATGATTAACTGGCATTTTAAGCTTTAACCAACTTATCTATGTTGCCAAAAAGTTTAAAATCCAGATCATTCGGCACCTAAATTTACTCTAAAAATCCCTGTGAATGCACAATTTGGAGTTTTGCGGTGTATGATTTAAAACAAATTAGCATCATTTATAGTTGGAAGTTGTTAAAAGTATAATTAAATTGTTCTGTTCACAGAAACAGTGCAATTTGACTTTCTGTTATATTCTGTTCTTTTTTCAAACTCTTGTCTTTGAGGCAGAAGTGGTTGCTGAGCTCCAACATATTGTTCCTACGTTAAGCTAAATCCTCCGAAGCTACCTTTTTGGAACAAAACATTTAAGTGCCAGAGAATGTTTCAATAATTTACTCTCCTTAAGTAAAGTCTCAATTGTTTCATGACTATGTGACTTTTTAAGCATTTAAAATGTCAGGCAATATAGAATTTTCAGGATTAGTTAAACTACTTATTGAAATAATTATTTCTTGTTGAACACAACATAATAATGGCATTGTTTTTTTCTTTATTTAGCAGCTATATCATTGTAATAACTTTAATGTATGTATATTTAATGGTGTGTTCTTTGTATATATAATTGAGCATATATTTATTTGTGTGTATGAACATCTTCAGTCAGTTGATGAGCATTGGCGAGAGGCCAAGCTTGTTCTTACATGCTGTTCAAAGTTCGATCTAATCTGGCTGATCTGTATCTGGTCTCTGCTGCAAACAGAGTGACCGGTCCCTGCCAGTTGCAGAAATTGCAGATATTATAGAATCACTGAGTAGGGTGTAAAGCGTGGAAAGGCAGAAATTAGCACATGAATAATTGCTGTCTTCATGACAGCCAACAGAAAAGCATCTAATGGGAGGAGGTTGACGATTACCCTTTGTGAAACAAGAAACATTTCCTGTTGCCCACTGAAGTACAGTTAGGCTTGAAAATGGTTCATCATTCACCCTCGATGTCTAAATTAGCCTCCTCTGGTGTTTTGTCTTAAAAAGGTATCGCAACTTGGCTATTGATCGTCCCTTGAAATTTTTATTCACTGATGTTTTTTGTAGGCTTTGAACTGATGAGAGGACTGTTAGGCTAAAGGACCTTCTCCTCTAAGTGAGAAGGATGACAGTTCCAATTACTGTATGATGCATTGCAGAGGCTTGCAAGCCTAATGATTGTGTGCCTTTGGTAACTTAATCTGTGTAGGCTACTTCATCTATCTAGTATTGAAATTCCTGAAATCATGCAATTTATAAGAAAAACATGGTACCAAACATGTTCATTGCATGTTTGGAGCAAGTTTTATCATTCTGCAATTATGCATGTTGTCAAATTAAATATGCTGTGATTTGTCTGTGGATGTTCTCAGTCATCCAGGTTACAGTTAATACTTGTCAAAATCTTCATGTAGCAATTGGACTTGACTTCTTTCAATTGAAGGTGTTTCACCCCTCATCTGAGAGGCTTTTTCAGCTAAAAAGGACCGTGGGGAGCTTCCAAATATAGCCACCAGGGTTGGAGGCCGGATCTAAGTTACAATGGGTTGTTATGTAAATGGGAGAGTTGTTTGTTGTGGAGAAACTAGTTTGAAGGGGGTCATTCTGCTAATGGAGTTTTGTCAAGTGGGAACAAAGGAACATATCTGGATTAAAATTTAAAAGGTGTAGCCAGATATTCTCAGAATGTGAAACAATGGGGAGAAATCCATTGGATGAGATGAACTAAGGCTCAGGTGGTAGTTATCGGGGTCTGGTACTAGTGTTGGATCTTTCTGGGTGGTTTGGAGGGCGCAGAGAGGACAGCTAATCTGTCTTGGGATGGATCCCAATATGGCTTTATATGTTGGCGAAAGGTTGTGCTTGAGGCCTGTTCCTCTGGTCCGAGACCTTTTTTTTGGTTTTGACAAAGAAGGCTTCTTAGACTCCTCATTTGACTCATTTGTCTTCTCTTGCCAGAATGTGGGCATTGCTGTCTTTAAAGAAGTGACCATTGTCCTTCAGGTATAGATGGACTGCAGAGTGCTGTCCTGAAAAGGTGGCTCTCCTGTGTTGGGCCATTGGCTTGTGCAGAGGTTATTTTGTTTCCTCAATGTAGATGTCATCACTATCCTCAGTGCAGGTGACAGCATACACACATTTTCGGAAAGGAGGTCTGTCATCCATGATATCCTCTCTATTGAACTCGATGTGGATGTTGATCATGTGGCAAGGGATTTTGGGACCTTTGCTTGCAAAACTAAAACTTTTGTGTGGAAAAATATAGTATTTCATGAATATGCTCACATGGGATCGAACAGAATTATGGTTAAGAGAAAAACAGACTGATAAAGATAAAAATGAAATTAAAAAAAAAAAAAAAAAAAAAAAATGATATGAACCTCTTATCACGGCCCTAACCACAAGCAAGCGGTTTTAACTGGTTTTAACATGTTTTAACTTGTTTTCCGGTTTTAACCTGTTTTAACCTGTCTTCAACCTGTTTTAGCTACTTCTAATTGTTTTTATTCCCCACTGGAGTACATTTACTCCACCCACGGACAGCCGGGTGCAATATAGCAACTCTGCTAAGCCTGTCTGGTACATCCATCTTCTCATATCGCATTTTATGCTGAAATGTTTAATGGCACTGTACTGTCTGTCCTTAAATAAAATTCATTCATTCATTCATTCATTCATTCATTCATTCAAATAGAAAATCACTGAAGCCATATCGGATTGATAGCACTGTTACTTCAAAATTTCCATTTGCAGAAACTACAACAGTCTCCAATCCTCATCAATAATGCTCTGGTCCACCACCGACACTGTCCCAACCCCGATAATGCTCTACCTTGCACTGCTTTGCACAGCTTGCCATTTTGCACAAACAACCACGATCGCCCAGATCTCACTTTATTTTTCACTTATTTAATGCCTGTTGCATGTTGTCCGTTTAGCACCATCAACAAAAGCAAATTCCTTGTAGTTGGATATTTACTTGGTGAATAAAGCAATTACGATTCTGATTCAACTGCCACACAACAACACACTCATTAATATATCGAGCCTGATTCAACTTCGACTAGTGCTCGACCTCAACCCCAACTTTTCACAATCTTTCAAAATTAAAGAAGCGTCTTGGTGAAACGTCTTTAGGGACAAAAACACCAGCTCAGTTGCCATAATTAGCCTTGACAATTACTGCAACAGTCTCATTTGCTTTGTTTACATATAAAAATCTTAAATGTCCCTGTCAAGAAAACTGATGAAATAAATGTTCAGCATACTTGGTTCTTACAAGTTATGTGTTTTCATTTCGTTAATTTTGTTTGCATATTTGTAATTGTTTCTCCTGTGAACTGTATTCCCAAAATTCAAATCAGAACTCTTGCTGATTAATCTTGTTTGCCAAAAGTTTATGATCTGAATCAGTCAGCATTTAAATATGCTCTAAAAATCCCAGTGGATGCACAATTTGGAGTTTTCAGTTGTATGGTTTAAATGTAATAGGCATATTTTAGAGTTAAAAGACTATTGTCCTGTTCACAAAAGTGGTGCAATTTGTGCTGTAAATTTCTGTTCCATTCTGTTCTTTTTTCTTTTGGTCTTTGCGGTACTACCGTAGCGGTTGCTGAGCTCCAAAGCTACCAAAGATATCTTTGAGAATCAAAACACTTAAAGACCAGAGGAATTTTTAAATAATTTACTCCCAGTTTTCTCATATCAATACATCAATCATTTGTATTACTTTATGTTTACGCTCAGTCGCCATGTTTGATCCTAAGCTGAAACTGGAAGAACTACTTCATCTCACACGGCACAATCTGTCATAAACAAAGGTACAAGTGGATAACAGAACTCTTGAGTGCTATCTTAAAAGCATATCATGCGTTGGGTATTGCTAACTTCTTGGACAGCTCATATATTACTCTTATCATGTATTTATATTAACTGACACATCGAGGTGAGCTTGTAGAAAATTAAAAACAAACACAAAGGCAATTTTCCACCAACACTGTTTAATGTTGTTGTCTCAGCAAGGAAATGAACTCTTCAGAGATGGGCACGCTAAGGCTGGTAAAACTAAGTTATGCAGACACTTTTCTGAATAATATATGAAAAGAGTTGATTTGGAGGTGGGGTTGGTGTTTAGCACTGACAAACAAACAAGCCAAAAAAGAAGAAGAAAGGTAGATGATGGATTCAAGTGTCCTTCATAAACATTAATGTATGCAAGAATTTTAGTGAAACCTCAATCACCTTTTTGACAAAATTAGCAAATTATTACTCCGATGAAATAGCATTGGAGTAATATTACTTACTGTTACGGTTTAGAAACATAATAAAGAATATTTATAATTGGACTATGATTATAAAATGACAACACATTAAAATCCACCCATTGCACTTTCTTATGTTCAACCAGGTATTTTGTGTGTCCACCAGAACCAAAGCAACAAAGTTTTCATCTGGAGAGGATCTAAATTACATTTTATCTGTCGTCTTTCGCTGTTGTGACTCATAGAATGACCTGGCTCTGTGGCACCATATTGTAATACTGTGTTGAGCGGACCAACTACAGAGACGATTATACCATCATTGCATTACTGTAGCTTTAAGTTTGCTTGCATCAGTCAGTGTAATTTCCTCCACAATTTGAGATGGAGGTTCTTCATCATGCATACGAACAACGCAATCAGTCAGTCATTCAACCAGTTAGGAAGCAGTTGGATTAGTAGTCATCAGCCACAGCCAGAGGCCAAACAGAGACAAGAAAAACATGGTGAAAGATTAAGAGAGCAGAGGGTTGTGTATCTAAAAGGTTGGTAAGCATATCAAACACCAACACAAGATGAGGGATGGTTCCAAATGAGTGGACTTTTTTTGTGGCTGAAAGATTGAAAGAAACTCAGTTGAAGACATAAGGTGCAGAGAATAAACTCACCTCTGTGGCTTTCAATCACATTTGAGTTGCTTGCCAGTGATTAGGTGTGTGTATGTGTGTGTGTCTGTGTGCTCATGATGTGTGTGAGGGATCGAGTGGGACAATGAGCATGCGAGTAACTTCAAGTGCCCGTCTCTAGACATGTATTTGCACAACAGGGGATACACAAAGGAAAATTCTCCTGGGGGGCTGTTGTATGTTTACTTTCTGTCACATCTTATTCATGAAATATTCAAAACATTTTCTGACAGACACTTAGTTGATGATGATGAACTCTAGGGTCACATAAGCTTCAGGGGAAATTGTGTTTACTGTGCCAAAGAAGTTATGCTAAGCAGTTTTTTTTATTTAAGGTTATATTTTGAAATAGCAAATGTTTCAGCTAATTGATCCCCCTCATTTCTTTATTATTCATTTATTTCTTTAGTAAAGGAGGAGAAGGAAGACATGCAAAGACATCTGCAAGACTACATTACAGGTTTGAGCAGCAGACACTGCAGTATATGTCCATCTACCGACTTTACATGTAAAGGCACATTACGGACACATATGGATCTGCAGTTGCTTTGTTGAGAAGCTCTGTAGACATCCACTGAATATAAATTAGTGAATAACATTTTATTAACTGCTACTCTGCGTGAATGAGAATCAGGTTCAGTATTCTCTTTGAAGAACCAATTCCATATGGTTCGGGCATATTAGCAAAAACCCAAATAGCATTACTGACAAAACTGTTGCTGTTGCTGTCATTTTCAACAAGGAAAAGATTGATTTGGAAGTCTCAGGAAAAAAAAAATGACGCATCAGTGTATTTATGAGGCACAAAAATTAATTTTTACTACTTAAATAAAAAAAAAAGTTTCAAAAATGACCATCATCACAATTCAAATGTGACCATATACTATCAAAAATTATACCATCAGCTCAATTAAAGGCAGGTAATATTTCTCCAAAAAATGTGCCCTTTATCATAATTGTGAAAAATGATATTTTTCCCCCTCTTCCCGTCAGAGCCTACATGAATGACATCATCACACGGACTGAATTTACCACCCATGATTCAAATTTTCTCTCGTCAATTGTTGCTGCCCCGCAACCAACAATGGCAAAAGATGCTGAGCGGATGGGGAAAAAGCCCCAGCAACCACCAAACAGCTATATGTCTGGTCGATGTGGATTTAATACCATTAATTAAAAACAAATACATTTAATATTGGATTTTCATCAAAATATTTCAATGGAGAAAAACTGTATAGAGGGTATCATTTTCATTTTGCTATCAATGTCATCTAGAACATCTCCAAGAAAAATAGTCCCTGTATAATACCTAAGAATACCTTTCAGACCTCTCTCTATGGTGGTAAATTGATGGTATGGAATGGATCTCTCCAGGAATGATGAAGGTTTGAGCATAGTTTAAATTATTATAGGTAATACACCCAAATGCATTAACTTATAAATGCATTTGGGTGAAATGCTTTCTAAGTAGAGTGTCCTGTAAAGCCCCCAGCATCACTGCACAAGTGCCATTTACAAGCACGTTCTAAAATAGTTTTATTGAAGCAAATAACAGAAGGAGGTGTTTACATTTACATGCTACAACAGCTTTAACAACAACAACAAAAGAAAAACTTCCCACTCCCCACACATGTCCCCTGAAAGAGTTAGTCCCCCCTGGATCAAAGCTTTTGTCAGAGCTTCCCACTGATCTATCCTCTTACTGGTAGTGAATGCATTTAAAAACATTAAAGTGGGCAGCTGGCCCCCTTCATGAAAAGCTAAAGACATTTCCTGGAATATGTTACATTTTAACTGCCAACCTGGCTGTTTATCCTGTAAGCTGAAGTGTTATCCCAGTTTTCCAATCATCTGTTTGATATTGCCAACTCACTTAGCAAAATGAAGGGATATTTTAAGAAGCGGATTCAAGAAGAAAAGTGTGACAAATCAGCCTCCCATTTTAGAGTCTCAGATAAGGCATGTGTGGAAGCTATAATTATTCAAATGTCCCTTGCTTGCAGAAGTAATCGATTGCCTAAACATAAATTTCGCAGATGAGTCAAATGGTTGGAGAGGTCTTTACAGTTAAAGCAGCTTTGCCATTAAGTCATTTCTAAAATGTCACACAAGGAGCAACAGAAGCTTAAGCGTGGCCAATGAACACGAGAGCGATAAATAGATAATCATCATGACTATTGTAAAAATGTATTAACATGATAAAGGGGCTGTGACATCAACTCTCCTCTCAAATATACCCTGCTTGCAAGTATTATACATCTGATCTGCTCATTCTCCAGTATGTCCTTGTGCTCACATTATTTGCTGCATGAACTGACTGTCTAGTTTCAGCGTCAGATTTCTCTGATTTCTGTATTTTCTTTACCAAACGCCTGTCGAAACTTCTCTATCAGTGGATTTCATGGATTTCTGTTTATAAAGAAATGGTCACCTTGATTTTAGCAATATGCTGTCAATGAACACTGTTGTGTGATGGAAAATACAATTTTTTTAATTTTTTTTTTTATGTTAAATGTTGAAAAAAAAACCAACCACATAAATGTGCTTTTTACTGCTCTATTTCTCGGGCAGCATGGTAGTTAGCCCTGCGGCCACACAGCATGGAGGGCTAACCACTTGGTTCAATTCCAACAAATAAACCTGTCTGTGTGTAATTTGCATGTTCTTTCTGTGTCTGTGTGGGTTTTCTCCCATGTTCCAAAAACATGCAGCAGGTAAATTGGACAAGAATTGAGGTAAATTGCCCACAAATGAGTGAGTGAATAGTGTCTGTCTTTGCATGTGGCCCTGGGATTGCTGGTATAGGCTCCTGCGACCCTCAGGATAACCAGAAGAAGATGGATGGATGGATGGATGTTCTATTTCTAACAGCCATTGTTGACGCAACGTGTTGTCTTGTCAGTCTCTCTTGGGCTTAACCCACGCAAGAGACAAAAACTTCCCCTTGATCGGAAGGTAGTCTTTCTTTGTTTAGCATGTACATGAATTCTATCGTTCTATTGGTTGGAGAATTCTAGCAGGACTGTTGCGAGAAAAAAAACAAAAAAAAAACTGAAGCAAAACCCAAGAGTAGAGTGGAAATCAGAGAGCAGCTGTTCCACAAGAGTGCTGAGGCAGCCTGATGTGAGGAGAGCTGAAGCTTGAGCACCGGAAATCTGAGGAGGCAGTGATTAATCTGAGTGCAGGAACAGAGTTTAAGGATGAGAATATCTAATCTGTGTGCAAGCTGGGTGTGTAAGGGTGGAAGGGCAAGGACTTCACAATGACTATCTTACAATTTACAACTTCAAGTTCAGCCTTCAATTTGAAATGCTAAATTATTAAATAGTGGGGAAAAAAAGACAAATCTGAAAAATATACACACACTATCACTGTACCATGATAATGAGGATCAAAAGGACAGCACAACTGTGTAATTCCTGCAGCACCATCACCATACACACTAGCCACAGGTATTTCAAGATGGAATTAATTTCTACTATGTCAGCACACATAGGCTACCTCGGGGATAGGCGTATTTCCTGAGTCCTCCCTCATGCCTTGTTATCCAGAAAGCTGAGACGATCTGCAAACCTTGCAACACTGTCAACTTCTTTACAGGTGTCTAAAAATCCCAACAAATCACCTAATTTCCTGCCACTTTGCTCCTACATTCAACGTCTGACAAATTCCCATCCCATTTTCCTTCGTCAGCCGTCAAGAAAATGACCGTTGTTGACGTGATTCCACAGTTCACCAAATGAGGGCACTGCTGGATTGCAAAGTCTTTTTTACCCCTTAGCAGAATCCTCAGGTGCTGCTGTTTCTTATGTATATATATTTATATATCCTGTGCTATTCATGTTTAAAGGCAGAGCCACATTTTAGGAAAAGATTGGTCAAAAGGTTTCGTGCCTTGGGCACAATTCTGATCACACAGTTCTCAAAGACTTTTACAGTGGAAGTCAGCCAGATGCCACCAATCACTAACAATAGATAAAACTAGCAGAAGATGAGAGACGCATACTTGAAATCTCAAGCTGTAGATGCGTGACGGTTTTGTTTGTGAAGAAAATGTATATGAAAACGAACCGCTGTGTCAGTTTGCAGATAAACAACGTTCTATTTGTTATTGAGCCGGGACTATGTTGGAGGTGGACCCCCCCCACCGCCAAAAACACCTACAAACAAGTAGCCATCATTCCCTTTTTCTCAAGGCATCTGGTATCGTGAAAAACACACCAAGATCTTATTCTTGGTCTCTTCTCACCATCTGTATATGAATAAAATTAATTGTCTCAGACTTTACCCTCTCAGATGGCTTGAACATGTTCATTTAATTGTTTTGTATTCATTAAATACAACACTCAAAGATTAAGGACTGTAACTTAGACTTGTTTAGAGTGGAAATGCAGCATTTGTATTTTCCACTTGTCACAGATTGATAGGCCTCAGATAATCTAATCTCCTGATTTCCAAATCTGCATATTTTTTACTCACGTTCATGTTTGTGTAGCGCAATAGTGACCTAAAACTCATGTGTCATGGCAGAGAGAAAAGTAGTGTGGCTGTTTTTCCACAAAGGAAGATGACAATCCAAAATGAACATTACCAAAAAGGCTGGAAAAACTGGGGATATTCCTGAAAATGTACTGCACAACAATTTGAAATCCAAGAATACCACTGACATGAAACAGAGTACGGACGGCACCAGTGTCTATAGTGACTCTCAGAATATTCAATAACATCAGCAATGCGAGTCAGGTTTGCAGAGAGATCTTTCCCCCTTGAAAAGCTTTTTTGAAATAGTGCTATTCAAATGAAAAAATCTCTTGTTTCTTCTGTTATTTGGCAAACAAAGGAACATGTTGTTACAACCTTTGGTCAACTCACCCCTCACTGCAGCCTCATATATTTAGTACGAGGAAATGCCATAAATCATATATATTCAAAATGTACTAGTTTGGCATCTCTTTTTTGAGAGTAATAAATTGCTTTCACAAGTAAACAATTGAGCTTTCACTTACCTGAGTAAAATGTTTGAGCTTCTTCTTTTGTGTTAATTGGCAGAGAAAACTGGATAATAACTTGCCAGGCCCTGCTTGTTCCCACACCCCTATTAAATCTAAGAATGCTGCCCCAACATTCACACTAAATTAACAATACATTATATACAAAGTGAGTCTTAACTGCAGTCAGTCATGCACTATAGCTCAATGGGTTATTATTAAATGAAATTGCAAGCTAAAGCTAACATAGCAGGACTCTGACATCAGGTGTTAATCCAACTGGCAACCATCTTGTTTTCCAAAATGTGCAACACCCACATGGAAGTGACGTCACTTCCATGTGGGTGTCTGACCTAAATATTTTGTCAAACCTGGCAATAACTTTTTTGAATCTCTTCACGGTCAATTTCAATGAAGCAAGTATTTTATGAATTGATTTTTCTATCCATCGTCTATTTATTAGCAGCTGTATATTGCCTTGAGTTGTTTCCTCTTTAGAAATCTAAATCAGAAATAAGATGTAGCAGAGTTTTTGAATTTTTTTTTCCTTCAATTTTTTTTTTTGTCACAAGCATTACATTGTATATCATATTTTAACTTTTAATATTAGATGTCTTTGCAGTCTCATCTGTGTTTTCATCTTTTTCCTCTTCAATGGTTCTTCATATACATTTTCTCTGCAATGTTAAGCAAATGTTGATTACTCTTGATTTGTTGACCAACCCCCACCACTTTATTCAAAAGATAAAAACAAGAATGACACTTATCCACAATGTTCTCATAACACTTAGTGGTCTAAGATGTATGTAAATGAAGGTTTGTCAAACTGCCAACTGCGTGCTGAATTTGTGTGACAAATCTCATGTTAAAGCCCAACAGTATGCTCAGCCAAGTACTGATGGATAGCTAGTGCTGTCAATCAGAAAATCCCATGATAGTAATTTCCTTTTCATCTGATCAAACCATCATACTTGAAACTCTCTGAGGGATGTAGTTGGTAAGGTGATGACTAGATATGAGTGACAGTTAGAGAAAGAAAGACTGAGGGAAAAGGGGGAAATGACAGGCACAATAACAGATTTAAACATTGAAAACTATCCATCCATCCATCGTCTGCCGCTTATCTTGCACTCAGGGTCGCGGGGGGGATGCTGGAGCCTATCTCAGCCGTCATCGGGCGAGAGGCAAGGTACACCCTGGACTGGTCGCCAGTCAATTGCAGGCCACTCTGAAAACTAAAACCAGGTTATTTTCTTTTTGGACAGTGATATTGACAATAGCATAGACCACTACTGCACCCAACAATTTCAACCTTGTGAACTTTGACCTGAATGCTGGCATTAAGATACTTATCATTGCTAATAACCCGCACTTATCTGGACCCGACCCCAAGGCATTCCCAGGGCAACCTGGAGATGTAGTCTCTGCAGCGTGTCCTGGATCTTCCCCGTGGTCTCCTCCCAGATGGACATGCCTGGAATACCTCCCCTTGGAGGCGTCCTGGATGCATCCTGACCAGATGCCCAAGCCATCTCATCTGACTCCTCTCTATGCTGAGGAGCATCGGCTCTACGCCGAGCTCCCCCTTCTCACCAACTTCTCACAGTATCTCGAAGGGAGAGTCCGACCACCCAGCGGACGAACCTCATTTTGGCCGCTTGTATTTGCAATCCTGTTCTTTCAGTCACTACCCACAGCTCGTGACCATAGGTAAGGGTAGGAACATAGATTGACCAGTAAATCGAGAGCTTTGCCTTTTGGCTCAGCTCCCTCTTCACAACAACGGACTGGTTCAGAGTCTGCATCGCTGCAGACGCCATCCGGATCTGCCTGTTGTTCTCCAACTCCATCCTTCCCTCAGTCCTGAACAAGACCCGGAGATACTTGAACTCCTACACTTCAGGCAGGACCTCTTCCCCTGAGCCGGAGTGGGCATTCCACCCATTTCCGGTTGAGCACCATGGTTTTGGATTTGGAGGTGTTGATCCTCATCCCGGCCGCTGCACACCTGCTGCGAACCGTTGCAGTGAGAGCTGGAGATCATGGCCAGATGAATAAGAATAAGAATAAGAATAAGAATAAGAATAAGAATAAGAACAACTTTATTAATCCCGAAGGAAATTGCTGTGCTAGAGTTACAGAAAATACAACAGTAATAAATAATAATAGAAAAAGCAGAATTAGAAATAAAAATAAACTATAAACTATAAAGTATAAAGTATAAAGTGTCTGCCTAGAAGCCAAGAGAACTCCATCGTCTGCAAAAAGCAGGGACTCGATCCCGCAGCCATCAAACCGGGTCCCCTCAACCCCCCTGGCTGTGCCTAGAAATTCTTTCCATATAACCGTCGTGAACCACTGTCTTATCGATGCAGTGTCTTTTGACACCTGTCTGTGCGAGATGAAGGAGTTTTGGTTTTAGGGGATGTTTTAGGGGATGTTGTGAGGGGCTAGTTGTTTTCCCAGGGCCCCTTCTGGGTGTTCAGGGCGAGGGGTTGGGGGTGGGGGTGGGGGTGGGGGGTTGCGTGGTGGACACATATATATATATATATACCGAGAATATACTTATATATTCATATATATGCCACTCGTTTCAGTTTAAAAGCCCACTACTTCCTTCCATTCAGCTCTAACATTCGAGCACGTATCCTCATCATTAAAAAGAAATTGAAACTGATTAAGTCATAATGAGGTGGAAGAATTCAGAATGAGCTAGCCAGTGAATGCCAACATCGATGAGTGGAACATTATCTTAAAACAGTATTTTTGTTGATCATGTGGTTAAGATTTCAATGAACAGTACATGGATGGAGTCTTGTCTAAGGCTTCTGGTTTGGGGAAAATATCTTGCAATGCCGCTTATTTCTTCTTTCATCACAGCACATTTTCATTTCTTGCCCCTTTCTCTATGGGCTTTAAATTTACTGAGCATGGAAATATGAATAAGGCAGTGTGGAACAGAATCACTGTTTATCCTCTCCAGCTCTGCTGACAGTGTGTCTTGATAGAGCGCCCTCAACTTTGTGACTAGAATGGCTGCTACTTTATAAGGAGTCATATTGGGTCATATTTCGCTTTGGCCTGTCCTTAGGCATAGTAAAGCAATAGTAAAGCATAGTAAAGTAAGCTCATTCACACCAAGTTGGAAAGGTTACCTTGTGTTGCTCCTTGTACTGGAAAGGGGTGTAGAACCATTTATCTTGTCAGCCTTGAAGGAGAGCTAACATGCCTGCCGAGAGTACGGGCCAGAAGACAATGAAGAAAGGGATATATCCATAATTTTAAACTGCAAACAGCTTCATTACAATATCAATTATCACCCCCTCTGTTTTGTAGTTCTTTTTTTTTTGTGGTCTTTTCTTCAATGTCTCTATTGGTATAAAATTGTTTATCCATGCACAGCCAGGACAAATAATGACCAAGACTTGTGACATGAACAACTCAAATGATTTTGAAGCATGAGCATTGCCATGTCCCTCGGGTCACTGGGGTGCCGTCGGTACATTTTGTCCTAGTGTATACTCTGAAAATGCTGATGTGACCACCTTTTCCGTGAATCTTGATGATCATCTACTCATGGCATGTAGACATCCATGCCTTTTCCAATTTTACGGCTAATGCAGATACTTTTGTATTGAAAACTGCAATTGATTTTATAATAACTGAGTGGAAGCTTGGCTGTTGGGCTGTGCTTGATATTGCACAGATTGTGCAGTTCTGGTTCATGCTTCTTTAGCTTTACAGGTCTGTTTCATAAATCCTACCACATGAAATACCACATTTTCTATCTTGCAGCCACTGTCTGTCTATTCCACCTTACTGTGTTCTGCTGCAGCTGAGGGGTTGTAGCAGAGACTTGAAGAGAAGAGAATATGAAAATGACATGCTCCAAAAGAAGCATACACATCACATTTGGAGAAAGATTAGCATAATGGGCGAGATTTTGCCTGAATGAGTGATTACAACATATAACACCTTTCTATTCGAATGGCCTTTGCCTTCACCTGAAGAAGTGCAATCTCTTCCGCTGAGATATCCTGCTTTGGCCATGTTGTGTGCGCAGCCGGAGTAACCACCGACCCAGCCAAGATAACAGCTGTGAGGTTCCTCGAAATACTGGTGAACCGTGGAGCTTCCTAGCCTTCTTCCCAGTGCTTTTTAAATGAGGGACTTTTTTGCAACCATTGTCAACCCTCTGTACGTGCAGATCCAGAAGGGGAGGGTGTTCCACTGGGATGAGGACTTTGCCCAGGCTTTTTCCCAATTTCCGTCTACACTCATCAAGGCCCCTGTTCAGGCTTATCGTGACCTTCCACGTCCCTTCATTGTGGACACAAATGCAAGTAACGTAGGTCTCCGTGCACTGATGTCCCAGGAAGCGTAGCAAGGAGAGCAGGTCATTACGTACTAAAGTCATGCCCTCAGTTGCCCATAGAGGAACTACTGCGTCACCTGGCTGGAGCTTCTGACTGTTGTCATGGCCCTCCACTGCTTCTGCTCATATCTTTATGGACAAAATTTCCTCCTACGCAGTGACTGCTTCCCTCATCCAACTCTTTAGTGACTAGTGACTTACTTGTCTTCAGACTTTACTTCCCCTCACTAACAAGGGTGCGCTGTCCTGGCAGACCTATGAGGAACAGCAGTGGTGACAGCATGGAAAACAGTGGAAAGAGGGAACTCTAGTAGTAGCAGTCCTGCACTACACCCTGGCCGATGATGGCCCCCCGGGCAGCAGTGCAGGTGATTCACAGTCCCTTCCCCGATTACCAACTTCCCCAACCGGCTACAGAAAGACTAGAACGACGACCCTTCTCTCTTCCATGTTCGGAGATGGGTGGAAGCTCTCCAGCGACCAGCATGGCCAGTAGTCTCAATGCTTGCAACAGAGACTGAGGCCCTCTATTCACAGTAGACTGGCACCGTAACCTGTGACAGCCTTCTCCACCACTGCTGGAAGACTTCTACGGGCAACCATGAAAGGGGTCTTTTAAATTTGCTGTTGTGGAGAGGATCTCCCTCCCCAAACTGAGGTGTAGGTCCACAGTCTTGAGAGGAAAAAGTGCCTAAGTGCCTTTCCAAACTGATGAGCCACTGGGTCGGGCCTAATACCGTCCAAGCAAAACTCCAAGACATTGTGTACAGAGTCAGGCTGGTTAAAAGGAAACGCAAAGTGGTCCTGCTCCGAGACACACTGGCCAAATCAACCATTAATTCAAACAGAAGGTGCGACTGGATACTGGCCCTACGAATCCATCTCACCTACCGAGCCCACTCGGGAAGCACCCAACCAACCTCACCAACAATGTAGGCCACCACACCACTAAGTATTTTGTTACTAATGCTAAGATTGCTGATGACAGCTAACCTGCTTGGTGGAAAGTATGTGACCTGTTGTGGGAAGACTGGCCAGAGTAACCTTTCAAGCATCCTTTGCTGTAAAAGTTAGAACTTTGTGAGCATCCTATAGCTTAATGCTAAAAAGCCTACTTTTTGATTAGGTCTCCCATGTTAGTACTTATGTGATATACTAATCTGTGCTGTATTTTGATATAAATGAGGGCGGAATGTGGAGAAACCATAAGCATAATTGTTCGTATTGTGAATTACTCCCTAAGTTTTCCCTGCTTGTTGCATTCAAGTAACCCTCTAATAGAGTGCTATCCTTGAACTCAAATTCTTGACTCTATTTACCTTTTGAAAACCTGAGCTTTGCTACAATATAACCAACCTCTATTATTCCTATCCTGACAAAAGTTATACAGCATAATGCAAAATGTTGTTGGGGTAGACTCAATGTTTCCTTTTCCCTTGAATGCTTTTTCACAAAAAACTGGCTCCACTAATTTGCTTCACATGCAGAATGTCCACAACTCAAAGGAAATTATGGGGCTAGCAGATGGGAGACTAAACTTTCAAGTCAGACTTTTGTTTTTCTTCATTTTGGAGGACCTTGAGCACCAGACAGTTCTAGAAACAGCTGTCCTCACAGTTATCGAATAAATGTTCTTAAATTACAACTGTAACCACACAATATTTGTTATACAGTATATGTTATACAGTACATACTACCCCCTAACTCACACAACAAACTAACAAATTATCAAAAACATTAAAATAGAAATACAGTATACAGTAGAAATACAGTATATATATATATATAAATGTGTGTGTGTATATTAACTCTAAAAAGAGTATATATATATATATATATATATATATATATATATATATATATATATATATATATATATACTATATATAAATGTGTGTATATATGTGTGTGTGTTTGTGTGTATGTGTGTGTGTATGTGCGGAAGAATAAAGGCTGGCTGTAGAAAAGGCAATATGTTGTTTTTTCTAGTTCTACAAAGGCTGATCCCCCAGACCTCTTTTTTACTTCTCTATCAACATTCTTAAAGCAAATGCTGCATCTATAGTACTCTGTCTTGGTATTAAATGATAATGCTTCTCACAAGTGCTTACTTTTGCCCTCAGTTCAACTTCCACAACTTTGAGTCAGCCTCTCACTCTCCAAGATATTGTAGAATGATCTTGTCAAAAACTCCACATTCACCTGTCATAGACACTTTCATACTTCTACAGTTATATGGTCAGAACCAACAGGCTTTCTACTCTTCATCCTCAAGGCCCTCCTTGCTTCACCTTTATTAATCTCTGCTACTTCACTTTTCCACAATGGTCTTATCTTCCCTTCTCTCTCTCATCTTCCTCATTTATCAACTCTTTGAAGTACTCTCTTCATCTTCCAATCATCTCTTCTGCCACTTTGTTCACTGTTCTGCCTTTGTAATTTTTATCTTTTTATTAATTCTACACAGCATCCTATATTGTTTGGCTAAATCTTCCACTACTCTGTAACCACTGATATCTTTTAGATTTTATTGTCTTTCCAATATGCAGTCCAAGTGTGTGCTCCTACCTCCCCTCTAATAAGTTATCCTGTGTCTCCATCTCTTCTGGAAGAAAGTATTCACAACAGCCATTTTCATCCTTTTTCTCAAAGTCTACCACCATCTGTCCCCTCTGCTTTCCTATTCTTGGTATCAAATCTGCCCATCACTTTTTCATCACCTCTGTTGCCTGCACTAACATAACCACTGAAGTCTGCACAAATTACCTGTCTCTCACTTCTGGGGATATTCTGCAACTTCATCAAACTCACTCTAAAATTTGTCCTGCTTTGTCCTCTAACTCACATCCCACCTGTGCGGCATAACCACTGACAACCCTGAACATCTCATATTCCAATTCTAGCCTCAGACTCATTACACTATCTGATACTCTTAATACCACTAGAACATTCCCAACAGACTCCTGCTTCAAGATAACGCCTACTCCACTTCTTTTACAACACCATGATAGAACAGCTTAAATTCTGCTCTTGTACTTTTAGCTTCGCTACCTTTCCATCTGGTATCCTGGGCACACAGGATATCCACCTATCTCTACTGCATTTCTAGACATTTCTGTCATCGTTAACCGAGGCCTCAGCAGATCTCGTATGAAAATCATTGTTTTAATTTGCATATTTTGTTTGGCATAGGTGTGACAATAACTGCCCCAACTGGGAATCCTCTGCATTTAACAGGGCTTGAGACCAGCTTGAGCAGAACAATCCTCGTTGGGGCTGCATTGATTTTAATAACAACAAAAACAACAAAAGTAATAATAATGATAAAGAAGAGTTTGAGTTTAAAAATTCCCTTTATTCAAATGCAGGGATTTGACAGGAATACATTCAACAAGAACATGTAAAGATATTCAGCATAGCTCAGTGGCAGGGAGTCTACTTAGAATAACAACATCAACTCGCTACGGTTGTTTACGGAATACAAAAAACTCCTGTTGCCCACGTACAAATAAAGTCCCGTGAGTTGCCGCTTAAAGAATCATAGAAACACAGGACGAGATTGTGCCAGTAGATGGTATGCACTTACATGAGAGGTATGTATTGAGAGCAAAAAGAGAAACTATCAGAAAAGATATAAATTTTGGGACACATCATCAGTATCTTGCATTTGATTTATAGGGCGTTTCGGCCATTTAACACTTTCCACCCTCTCCAAAGGTAGCCAGTTACAGGTTGATCAGGTCTAAGTTTGTGTCCCATGCCCAATTATTACAATGTTAGTTACTGAGTGGGTCAGCTCTGCGAGCCAAGGAGCGGTCCTTCCGTTTTATCCATATCAACTTGCTACTTCTTTCAGCTGCTTCACAGATGAATCTAACTGTCAGCTGAAGAACATGTCCTTGAATATTAAGGTTTTTGAGCAGCCTGATGTTGGAGGGAGCCACAAATCCTTTACATCCCACCTCAACAGAAAAGACTTTTGCGTCCCACCCTCGCTGTTGAGTGTCCATTTCCAGCCTGGAGTATCGCAGTTTCTTGCACTCATAGGCCTCTTCAACCGCGTTCTCCCAGGAAATAGTAAGTTCTATGACGTACACAGACGTCAGTGATGGGGATCAAAGTACCAAATCTGGCATTAGGGTAGTAGATGCAATTTCTAGTGGAAAGATTAGTTGCTCACCAATGTCAACTAACATTTTCCAATCTCGAGCCATGGCTAGCCGCCCAGGCTTGAGTATGGTGGGAGGATGGTTAGGCTTCTTCTGGCCCTCTTGGATGAATGCCATGGTGGAATTGGTTGCTCTCAGTGGTAAGGAGTTAACTACATTCCTCTTGTTCTCCAGTACTCCTGCCAGACACTTCAACACCTGGTTGTACCCCCAGGTGTAACGTCCTTGTGCGTGGCTGGTCTTGCAACCGGTCAGAATGTATTTGAGAGTTTCATGGGATGGGCAAAGGGCACAGATCGGGTATTGCCATACCACTGGTTGAGATTTCGGCGGTGGAAGTTCATCATAGGTAGCTCGGATGATGAAGCGTAGGTTATTTGCCTCCATCTCCCAGAGCTTCCAGAGCTCCCGCCAGCTGTATCCTCCACTGGAGGTCACCTGCCCACTTTTCCGGTGGTGGGTTGTACAGGGCTCACCAGCTCCTCTTTGGAGAGGTGTCCGGTCCACAGAAATTATCTGTAGTCTGAAACCATTTCAAGCTTGGGGTTCCAAAGGTCATCAGCAGGCTGTCTTTCTCATCCCACTCCGCAACACGTGGCAGGATGGTCAGCAACGGGAATCTAGAGTCTCTGTTCTCAGTCCATAGCTCTTGGTGGGAGTTATCTGACACAAAGATCTTCAGGTAGGGAGGGACAACATCACCAATTTTCTTAGTGACCTTTGTGATCAGCCTAATAGAGCCGGTGCGTCCCGAGGGTTAGCTGCAAAAGGTGACCCAGCTTTGTAAGACCCGCCTTGCTGTGGCTGAGACTCAGGCCTTTGGAACTCAAGGACTGGGACCTCACGAAATAGTTTAAGATCAGACGCTCCTCCATCAGCCACCAACCCGGGCATCGTCCCCCCACATGACAGTGGGAAGAGAGAGTGCGAGAGACTAGACATGATATACAACAGTCAATGGAAAGAGAAAGTGATACAAGTGGTCTTTTACTTCCTCTTCCTTGGAGTTCTGCCATTCACCTTCCTCAGAAGTGTAAGTTGTTTCTCCAGCCAGTACCATTTCCTGTCATACAAAGGGTGCAGATCTTGCAGTTTGCTAATAGTGCTGACCGATTTGATAAACTTAGTAGTGTCACTATAGTAGTTAGAGACGTAAACTTTCTTAGAGAAGGTATTATCCAACAAAACATTAATGTCCTCTAGGGACCAAAGATCAGTCTGTACTTTATCGCATCCGCTAACTTAAACAGTGACTCTGAACCGCATTCCATGCCTTCACCCTCACCTGACTAACTTCTCTCCCCCTTTGTACCCGCAGTAGTTTCATCATGTATGCCACATGTAAAGCTTGGGAGCTCACCTGCCCCCGCTGTCACCATACAGGAAGCAGCGTCATTTCCAGCAGCGACCCGCTCCGAAATGAAAACCGAGGTCTGCAGTGTGAGCACTGCCTGCACTGGGTCCTCATTGATGGGCACAGGGGTCGAGTTCACCAGACTCGCAGCACCGCTGGATGCAGCCGCACCAAGTGTTGATACATAGGCAAGCGCAGTGGCTGAAACCACAGGTGCCGCTGCTGCAGCTGCAGCCCCAGCGGGCGCCAAAGAAGAGTAAGAAGAAGATGGATATTAGAAGCAAAATGATTGGAAACACCTGTTTGGTAGGATTAGCTTAGCTAGCAAACTACAACATTTATCCTTGTCCGGTTTAAGCCAGACAGACACTCTGCCCTAACGGTGTTAAATTTAACAACTAAGTCGTTATATTTAGCTAAAAGTCCACTACACAATCATGGCTGAGTGTTCCTCAACATTATGGATTCAAGTGACTGCTGCTGCTCATGTTTATTTTATAGGCAAGGATACATGAAATGTAGGGGATGAAGAAGGGAGGATTTGATTCCTGCTTGTTATGTATCACAACTTTGACCTCACCTAGACTGTTTTTCCAACTAACTGAACTAAACTAAAACAATTCTGAGGTCAGTCACATTCAAAGTGCTTGCCAGTGGTTAGGTGTGTGTGTGTGTGTTTGTGTGTGTTTGATCAGCTTATTTTACAGCCGTACCACCTATGTAGGCTGTTGTCGCCTTTTTGTGATTTACTATTTCTAACAGAGGAGGGAGAACTTATATATTTTACTTAGATAACTGTGAATAAAGTTGTAGAAGCACAGGAAATCCTATTGTTTACAAATTCATATCTGAGATGGCGTTACCCATGTTTTCACCATCATATTGCAGTCTGTTTGTGTTGCAGTGATCATGAAGGAGTAAAAACAGGTCATCCTAACAGTAAGAGCTCTTTTGGTTAGCGTGTTGTTGGATCAAACCTCATTGCATGGGATGCTCCCTCCTATACAGGACATGGATACTCAGCAGCTGAGGAGCAGAGAGCTTATGCAGTGCAGCGGATTTCAAAGTCTGGAATAGCACACCATATTGTACTAGCTAAATTGTGGGTGATGATGTTTCTCACACTCACTTTACACCTGGTCTTCTATATATGGGTTTAAATGAAAGACATCTGTACAGGGTTACCAAAGTAGACTGCGTGCTCACAGTGCTCAAGGGGAGTTTGTGACCAACTTATTTTCAATTAAAGCTTCTCCTCACAATTTCTCAGGTGAAAGGCAGACACCTGTGTTTTAGATTGATTTGGACTTTGGGGGTTCTCTTCATAATAGTGTATTTGCTTTTTGATAGCATTGTCGAGTCTCGTCCACTGTTTTGAAGTCAGTATCTTGTGCATCCATTGCAAGATTGTCTGCATGAATGCAGCAAAAGGTGTCTGCACTTTTTGTTTGCTTGTTGGTGTAGATGTTAAAGAGGAGGGATGTCTTGCTTGTGGTAGTGATAAGATGTGTAGTATCTTTTGATCTTGGTGATACTCCCAGGGCTAAGACACAGATGCTCCTATCATGTCCCCAGTATTAGTATTAGCTGACATTGGAAAAAACAAAAATACTTTCGGGAAATGATTCACGGAGAATGAATGCTATGGGCAAATGAAAATATACAAGTTGGACAAAAAATAGAATACAATGAAAAAATATTTCTCAGAGACCATTAAGCTGGATTTATCCTTGTCAGAGTCTTTTTGTGACGAGAATATCTCCCCTTTCAAAGGAAGAAATTCAAGTCCGGTTGCGACAAAAAGACAAGGATTTAACCATGTCCTGGATGACTGCAAACCTCCATAGACATTTAGCAGTGTGTTAGTTTTTTTAAGCCTCTAGTTTTGATTGCTACGTTACTTCTTCATAGATAATTCTGATACATCAGTACGAATTTTAAAGGCAAAACATTAGGATCAGATTAGACAGACGTTTATATGCTAATCTGTAGTCAATATTAAACACAGGCAGGTAAATAAAGACAACCTTTTTTCATGTGACATTGTCTCTATATTTAGATAAACAAGTTATTCTGCAGTACTGTGATATTTGTTCTTTGAGTGTCACTGTATCTCAAGGAACAGTAAATTCAATCATGATGTGTTACATATAAATCAGTGGTTCCCAACCATTTTTGTACCAGGGACCGTTTTTATGCATGAAAATGTTTCTGCGGACATGTTAGAGGGACAGCGAACAGTCTTTTTTGAAAATAAGATCTGGAAGGCCTCATGAAAAAAATATAATTTGTACCAAGAAAGATTTTCTCCGCGGACTGATACCAAATAATCCCTGGACCAGTTCCAGTCCGGGAACTGGTCAAGGACCAATGATTTAAATGACTTCTCATCCATTTTCCTGCCCTTTCTGATATTAAAAATGTAGTGGATATTATGTTCTTTGTCTTGTTGCGACCACAAAGTGGGAGAAAAAGTGAGAGAGCAGGTTGGTTGCAGCTGAAAGACAAAAATGGTAGGAAAAGGAGAGACCAGAGACAGGCTGTCTAGAGCACATTTTCATGAGTGACATTTTTTTTTTTTCACTGTGCCGCCACAATATCACACGTATAACCAGAACACCGAGTAAAGAATGGTAGAGCATCTTCTGTAAAACAATTTAAAAAACTAAACTTAGCATGTACCTGTATTCATATTTAATTTCATAAAGAGAAAAAAAAAATAACTAGAACAGGCTTTGCAGTGGGAAAGTGAGAGGACAGAAAACATGTATTTTGAATTTTGCCGTGTTTTAGTTGCAGTTTAATTGTAGTTCAATTGAGTAAATAAGAGAGTCATTCTGTTTTGAAATCCTATTAACACTGTACTGAATGAAAGACAAACAAGTCCCTCACAGAAATAATGGTTCTGGCCATTGAGGTTGTCAGAAAAGGAGTGATGACAAGAACAACCACAAACTGTAATCTAAGGTGCAATTGAAGCAGAATCTGTTGTTCTATTATGAAGAGAACATTCTTTTATGTGCTTCAATGAGCTGAAGAAAGATTTTGTGAATCATACAATATAGAGCTGAGCGCACATACTTGTAAATGGCAAATTGTTTAGGGTGACATTGGGGTCATTATACTAACATTAGATTTAGCTTGGTTAATGCCCTTCATAGTGCCGTAGCACTTGCACAAATAATAATATCAACAGGCCATTTATGTTGACTGCATTTTTTAACAACTGCATGCACTACACATTTAAGAACTAAGGCAGTTGCAGATTCATAATTTGTATCTTATCTAGGACAAAAGGGGATTATGCAAACCAATCTATGTCAGAAAGTTGACTTATTAAAAAACACACACTGCTGTTACATTTGGTCATTTGAGAGGAACAAGTCAAAATAATCCATTATACTGGAATTACAGTCATGAATTGGGATTGCGAATATAAGTATTAATATGTTCATGACAGTACATCAACCAAAAGCTTTTAGTGACCCTTGAGGTTATATATCCACAAATATTTATTCTATGAAAGTCATATCTCCAAAATTAAAATTTAAAGATGCATTATACATCAGGCCTTCACTCCCAGACTGGGTGGTACTGATAGCTTTTTCAGACGTTGAAACTATTCATCAAAAACATATAAGTTCTTCTGTAGCTGTATCTCGCTAGAAATAGTTTCAGTGAATTGATTGAACAGAACATGAAAGTTTCAAATAAACCAGTAATTCAAGAAAGATTCACAGTAAATTCACAGACGGGATTGTAAATGCTGACAAATTGCTAACATAGTTCCATACATTCTCTCTCAGTGAAACTCATGTGAAACTCAATTCAAACATCTGAAACACACACACACACACACACACACACACACACACACACACACACACACACACACACACACACACACACACACACACACACACACACACACACATACATACAATAATGCAACAAAACACTTAGATTAGAAAATTAAGAAGTATGTTAAGGTATTTTGACATAATTACATCACATTGAGGGAATGAGGATAGCTTCACTTAGCATACTTATTTGATAAATATGTTTGTGACTTATGTGTACAACTCTTAAAAGCATGATGATCAAATTCGCAATGCCACCTAAAATTGGCATTAATCAAAAATATTCCAAAAGTAAAATTATAGTTAAACTTTCCATTCAGTTACAATTGAAGAAATCAAATGGATGAAAGGGTTTAAAAACCAAAAACAAAGGTTAAAGGGCGGAGATAGTTGCCATGACGACCTCTGAACAAACAGTACTGGTTCACAAAAGATAAAGACTAACAAGATGTAGAGTGACAGTATTTGGTTGATTATTTGCAAGACTGTAAAGGAAGACACTCAGTCTCCCAATACCTCATGTCTTCCTTTTCCCATGATCTCCTCTCATATCTTAGTCCATCCAACTTTCATTTTGCTCAGGGTAAAAGTTTGAATTGTTCAAAGATACAAACAGAAAAAGGAAAAAACAAACACACTTCCTGATTGGCAATAAGATAAGACTTCGCCAAGAATTGAAATCACATTAATGATTAATCTAATATATATGAAATGCACAGGGACTTGCTAATTTAAAATTACAGCCCTAAAAGTTATTTAAGGTAAAGTCACTAGTCCACAGGCAGTCCATCATGCATTTTACTCTGTGCAGTAGTCCTGTGCTGCAGTGGTCTAGTCTGGTTTCAGAGCTCATTGCACCAGCTGATGAAGAATAAAGAGAGGGGAACAGCTACATCATCCTCAGACTTTAGACTCTTGGGTGAAATGTAACTATAACCACAGTAAAAGGGACTGAGTGCAAAAGCAGAACAAGACAATAGGTTGTAGGCTCATTCATTAGCGATTACATATTTTCTCCAAATAGATATACGCAGTCCTGATCAACCCCTATGTTATACATTTCTGTAGATGCAGTGTGTGTCCATCTTCTGTACCAAATGTATTGCATTCAAAGTTCTTGCTCCAGATCTCGGGTGATCGGATGATTTCGGAATCACTCAGCTACGATAAATGCCCCAAACAGGCGAGTCATGCATTAAAGCTTTGATCACTCTTTAAGAGAGAACGCTGACAGCATCTCAAAATATAGGCCAAACTGTGCCGAAAATGTCTGACGGTTGTTATCTCTAGGGAAATGCTCTAAAAGTTCAAGGGGTGGGGAAAAAAAAGACAGTCATCTCTGGAAGAGATCTGTAGGAAATTCATCTTACATGGCCAGAAAGGAGGCTAATCATGGTGGTTGCTCAGCTTTTCCATCCCTTGACGCACAATGGAATTATGTACTTCACATTAGGCTTACGGTTATTCTTCAGAATGCATGGCTGCTTGCAGGGTCACTCTACCTGGCGGGTCCATTTGTAGCCAGTTTGCACCATAGCGATTAGACATACAAGGTGGAAACTTTAATGCAAGGCTTGAAAACATGTTAGCTTAAAAAACTAAACTAAAATAAATTAAATCAATGTCTTTATTCATGGGGTTAGGCTAGGGCTTAGGCAAAGAGAAGAAAAGTCAAGTCAATGAATGTGAACAAAAAAAATCCCTAAAATTCTGATTAGGAGTCATATCATTAGAGAATCTAGTGAGCTAGAAAAACAAATGATAGAATACATAGTTAGAGAAAAAAAAATGGTAAGGGGAGCGGAGAGTAAAAAACACACAATGAATGAAGCAACATTAGTGCAGAAGGACAATAGCAGGTGCAGGTTGAGTGGAAAATGTAGGAAAAGGATCCGGTATGAGGGAAACCAAAATAAAACAGGTTGCTCAAACAAGGTGCAAGAACAAAAAAAGCAACGTTGGAACTAAAGATAAGACAAGGTTAAAGGGAAACACCAACATTGAAGCCATTTTGAAAGTTTTTAAAGTTGTTATCCAGTGACCCACTCTAGCCCAGCCTGCTGTAATCCCATTTTTTTCTCAGATAGGTGTGGAAAAGGACCAGGTAAACGTCAACGCCATAGGTATTTCACAAATTAGACATCTACGTTCCTGAGCCATTACTCCAAATGACTCCAAAAGTGGTACAAAAGCATAATTTGTTCATTGTACAGGGATATACCAGAGGTGTTTACATTTAAATTTACATTTGAGACACTGTTACAAGGCTGAATGATCATAGCATACTTCATTTTTATTTAAAACTGCCTTATGGGTCATCTAACAAAGATATTAAACAATTTTAGTTATCTGTTGTTTTTCCGTATGAACATCATGTTATAATTACAGATCTTTAATTAGTCATTGTCTCCTCAGTATTCATCAGTAAAAAAGTCCAACAAATGGCCTGAGATATTTTATGTCTTTAAGATTGCATTTAAGTTGTAATGGTGTGACAGGCAAATGGTGAAAGACAGGGATCTCGATCAAAAAATATGACTTATAAATAAGAATTTGAAAAAAAAAAGTAGGCAGTACAAATCACATCATCTATTGGATGCTTTTTTTTTTTTTTCTATAGGACCGTGTACAGTGTTCTTTACAACTATTCAGCTCAATTTCTTCAATATGTGTTCAAATCTAGATGCATAGTGGTGGTTATGTTGTTTCTGTCTCATCAGCTTTGCTGATATTGTTTTCAGCTGTCAAAGTTGCATCTATATTATTTCTGTTAATATATAACAGAAATAATATAGTAGCTATATTATTATTTCTAGGTACATAAATATGTTTGTATCACAGGTTAAACACTTCAACAGCATCAAAGTCATCCACAAACGACATCTTGGTAGAAAAAGCTACAATTTAAAAAACACAAAAGAATGTTGGACCATGAATTAACTGGTGTTTAGGCAATTGTTCTTCAGAGTAAAGTACTTTGGTGTAAGATTTGTAATCCCTTTTTACTGTTTCCATCTTGGTGCTAAATGTCACTGGAAAAGCTTTTCACTTGTGGCAGCATCCTGACTTTTTTCATCTTTGTAACAAGTACATCTGCCAAAATTATAACATGTTCCTGTCTCAGTCTTTTCAACTGGTGAAGATTTGGCAATGTGTTGAACATTATTTGGTTCTTTCACTTGGCAAAGTGTATACATGATAAACAGTTTCCAGCTAAGTTGAGAGACATCAGAGTGAAGTTCAATGACATGCACACACATATCATTGGCAAGCTTTTCATACCCAGTCGATGCTAAAAAAGATCTTCGATTGGACTAACTTCACAGAATTCACAGTCTCTGACATTACATGGGTGGATATCCACAACACTGTACAAAAGATTATATATATGTGTGTGTATATATAATCTTTATGTCGCCTAATGCCTTGTGACATGACGTGACATTGGTAGCTCACAGCACAGGATTCCTCTACGTTCTTTTAAACTGCATTCACACGACAAGCGGCAAATAGGCGAGCACCTGTACAATGTAGCTGTGACGGCGGTGAGAAAACAGTGCGCCGAGACAGAGTTATCTTCTTGGACTTTAGTGACTCAAATTCAGTTGAACGTGAAACTGAGGGGAAACGGCACCTTAGAACAACATTCCTGAGGGACTGAACTTTACAAAGGTTACAAACCATTTCCTTGCGCTGACCTGGACAAAGCGAAGGCAAACT
The DNA here is from genome assembly GCF_037954325.1 of Fistularia commersonii. Classification (NCBI taxonomy): domain Eukaryota; kingdom Metazoa; phylum Chordata; class Actinopteri; order Syngnathiformes; family Fistulariidae; genus Fistularia; species Fistularia commersonii. The sequence continues at coordinate 10,795,159 of NC_141296.1, forward strand.
ATAGAAGTCAAGACAGTTCGTGTAACCACTGTTTTTTTCCCATCATTATTTCGACGTTACAACTCTCAAAACCCTCAACCTTGTGATGTGTAGTATGTTTTAATCTGTAGGCCATCAGGCGCTCGCTATTCTGTCCTCTAGCTCCAGCTATATTGTGAAAACACCCCCACTTCATATTTGTGTTAATTTCTCTATTATTTTGGTCTATGCTGTGGCCGGGGAACTAATACAGGGAAGTAGACTGAGTATTTGCACGCCTCGTGTGCTGTGGTGTAAGGGAGTGTGGTACCTGCTTTTGTGACTAGGCTCCTGCTTGATTTGTAGTGAATTAAACTTGCCATTGTTATCTGGCTACATTTTGTGTGGAGTGAATTCCCAAATAGGTTTCTTATTTATTGTTGGGGTGTAGTTGTAATACTTAATATTTCCTCTGGAGTGTCGCAGCCACAGCTGACCGGTCACACTTTTTTCGCTTTCTTGTTAGATTGTCCATCCTTGTCATCCCCATTGTTTTTATCAGAAATCAACATATGAACTCACAACTTTACCTGAATTTTAACTTAATGAAACTGACTCTCTCAGCTGTTCTGCCTTGTCTGTTAAAGGTTTATTAATAAACAAACAAACAAACAAAATTGAAAAAAAAAAAACTTATTCAAAACTATTGCTTGGAACTAACAGTCGCATTTCTTGGCATATTTGAGGTGTGTGCAAATATTAAAAGACTGAGAAGTACAATTGTCATGGACTGTTGACTGGTGAAGTACCATTAAAAACAGGCAAAGTTTTAATTTCAAAAATATCCAAAGCAATTATTTTCATTGCCAACAAAACATGTAGGGAAAGTGACACTTCCTTAATATACTCGAGAAGTAGAAGAAGTCATTTTTGTCTTCTGACAAGAGCAATCATTGCCTTTCAATTGAGGCTACAATTACAGCAACATTTGACTCCCTCCTCATGCAATCCTGCAAACTTACAGCCACTGTAATTACCATGCATATTAAATGTCTTTTTGGCATTTCTGATATTCTGACAGCTTGGATACTGATGGGATACACACAGCTTACAGTGACTCACATCGTCGAAATGAACAAAGAAAATCAAAGACACCGTTAACCATATGTTCTGAAATATGAACACACAGCAAGACCAGTTGTCGGCAAACAAACTGAAAACTATTATTCCTCGCAATTTTTCCTTTATTCCTTTTCTACGGCAAGGCCATATGTATAATGCAGACAGATGTCATTTCATTTCTAGAAATAAATTCACAGTGATGGACTTTGAATGGAAAATTCACTTTGAACTGTGCAACATGCTCATGGTGTCCTACATAGAACTAGGCACAACATTTGAATGTTAAACAGACAAGAGTGATGTGCTTTGCTACAGCACACATGACTCATTGTCTGAATACTGTCAACACTACAAGATCCGGTGAATGCAGTTCAGCAGGCTGCATATTGTACTGACACTGAGAGATATGTGAACACTTGACCTCAATAGTGGCAACTATTTTCAAAGCCCAATAAAATAAATATTTTTCTGAGATTGCCATATATGTTTTGTATTCATGTACTGAGAAATTAGAGCTTATTTTGAATTCAAAAATAAATGCTGCCAATGGACAATGTTCTTAAAATAACTATGGTACTAATTATTTGAGGATTACTATACACACACACACACACACACACATATATATATATATATATATATATATATATCCAAAACAATACACACACATTTAAAACTGCCTTTCTACAAAAGAAATTGTAGATTGAATTCTTTGAGTAAATTCACATAGATTCTGCTTGGCAAACTTTCCTCATTTTCCATCCACCCACACATCATTGTGCAAATGCCTATTTCAGCCAGTTGAAGGATCATCACAGGCCGGGGTGGATAATCCCCATTGTGTTAATCTGAGAGCATCGCCTCTGGAATCCTACAAAATTACCTTGCTGCAAAAGTGAACTCCATTCCTAATCATTTGACTCTCTGATCACAAAACATAAATAAACTGTCTTGTTTCTAGTCATTCTGAGGACTCCCATCTCACCAGGGCAGGAATGATCCAGATTAAAAGGGACAACCTTGGGCTTAGAAAGGGGTTAGTCATTTACGTTTTGTCCCTACTATTCCCTGAAGATATCAACATGACATATTACATCTAGTAAAACCCTAACTTCAGATATAGCACGAAGCATTAGGAAAAAAAAAGAAAAAAAGTAGAGTGTAAAGTAATTTATTGCAGCCCGTTAGTGACTTGATTTCATTTAGGTGTATGAAGCTAATTTGCAGATGAAAACATCAAGATTAAGTCTTGCACAAAAATATATTCATATTTAGCAACCTTACATAACCACAGCAAAAATGTGCACAGAATAATAGTCATCTCCAGACAGCTATGTTTCTTAATGTAATTGAATATCAGCCCTGGGCTGGAAAGTACAGACATTCTCCCTTGTGATTATGTTCTCCATAACGTTCTTTTTAATTCAATAGCATGCTGTGCAAAGACCATCACAACTTGAGCATGACCTAAAAAATAATGAGAGATTAGATGAGTTGAGAGATTTTTTCTTTGGCAGAACACAGCATAGTTGGATGTGCTTAGCTTTTGACAAGGCTTAAACACATAACTGTAAGCACTTGGTAATCCTTCATTATCACTTTGGTCTGTAAGACAGTCAATTAATGAGGAGGGATTTTATTTTACATTTCAGGGGCCTGTGCATGAGACTGGCAAAGATTCATAACATCACTAGATATCGTCATCAATGTCACCAATCAGCAAAATCCAAATCACACACACACACATATATATATATATACACTATATGGCCAAAAGTATTCGCTCAACCATCCAAATAATTGGAATAATGTGTTCCAATCACCCGCTGAACAGCGGCCACAGGTCACATGGCCACAGGTGTTAAAAATCAAGCATGTAGGCAGCAGCCTGATTTTACAAACCTATGTGAAAGAATGGGTTAATCAGTGAATTCCAGCGTGGAACTGATAGGATGCCACCAGTTGTTAAATTTCCTCGCTCCTAAATATTCAACCATCAACTGTCAGCTGTATTGTAAGAATATGGAAGAGGTTGGGTATGAAAGCAACTCAGCCACGTAAACTGAGAGCGCAAGGTCTGCGGTGCTGAGACGCATTGTGCGAAGGAGTCTCCAACTTTCTACAGTCAATTGCTACAGACCTCCAAACTTCATGTGGCCTTCAGATTAGTTCAAGAAAAGTGCACAGAGAGCTACAAAGAATGAATTCTCATGGCCAAGCAGCTGCATCCAAGCCACACATCACCAAGTGCAATGCAAAGCGTTGGATACAGTGCTGTAAAGCACGACACCACTGGACTCTTGAACAGTGGAGATGCATTCTTTGTTGTGACGAATTGCGATTCTCCATCTGGTAATCTGATGGACGAGTTTGGGTTTGGCAGTTGCCAGGTGAACGGTACTTGTCTGACTGCACTGTGCCAGGTGTGAAGTTTGGTGGAGGGGGGATTATAGAGTGGGGTTGCTTTTCTGGACCAAAACAGACCTCTACATGTTTTGCACATGGGAAAAGCAGAAACATCTCCCCATTGTACCTGTGGAGGTATGGAACTTTCTAGGAGAGGCAGCTGTAGAGTTTCGGGCTGGATTATTCAACAGGATCTTGGAGAGTGAGAAGATGCTTGAGGAATGGAGAAGAAGTGTGATGGTGCCCATTTTTAAGAATAAGGGGTATGTGCAGAATTGTGGTAATAGATTGAGTTGATGAGCAATACAATTAAGTTATGGTAAAGAGTAGGGGGAACTAGACTGAGAGCATAATTCAGCATTTATGAGCAGCAGTATGGCTTCATGCCTAGAAAGAGTTGCTACAGATGCAGCATTTGCTTTGAGAATTCTAATAGAGGAGTACAGAGAATTTTAGAGGTAGAGCATGTTAAACTGGTGCAGGACATGTATGCTAGCTGTGAGACAGTTGGGAGAGGAGTACAGAGAATTTTAGAGGTAGAGTATTTTAGACTGGTGCAGGACATGTTTGCTAGCTGTGAGACAGTGGGGAGTTGTGCTGTAAGGGTAACAGAGAATTTCAAGATGGAGATGGGACTTCATCAGGGATCAGCTCTGGGCCCCTGCTTGTTTGCAGTGGTGATGGACAGGCTGACAGATAAGGTTAGACAGGAATCTCCATGGACCATGATGTTTGCAGAGGACATTTTGATCTACAGTGAGAGCAGGGAAAAGTTTGAGGAAAATCTTGAAAGGTGGCAGTATGCTCTGGAAAGGAGAGGAATGAAGGTTTGTCACAGCAAGACAGAATATGTGTGAATGAGAGGAGCTCAGGTGGAATGGTGAGGTTACAGGGAGTGGAAATCAAGAAGTTGGAGGATTTCAAGTAAAAACTAACAGGTCAACAGTCCAGAGCAACAGTGAGTGTGGAAAAAAGGTAAAGAAACAGATTCAAGCAGGTTGGAATGGGTGGAGAAAAGTATCAGCGTTACTATACGATAGAAGACAATCAGCCAGAATGAAAGCAAAGGTGCACTAGACAGTGGTGAGACCAGCAATGCTTAATGGTCTAGAAACAGTGACAATGATGAAAAGACAGGAGGCAGAGCAGGAGGTCACAGAGATGAAGATGTTGAGGTTCTCTTTGGGAGTGATGAGGATGAATAGGATCAGGAATGAGTACATCAGAGGGACAGCACATGTTACATGCATTGGAGAGAAGGTCAGAGCAGCCAGACTGAGATGGTTGGGTCATGCACAGAGGAGGGATAGTGAATATATTGGTAGACGGATGCTGGAATTGGAGCTGCCAGGCAGGAGGTCTAGAGGAAGGCCAAAGAGAAGATTTATGGACGTAGTGAGAGAGGATATGAAGGTAGTTGTTGTAAGAGAAGAGGATACAGGAGGATATAGGGTTAGATGGAGAAGGTTAAGTTGCTGTTGCGATCCCTGAAGGGAAAAGCCAAAGGGAGAAGATGAAGGGATGGTTCGGTCATGTACGGAGGAGAGAACGTGAATATATTAGTAGATGGTTTCGGGAAAAATCAGGTCGTCTTTGTTGTCTTAACAGCTGTGCAACACGCAACAGGCCTCATTTATTCCTGAGCGACTTGTTATGTCAGCAGCTGTGCTGTATGTATTTTACCTGTCTTATCATTCTGTCTGTTCTCATGTATAGAGCCAATATGTGTATGTGAAGGACAGTCCCAAGAAAGACCTAAGTGCTTATCTAAGAGAGAATCATTAACTAACCGATGAAATGTGTATGTGTTCTTTCTCTGCTTGTCTCTCTATAAAAGCATGCCTATATCATCATTTTGTTTCCAGTCTCTAAGAAGGCTGCACCCTGTTCGGCTGAATAGAGAGACCTGAGCTCTGGTTCTATTTGCAGACGACTCCCGGTCTGCTGATCATTGTTGTCAGTTGTTGGCTATTACTGGTTGTTCATGTTAATTCGATGCATCACTCTTGTAATGAATTCTTGTAATCTCAGAAGACTTATTGTTGTCTTGCCTCCTCACCATAGAGACTTTTGCCTATGCTGGAATTGGAATTGCTAGGCAGGGGGTCTACAGGAAAAACTAAATGTAGTGAGGGAGAATATAATGTCAGTCTGAGAGAGAAAGATACAGAGAATGGGGTTAAATGGAGATGGTTGATTCGCTGTGGTGACCCCTGAAGGGAAAATACGAAAGGAAACCAAAAAGGTGAGGTGGCGGTATACCCTATAAAGCTCTGTTATTATTCCACCTCTGAGATGACCTCTGAAGATAAGCACTTCTTGAGACATATCAATCAAATTTAGGCCTAAACAGTGATCCTCAAAGTTATTAAATGGCTCACTTTGGATAATATAAGTGCAAAAATGCAGACGCATGGTTCTGAAACCAGCCCATTTTCCCTCTGAGATTGGAAATATTGCATTCTGTCAAAGACTCGACTTGACATACTTTCCAAAAAAGAGTAAGTGTAATTATGGTGTTGACCCTTAAGGGCATTTTTTACACTGAATCCTTTTAGCAGCATTCAAAAGTGATAAAAAGGTTGTGACTGGTCATATTTATACATTTCATAAGCTACACGTGTATTTCATGAGGTTAATTCATCTTGTGATGGTGGGCAAACGCATATGAATATATTTTCTTATTTCATCAGGAAAAAAATGAACATGGTTTTTAGAGGGAGCAAGAGAGAGAGAGGGAGAACATATTCCACTATATACTGGCTTGTCCTTTTGATTTAGCTAATATTGATAATTTAGTTCACCATATTGTTTTTCTTCATTATGGTATTGAGCATCTCTAAGTCCTATTATGTGTTTTATTAACTTATATTTACTAAACTGATTTTGCATTAGAGATTGAGCAGTGGAACCACAGTTGACTGAATAATTTTGGATGCTCTTCTAGAATTGATTGTTTTGTTATCTCACATAAAAACCCTTAAAATGTACAAAATATATACAAAGTATATTGTATATATTTTGAAAATGGAAATAAAAAAATTAAACAAACAAACAAACCAATATGGTCATTTAAAAAAATCATCTGTTTCAGGATCTGTTGGCCTTGCACAGCCTGTCACTTCCTTCCACACTGTCTTATGAACTGGATGAGACGCATCATGTGTATTTCATACTGTGATAGTCTTGCATGTAGCGAAAGGTATTGATTAATAAATCAAATGCTTACAGCTATTGATTTTAAAACGAGTTGTCTCATGGTGACTTTATTAACACTATCTTTTCCCATTAGTCAAAGAAGCAAAGTTCATTCAAGGAATCATGTGAGATTATTTTAAGATAACTTAATAATGCCTATGCTTCATACAGTCTCCCTCGCATCATGAGACAATTTGTCTTCTTTAACAAATTGTTAAATTACTCGATTCTCATACAGAGGTAAACCCAGTAACTGGCATTGTGAAGCTGTTACTCCTGGAAAAAACTAATCTCTCACACCTCCTGTCTTGCCCCGGGGTTTGATAAAACCACTCCTTCTTTCCTGATGCTCATATCGTCTTTAACACTAGTTGAAAATATTTCCCTGAATACCCCCACAAAAAACGACAGGCACTTCCAATGTTCTCCAGCCTTTTGAAAAGATAAAAAAATAATTTAGAGTCTTTTGTTGACACATTCCAGCTAACACCAAGTTTGGCATGATCTTTACAAACATTTTTGGTTTAAAAAAAACAAAACAAAAAAAAAACCAAACAACCGCAATAATTTTGGTTTAAAAAAAACATACCTGTTCATAAAAAAAAAAAAAAAAAATCAAAAGTTTTGGGGTGTGCATAATGTAAGTACCAGTTTCAGTCAAGAAAATACTCCTGATTGTTTGATCCATCAGAATCATTTGCTTTCACACAAAACTGTTTTTCCAAAATTTGACACTAAAAAAATCACATCAAACTAATGTCAGTTGTTTAGTATGAAAAATGATGACTGAATGAGAGTGAAAATATTTTTCTACCAAAATTGTCAGTGTCTCCATGAAAACTGTTTTTCCATGCACTCAATGTTCTCAATTCATCCATTTAAAAAGATGGCAGACCACTGAAAGTCTCAGACATTGATCAACTGAACTGGGGTTTCTTTAGTTCAGAAAATTGAATATCATCTTCTGGAAAATGTTATATGGTGGATGAATATTCATCTTATATGCATTTAAAATTTTCAGTTTTTTGGGGATTTTCAAACAGGGTTGGTTTGTACACAGACTAAGCAATTTGTTCTGCTAGGTAACTTTGGCTGGATTTTTTTTTTTCCCTTTTTGACAGGATGTTGATACATCTTCAGGCTCCACCGTCAAATCCCAACTATGGGTTATTAGACTTTAGAATCCATTAAATTACAGCTCAATTCATGGTTTGATTGTTTCCCGAAAAGCCTTTGTTATCACTGTGTTGTTTCATACTGGTTTACAAAGCTTTTGTAAAAAATCAGTACCTCACAGAGTAGACGGATCAGAAACAATTGACAGTTTTGGAGAACGACATTTTACTATTTCCTTTTCAAATATGGTGTGTTCTATTGCAAAAGTTGGAGCTAATATTAAGAAAAAACATAAAAATAATTAATGCAGTATTTTGAGAATGCACAGAAACAAACAAACATGTTCTTAGGTTGCACAGCTACTTCTGGCATTTAGATAACAAAATAATTGAAAACATGAATTTCCAGTTCATTGGAGAAAATTGAAATGCCATGCTTGTTTGCAGAGAAAGCCTGACTCAAACGCTCTCAGACATCACTTGTGCAATGTGTCTCTTTCAGCCTCTTTTCTAGTTGGCAGGGGTCATCGTTTTCTACGTTCACAACACTGGCCGCATGACTGATTCTGAGCTGTTGGTCCGCCCGAACATATTTTGGATGACTGTTAGCGCTCCCTCTCACTCATTGCCATCAAACATCTGTCATTTTTTTCCCCACATCTCCATTGATCCTTTCAAGTTGTCTCTCTCTGAAATTTAGAAGGATGGCTTGTCCCCCTCCCACCGGCCTGTTATGAGTGACTGATTTATGAGTGACAGTCAATCCAAGGTTTCTACTCCATTTGTGTATTATGTATGTCTGTAAGAGCAACAAGTCCAAGCAGAGTCTAACCCTCTGGCTTATGCATCCCGGCAGATACTGTCATATCTGTTGATGTGAAAACAAATACAGCTAAATGCCACTATATTCTGAGTAAGGAACATATTAACCCTCTTATTATGTTAAGGGTCAATTTGAACCATTGGGTCAATGGGTGAAATGGGTCAAATTGACCCTTAACATAATAAGAGGGTTAAAGCTGTAAAAGCCAACACACTGGCACCCAAGATCTTGTCACGTCAAGTATTGCTGCAGGTTCCTCTCCTGAAGTAGCTACCATTTGTTATATCTGGGTATTCCAGTACAGGTTCGCGGATAATTTGGTTCTGGTCCACAAATAAAATCTTTCTTCGTACAAATTATAGTTTTTTTATATTAGACCTTACGGATCTTATAATGAAAAACAACTGATTCAGCCTCACTACCACACTTAATATTGTAATATCCTAATAAAGTGTAATTGTTGTATACAGATTAAATATTGTGAACTGACAAAAGTTTGTATTATTTGAACCCCCACGCCTATAACCACTCCACGGAAACATATTCATGTATAAAACCGGTCCATGATACAAAAAAAGGTTAGGGGCCACTGATGTAGCTCTGCTCTCGCTTGATCTACCTGATGTTGTAAGTGACAGATTTCTGCATTTCTAACAGGTGTCCTGGATGGATCAATGGTATGTGGACATATCAGGTGTCCAAACAAATGGGAGGATGAGACCCTGTCAAATATACTGCCCTATTGGCCACAGAAATTTTATTTAAATCATCTTAAATCACTATCAAGCAAACTCTTGTGTGTATCCTCCCTTTTTCTAAGGATCACATACATACTGGTTATATGATTTGTTTTTAAATATTCATTGGCACATTTGCTGTTGCCAGTGGTATAAACAGTATATACTGTTTATCTTTATCCTTCCAGAAAGCTAAACCTAAGGTGTTCCAAATTTGGCTTTGCTGCTCAGACTCACATGGCCACTCTCTATGTATGAGGTAAGTTTGTTCCACGCCAAGAGACAGAAATGGGTTAGGAACACATGTGATGAACTGTCTTGGGATACTAAGAAGTCTCAGAAGCATTGGGCTTTATGGTAATGGAGCCCTGTCATTACCCATTTCTCTTCTGGCAGAAGAGTACTGAAACAAGACTGGAGATGACACTCACTGAATCTTTGGGACCCTGTGGTAAGAGTTGTTGCCCCAGGCATTGTCAAAGGGAGAAAATGGACCCTGCAGTATTGGATGCCCTTCAGCACTGAGACATCCAGCAAGGCAGAGAGGGATTTGTCCAAGGGGGAACCCAAGCTACTTGGGGAAAAGTAAATGCTGCAGAATGCCACTACCTGTCAGTGCACATGTGCCACCATGCATGCAGCCTGTTGTGGTCACTTCTACTTGTTTTCTCTCTCTTTGATATATATTTTTTTCTAAATTCCTAAATTTGTGTTTCTAAATCTTCTGTTCAGTAACTTGTTTAAGCTGTTCCCTCTCCATAATGCTGATGGAGATTTCTTGATTATCACAAATTCACATTTTTCACTCTGCTGGGCACTACAACCACATGGCTGCTTTGTTTACTGTACACGGGGGATCAGCTGATCGCTTTAGAGCCATCTGACATTGTGACCAGATCCACCAACATCCCCAAAGAGATCTGGAGTAGGACACACTGAGGTTGCGGGGGAAAGAAAAGCCAGCAGACTTCATTGTCCCAGGTGAGATGATTCATTGTGACCCAAACAACAAGCTCTGGGTGACAAAGGACATAAAAGCCCCACTGGCAGATCAGCCAGGCAATGCGTTTTGTGGCGTGTGCCCTCTATCAATTTTCTGTATTGATTTGTCCAATTTTGGTAGCTCGAAGACAATTGAAAAATATGAAGAGGGGGAAGGCAGATGATTCTAATGTCTGATGATCCTAATGACACACCTTTAGAGGTATAGAAGAGTCCAGGAGAGATGGTAGTACACATTTTGACTAGATCTTTAAACAGAATCTAAGAGAGTGAGGGGATGCCTGAAGAATGGAATTGTGCTGGTGCTGATTTTTAAGAACAAACGTGACTTGCAGAGCTGTAGTAACTTCAGAAGAATAAATCTGACAAGTGATACATTGTAGCTATGGGAACGAGTAGTAGAAACTATACTGAAGGCAGAAGTAAATAAAAAAAAAGAATATTCATGATGAAGTAATTACTTTAAGAATGTTGATATAGAGAAGTAAAGAGAATGTCAGAGGGAGCTGCGCTTTGCCTTTGCAGACCTAGTGAGGAACTATAGTACGGTATAAGGAAGTCTAGAGTGGCAGAGAATTACATTAGAGTGATGCATGATATGTATGAGAGCTGTGAGGCTGTGGTGAGCTCTGCTGTAGATGTGACAGAGGAATTCAAGGTGCAGGTGGGATTGCATCAAGGATCAGATACATTGTGTGCACAATTGTTGGCAAATGCTTAGTGTGACCATATCATCATTTTATCCGTAATTTCCAACTCCAAGCTGTATAAACTTGAATGCTTATTGAAATCAATGCAGATCAGGTGATGTGTATTTGTGTAGCGAGGGAGGGTGTGGCCTAAGGAGATCAACACCCTATATCAAGTTGTGCATAATTATTAGATCGATTCTTCTCAGGAAAAATGGGCCGAAAAAGGGATTTAACCGACTCTGAAACGTCAAAAATTGTTAAAAGTCCTTAAGAGAGATGTAGTACTCTTGAAATATGCAAGATATTCGGGTGTGATCACAGAACCATTAAACGTTTTGTTGCAGGTAGTCAACAGGGTCACAAAAAACATGTTGAGAAGAAAAGACGCAAATTAACTGCCAAAGATTTGAGAAGAATCAAACATGAAGCTACCAGGAACCCATTGTTCTCCAGTGCTGCCGTATTCCACAACTGCAAGCTAACTGGAGTGTCAAGAAGTACAAGGTGTTCAGTTCTTAGAGACATGTGTAACCCAAGTGAAGATAGCAATAAGTTAATAAATAAGAATACATATTAAGTACTTAATAATTTCATCATTTTTTTTAAAGTCATATTAGTGATATAAAAAGGTCTGAAAATATAATTTCATATTGTTGGTGAATTATTTTGTCATTTAGTTTAATAGTTCTGTTGCATTAGAAATGCAATGTATATTCACTTTATATTTAATTTTATGTGGCATATCTTGAATATGTTGACCTGTGAATTTGAAGTGTTATTGTAATTGATGGTGTTCATTTTCTATTGGGTTAACTGAGATGCTTAATGTAAATCAATGGTTACTATAGTTAATATAACCTGCTATTAGGACGGTAACACCAATACTGGATTTCTTTAGACTAAATTAGGCCTATGGTGATTTAAAAGAAAGATAACTGGTTAAAGCAAAATAAGTTACTGCTCAAACATTTAAAAGTCGGAACTGAATACGATCCTATAATGGACAAAGAATGAACACAGAATTTAAACAGCTCAAATACTAGGTACTGAAACTAAATAGGTTTAAATCTAAGTTAGAATAAGAAATTCACATATGTTTCTTTACATAAAGGGAAACAAGGGAAGCTGAAAATCATATTTGTATGTCTATGCAAATGCTTCTGTGGACTTAATGTTGTGTCTGTGTAAATGTCTATATGGTATCGATTTGTAATTACTAGTATTTCTAACAACTTCTTTTTGATAAACAAGCCGGAATTTAAACTATTGGTCTGTGGTGTCTCTCTATCTGCTCTTCCTCCGAATCTAGTCCTGGTCCAAACCCTGTTTTATTTGTAGTAATTCTTACTCATGGCCAAGGTAAGAAGGGGTGAAACCTGACCCCCTCTGAACAAGGCACATAAGTTGAAATGTCAAGAATGGCCCGAGAAATATCTAAGGACAGATTTTTCAAAGGTTCTGTGGACTAACGAGATGAGAGGGAATCTCGACAGACCAGATGGATGGGCCCGTGGTTGGATCAGTAACAGACACAGAGCTCCACTTCAACTCAGCAAGGTGGAGGTGGGGTACTGGTATGGGCAGGTATTATTAAAGATGAGCTATTTGGATCTTTTAGGGTTGAAAATTGACTCAATATCAACTATCAGACCAACTGCCAATTTTTAGAAGACACTTTCTTCAAGCAGTGATTCAGGAAAAAGTCTGCATCTTTCAAAAAGGTTTTGATTTTTATGCAAGACAATGCTTCATCACATGCATCAACGTACTCAACTGCTGGCTGGCCAGTACAGACCATAAAGATAGAAAAACTAATGACATGGCCCCCTTTTCACCTTACATAAACCCTATTGAGAACTTTTGGGGCTGTTAAAAAGGAAATTTACCATGAAGGTAAACAGTACTCCTCTCTGAACAGTGTATCGGAGTCTGTGGTTGTGGCTTCACAAAAAGTTGATTCTGACCAGATCAAGAAATTGCCTCTGTGGATGGAAGGCTTGTGATTGTTATCGAAAAGAAGGGTGGCTACATTGGTCACTGAGGGTTTTTTTTTTTTTTAATTTCAGAAATGTTTATTTGTAAATTTTGAGTTTATTCTCACTTTATCAGGTAAAAATAAACAGGTGAGATGGGAAAATCTGTTTAATTTAGTTGCCCGATAATTCTGCACACCAATAGTTGCCTGATAATGAACATATAATCTATTAAAAAAGCTAAAACTTTCATTTTACTAATTATATGTTCAGGTCTGAGTGTTGTTTGAGAGCACTGTAGTTGTACAATAGAAAAATTAATCCTCAAAAATAGTGCTTGCCTGATTGCGCACATATTGTATAAGTCCCTCCTTGTTTGCTGTAATAATAGGCAGGCTGACAGATGACATGAGATTGGATTGGATAATGATGTTTGCAGTTGAGATTATGATATGCAGTGAGAGCAGGGAACATGGAGATGAAAATCTAGAGAGGTGAAGGTATGTAGTGAAAAGAAGAGGAATGAAGGTTAGTCGCAGCAAGGTAGAATTTGTGTGTGAATGAGAAGGATCCTAGAGGAACACTGGGGTTACAGAGCAATGATAAAGAAGGTGGAGGGTCAACAGTCCAGTGCAAAAGAGTATTGAAAAGATGTGAAGAAACATATGTAGTCAGGGTAGAATGGATGGAGAAAAGTGTGAGGGGTAATGTGCAGTAAAACAGTATATGGTTGAATGAAAGGAAAGGTGGCGAGACCAGCAGTTGTGTATGACTGAGGCAGTGGCACTGAGGAAAAGACAGGAAGCAGAACTGGAGGTGGCAGAGATGAAAATGTCGAGGCCACATCGCAAGCTGCATCCTAGCACTCGCACAAAGAAGTCCATCTCTGTGGCCACCATCACAGCTATGGCTTGGCTGTCTGGTCTGAGTTCATCGACTCCATACAAACTTCATCACTGATGGCAACCAATGTACCAACCAATTCTGGTTGGCCAAGATACAACATCCCCAGCCTTCATCCACCAGGACCAAGCAAGCAATCGGTGACCTGAACCACCTAAGCTGTGAGGACTTGGATATGGAGCATAAATACCAGCTACAGAATTGCTGGACTTGCTCTCCAACACCTTTGCCATCAGAAATTAGCACTGCACAAACATCAGCCTGGTTTTGCACAAAATTGACAGTGTCAGGGCCGGCAATATCTGCCTCACCAAGCACACCGCAACTAAAAAGATCATAGAAATGTAAGCGGCAGAGCCCTTGACTATCGAGGCTGGTCATTACATTGAGCTCATTATTAGCCAGCAGGTATCGCAAGTGGTCCTGGTCAGGAAAATAGATGAAACCTGGAACTTATGTGCTGATGACTGACAAGCTACACTTGTAGCCACTGCTACTCCATAGGCCAGCTTTGGCAGATTAAGATGATGCTCTCTGGGCGTTGCAATGCCCCTGCCACCTCCTGGCTGACATCTCATGGAGCCGCTGCATAGTCTACCTAGATGACCTCCCTGTCCATGTTGCAGAATTCCACCATGTACTTGACAACCTTACAGATGTCTTTCTTGCCATTTGCTAAGCTGGTCTTCAACCCCACCTGAAGAAGTGACATCTGTTTTGACATGTTATGCTGTCAGTGCAACTGGAGTAACCACTAACCCAACAAAGAAAGGAAGCTGTGAGGGACTGCTGTGGAGCTTGGCAGCTCTGGCGTTTTCATCAGAGAATTTTTCCACTTTGAATTCGTCACTTTGTGAGCCATGGCAGCATGTCTTGCCCCAGAGAGACCAAGCATATATATATATAAATATATATACATATATATATAAATATACAGAGAGAGCGAGAGAGAGAGAGAGAGAGAGAGAGAATGAGTAACGCACATTGGCAATCCATACATCTCTGACTGTTGTACTGTTTTATAAGTCACAAGTGAGCAGAAAAGAGAATAGTACCTGTGTTTGAGCTGAAAAGCATTGTTGTCAAGCAAAATTTTTTTTCTTGCAACTCCAGGGAATGCAAAGTTGTGACAAGTGTAAGCCCTTGAAATTGAAGTTGCCACAAAAGGCTCCACTTTCATTTAACCTGAGGCCTTTGGCAAATGCTGCATATATTGTCAAGAATTTGATTGGCAAATCACAGTAACTACAGTAGAGCTGTTACATTTGTATGTTTTGGGTAGTCTCTTAGGGCTAGACATAAAACCAAGTTCAAAATATTGGCAAACTGAAACTGGAACACTTGAACAATTTTGGCAGTAACTGTGTGAAAATGAAGTATGAGTATTTCATAAAAATAAGTATTTCTTTACTTAGAAGAATTGTCATCATCTGATTGAATAACTTCTCTCAACAACTCCAAACTGAATTGGATGGCCTATTTTACAGCACGCAACACTTACACTGCTCCCCACTACTGCATGTGATACGATCACATTGCCTGAAGCATGTTTTAATGAGTTGCAGAACAAAAATAACTGCACTTTATCTCTCTGTGGTGTGTATAGATCTATTAACTAAAAAATAAATAGTGTTGACTGGGCTGAGCTCAGCTCCACAAAAAGGAGACCTAGACTAAAATGGATTTATATCAGACTCTCAAGTTTTAAATCCCCTCGGGTGACCCAAGAGGGGAATCACCTTGTCTGCTATCCTTCCCCTAACTAAGGAGCAGAGGTTGCTCTTCAACAAGGTTGTCTATTGCTTTTGATCAAATTCCCAATCACATTATATCTGATCTACTCTCTGTCATGTGCTGTCTCCACACTCACACCACTTGATCCAGCAGTTTATACCTCCTTACAGGTTGGTAAACTGAATCTTCAAAACAGTACTCCAGTAGTTATTGTCCAAAGAAAAAAAAAGGGGGGTGGACAGATTTAGCAGTATGTTCAAAATAATTTGACCATCATACCTGGGCATGGCAAAGTATGATGTAACACAGAAGTTCGAGGTGGAGGTGGGACTCCATGGGGGATCAGCTCTGAGCCCCTTCTTGTTTGCAGTGGTGATGGACAGGCTGAAAGATGAAGTTAGACAGGAATCTCCATGGACCATGATGTTTGCGGATGATGTTTGGATTCTGATCTGTAGTGAGAGCAGAGAACAGATTGAGGAAAATCTAGAGAGGTGAAGGTATGCTCTGGAAAGGAGAGGAATGAAGGTTAGTCGCAAGACAGAATATATGTGTGTGAGTGAGAGGAACCCGGATGAAACGGTGAGGCTACAGGGAATGGAGATAAAGAAGGTGGAGGATTTCAATTACTTAGGGTCAACTGTCCAGAGAAATGGGGAGTGTGGAAATGAGATAAAGGAACAGGTTCAAGCAGGTAGGAATGGGTGGGTAAAAGTGTCAGGGGTCATGTCAGCCAGAGTGAAAGCAAAGGTGTTCAAGACAGTGGTTAGACCAGCAATGTTGTATGGTCTAGAAACAGTGACAATGACAAAAGCACATGGGCAGACCTGGAGGTTGCAGGGACAATGAGGTTCTCTTTGGGAGTGATGAGGATGGATAGGATCAGGAATGAGTACATCAGGGGAAGAGCACATGTTAGATGTTTATGTTTTGAAGAGAAGGTCAGAGAAGCCAATCATGTACAGAAGAGGGATAGTGAATATATTGGTAGACGGATGTTGGAGCTGCCAGGCAGGAGGTCTAGAGGAAGGCCAAAGAGAAGATTTATGGACGTAGTGAGAGAGGATATGAAGCTAGCTGGGTTTCGCAAGGAGAATACCGAGAATAGGGTTAGATGGAGATGGTTGATAAACTGGGGCAACCCTTGAAGGGAAAAGCCGAAAGGGAAAGAAGATTTGACATATGGAGTTGTCTTTTATTTTAATTTTATTTTACCATCTGGGTATTCTCAGACATTACACTGCAGCTAGTGGTTTTAAATGCAGCAAAAATACAGTTTGCTGCATTTATACAAATTGTGTGAGTTTATCATCCATCTTTCACCACTTATCCTGCACTCAAGGTTGCAGGGGATGCTGAAGTACACCTTGGACTGGTCGCCAGTCAATCTCAGGGCCACATAGAAAGAGTCACACGCTCATTCGGGGCAATTTTCCCATTTTCTTCCAATTAATCTGTTTTCGTAAAGTGAGAGGAAACTCGAGAACGCGAAGGAAACTCATGCAGACACAGGGAGAACATGCTAACTCCACACAGAAAGGTCCTCTTTTCAGAATCGAACCAGAGTCCATTGTGCTGTGAGGCTGAAACACTAACCACAGTGCCACTGTGCCGCCCATGAGTTTGTTTTTTCAACCTATTTACAAAACTGCTGTTTAGCAGACAAATGCAACTGTTGGATTAAAATCATCATTTGAGCTTCACTTTACTGCAAGTTCTTGCCCAATGTCAGCAGTTCTGTCCTTGTTGAACTTTGGTGTCTTGCTGAGAGAAGTTGTTTTTGAGGGAATACACTATTTTTGGATATTGTGTGAAGTATGAAAAACATGTTAGAAACCAAAAGAAGACATAATCCTTTTGATCACTTCAAACTGTGAACATTTGATGCTGTGGTTGACCACATACTAGGATGATATTAAAATTGCAGATGTAGACACACGACACATCAACCTCTCCTACCTCTACACTTCTAAAGACTAAACTTTAAAGTAAACAATATGGTAGACCTATTCTTAATGTCCATTCATATACTGAATTAAAAAACAAGGCTTTTACCAGATACAAGACTACATACCCTGTAATACTAAAGAATACTCATGAAAGCAAATTACTCCTAATACGCCACATCAGCTAACAAACAAGGCTGAGACACTCTTATCAAAAAATAAATACAAAAAAATCAAATTACTGAGCAGAATAAGCAGTATCATGCTTTCTCAGATAAAAACAATAAGTTGAATAAGTGACCAGACGATTAACAAATGCAAATTTTGAAACTGCATATTTTCAAAGTGCAATGTGCTCACTAGATAAGGTTTCAAATCCATGCAAACATGCACAACAGGTAAACCCAATCCGTAATTAGGTGGGGGTATAAAAACTTGTATCAAGACTGAAAATTTTCACCCATTTCTTCTTCCCCTTGTTCATCTTTTCCTTTTGGCAGCTCCCTTCAGTAGTCGCCAAAGTGAATCTGCTCCCATTTCGTTATATGCTTTGCGTTAGAGTCTACTCTTCAGTTAGAGAGACAGCAGCAGCTGCACTTAACTTGATGTCGATGCTCCCACAGCTTCGCAGGAACATTACTTCGTTCACTTCCATTACTTCCATTACTTCCTACTTCCCTACCAACCACATGTCAGTGAATTGACCAGTCAGAAGTAGAAGGGGTCACACTAATGGAACTTAGTCTGAAAATCAGAAAGGCAGATTCACCAAATGATTTCGACAGTTTCCTAACCTTGCAGTAAATATTTCAACATGAAAACATAGATAATTAACACAATATAATTATTAACACAAGCGTGGAAATAGTAAACTACTAACATTGTAAGTTGCTTTCCAACCAGAATAAATAAAATACATGAAAACATCGAGAGAATCTTTGTCATCCAGGTGATGGTTAACTGTTGTCAGATCTTGTCATGGAAACTGGCTTTGGTTTATTCTCTTGAAAAATGTTTCATCTCCCATCCAAGAGGCTTCTTTAGTTCAATTAAAATACATGTATAATTTCCCTCTTCAGTCTTCCCTAGACCTCCTGCCTGATGGTTCTAATCTCAGCATTCTTCTACTCTTAGTCACTATTCCCCCTCTGTATATGTCCATACCATCTCAGTCTTGCTTGTCTGACTACCTCCCAAAAATATCTAACATGTGTTGTTCCTCTGATGGACTCTTTACTCTATTTATCCTCATCACTCCCAAAGAGAAAATTGACATCTTCATCTCCGCTACCTCCAGCTCTGCCTCTTGTCTTTTCCTCACTACTACTGTTTTCTAAATCATATGATTTCTTTTTAAATTCTTCTTGTCTTGGCAACTGGAACTTGAAGACATTTCACCCCTCATCCAAGAGACTTCTTCAGTTTCAATGACCTATGGGGAGTTTCCAAATATAGTCCAGTTGCCAATTCCAGTTGCCAAGACAAGAAGATTTCGACAAGAATTCACCATGACCTCAATGACTGAGAACCTCCAAAGACATAAACCATATGACATCGCTGGTCACACCACAGTTCCTTTCAATTTTTACCACATATCCCACCCTATACTTTCTTCACCTGTTCCAGCGTGCTAGCTATCCATCTAAGATGGAAAAACAGTGCATCATTTTGGTTATCAATATCACCTCTGCTGTATAAAGAGTCAACATCATGCCAGATGCATGTAGTTAAAAAATCAGAACTAATAAGGATAGCCTTTGTTAAATTGCTGTTTTGGGGAATGAAACCTGATCACATGACCATTAACCTTATAATCAACTCATAGGGGAACATCTTTGTGAACACTTTTGTTGGTTGCAGGGAGAGATGTGCAGCTCTAACATCTACGCAGTGTTAGGAACCTCCTCTTTTGCAAAACATTGTGTTTATATTTTTGTCTTAAATGGGTTGAGGATTTAAGGAGACTAGTCATAAGGCAGAGAGTGATATGGTAAGGTAAATGGACTCTGCTTATTAACGTAAAATTTTCACTATAAGGTATTCCATTGAGTTAGGGGATATTTCTCTGATTCATTCTTGCCAGCATTGTTGTCAACTATTTCATGACAATTACACAAGGCATACCACCAAACTACCATTCCTCAGCCTAAAATAACTGATAATATCAATTATACATAAAGGCTACTTTGCAAGCCTAAAACAAGACTGCCTCAGAGAAAAATAGATAAATAAAATAAAATAAACAAGCAATCAATCTGTCAATTCTTTATCCAAAATGGGCATCATCATCTTATTTAAGAGTGTTTGGTAGGAAGCATGTTGATGTATCTTTTGTGGTATATTTGAAGTGGGAAG
Source organism: Fistularia commersonii (assembly GCF_037954325.1). Taxonomy (NCBI): domain Eukaryota; kingdom Metazoa; phylum Chordata; class Actinopteri; order Syngnathiformes; family Fistulariidae; genus Fistularia; species Fistularia commersonii. Next base: position 10,815,123 of record NC_141296.1, read on the forward strand.
AGTGCGTTTCAAAGGGGATTGTGGTAACCAGGCAACAAGCAGCAGAACCAATTGAGGTCTAAAGTGAGAAAAAAAATAGTTTCCTCTCTCTCTCTCTCTCTTGCTCTCCCTCTTACACACATGTGTGGGTCAGTGCTTTCCCTGGAACCAAAATCCATTTGAAATCAGGTTTGACCATAGATATAGGATTTAACCCATTTCTTATGCTCACATGTACAATTTACATCCAAAGGAAAAGCTTAGAAAGCAGAGAGGGTGATCAATTGTTAATGAAATCTGTTTTGATTTCGGGACTAAGGGCTGGGGGGCCTGGTTAAGCTGGGTATGTATGGGCGATCCTGGATATTCAAGTCTCTGCAAAACACCACAAAAGTACACTTTGTATATATGGTGTCGTATGTGTGTGTGTGTGTGTCTATATGTGTGTGTGTGTGTGGGGGGGTAATTCTATACAGCGCCTATTACTTCTCAGGAATAGATGTAACAAAATATGACAGATGTGACAAAATGGACAAATAAATAAATAAATATGCAGGAAAAAATTGGGAAATTATTCATGCAAGCAACTAGATGAGAGCCACTTTAACAAGACCAATGGGTCTGTGGCTGGTCTTTAAGGGTATCAAAGATTTAGTGTCCAGTGTTGCTAAGCCAGAATCTCAAAACCGTTCGCTTTACTTGTTGCAAAAACCAACTTGATGTACACTTCCTACTCACCTGTATTGAAGAGGATTTGTTGCCAAGGCCTCAAATCTTGATTTTTAGTGGAACTAAATATCTCATTGCCATGGCAACCTGTAATGTAGAGATGTTTAGATAAGAGATGTGAAAGTGTGTCACTGTTTCTAGAAGCTGCAGACCTTGTGTGCAAATACTCCTCTGTCGTATCCCCCGGAGTCTTCCTGGACTTATTCTTCTTTTCCTGTTTGCTAATTAATTTCAAAGGTATTTTGTTCGCATACATGCAATTCTACAGTGAATTAAGACAAACACAGCCCCACTTTATTTGTTGAATTAAATAATATGTAATACTTGATGATATTATTGTTTATATCTAATGAAGTATGTCAGTAGATAAGAAATGTAGCCTCTGACACTGTTAACCTTTGATTTCATACTTGGTTTCTTTTTTTAATACGTGAGCTTTTCAGACACTTTCAGTTCCAGAGGTTACAATTTCATTCAGTGCTCACATTTTCCATGCTTTCCCATAAATCTATACATGGTTAAAACCATGAAAATACTCCTGAGTACCGATCCATGCTGTCTGTTGTCATTTGCAAAAATATATTTTGTTGATTACCATCAAAGAATATAAAGCCACAATTTGGTGGCGCTAATAATGTACACAAACAAAGAGTTTTTTTCTGATAATGTGGAAGAAGAAATAGAAGTACAAACTCTAAAAATTTTAAGATTTAACTGCATCCATCCATCATCTGCCGCTTATCCTGCACTCAGGGCCGTAGGGCATGCTGTGGAATCTATCCCAGCTGTCATCTGGTGAGAGGCGTGTACACCCTGGACTGATCGCCAGTCAATTGCAAAGCCACATATCAAGACAACAAACCATTCAATCACACACTCATTTGGGACGATTTTCCCAATTTTTTCTAATTATCCTGCTGCATGTGTCTAGACTGTGGGAATAAACAGGAGATGTCACTACTGTATATGTTTATATACAGCAAATGATTACACCCTTTAGAGTCAGCCACACAGCCTCCCCCCCGAAAATCCAGTAAGGACACTGGGAGCACAACTAGTCACTTACGGGAATCCTGAAATGGCTCACAGGAAGCAGAAATGGCTGCAGAGTCCCTCGGTCCCAACGGCAGGAGGCACCTACAGAGGTGCTGCTGAAGGCCTGGATGGAGGGCGACCCCGGCGGGGGACCTGGAAAGGAGAAACAACTTCCCCCGCCACCCTGTGTGCCGGCTTCAACCGATCCAATGTCACATGCTCCCTACGCCCATCCATGCTCAACAAGAAACTCTAAGATCCTGCCTCTAGCACCCGGAACGGCCCATCATACGAGGGGCTGCAGAGGCGAGCGGTGAGCATCATGCCTAATGGACACAAAGCGAGCAGACATAAGCTCCGCCGGCACAAAAGACCACAGGAAACAGTTTGTGGGTGGGACATGGAAAACACAAGCCTAGGGTCGCAGTCAGATCTGCGCTGGATGGGGAGTTGGAGCGGATCTCTTAGGCAAAAATTCCCCTGGAACTTGTAGCAGTTGGCCGGGCACCAGCTCAGTGGGTGAGGTGTCGAAGTCATCCTCAGGGGTGAAACGCAGCCCCAGCGTGACCCACAAAAAACGGTCTACCCAGATGTCACCTGAGTGCACAGCCTGAAACGCCGCCTTGAGGGACCGGTGAAACCACCAGTACTGTGCCACCATGTTCTTGATGCAGGTGGGATGGGAATGTGGAAGAAGTCCATGGCATACATGATCAGCTGGTGTGGGACTGATCCATACGTGTTGGCAAGGTCAAGCCACATGATGTGCAGGTCAGTCTTCTTCCGCTTAGCCTTCTAGATCTGTTCCCAGATCATTTAGGAGTGCTCTACACATCCTGGGACACCTGGGACTCCTGCCTTCTGGCAATTGGTGTTGATGTAGACATTCTCAAGCAGGGAGTTGGTCATCCTTCTAGCTAGCACTGAGAAGAAGATCTTTCCTCATACGTTCAGTAGGGTGATGTCACGGAATTGGCCAATGTCTTTGGAGTTTGTTTCCTTGGGAATGAAAACTGGTACCACTCTTTGCTTTTTCCAGGCAGTTCTCATTTGGTACCATAGGAGCTCTAGTACCTTGGGGCAGTTCTTAAAGAGCTTGTAGGGGACTCCATTTGGGCCTAACACAGAGGAGGACCTTGCCTTCTCCGTGACTTGCCTGACTTCAACGAGCTTGGGGGGCATGATGTTGGACTCAGCTGTCAGCTGTGCAGGCCAGTCCTGATGTTCCTAAGGGGATGGTCCTTTGCGGATCACTGTACTGCTCTTTGACATGCTGGTCCAATTGCTCCCTGTTGGTTTTGAGCTTGCCGCTCTTCTTATCTTCCAGCGGCTGTCTAGCTTGAAGGGATTCTTGAAGAAGCTGATTTGCTTCCGTTTGCTTCGCTTCTGCTTGCTGCGCTTGCAAATACATTTGGTTCTGTGAAGTCCGGCTGGTCTTTTCCTGACCTCCTCCCCCACAGGGCTTTAAGGGCCTCGTTCTCTGCGTGGGTTGCCTACTTCTAGTTCTTACGGAGTTGCCGATGCCTTTGCACCAGCTGGAGGATTTCCTTTTCTCCCCTTCCCTCTTCTCTCAGGACAGCCCTCTGTTTGGGGACAATTTCGCCAAACCTTTCCTTACAGGTCTGGTATATGATGTCCCCAATAAAGACAATCAAGTTTCACCAATTAAACAATTAAATGAATGACAGCCGTCCAGTAGCACAGTCGTCATTGCCTCTACCTTACAGCAATAAGGTTCCAAGTTCAATTCTGACAGGACGGTTTCTGTGTGTATTATGAATGTTCTCCCTATGTATGCATGGGATTCCTCCAAGTTTTCCAGTTCTTCTCATGAACCAGAAAAAATGCAGCAGGTTCAATGGAGACCAACATTTTCCAGATGTGGTTCAAGTGGAATTGAATGGTTAAATATCTCTCTCTATATATATATATCTACATCTATATTATTTATCTTTATATGTCTATATTATATATCTCTACATTTTTCATCCACTGGCACCCCCCCCCCCCAAAAAAAAAAAAAAACAATAGCAGCAATGAAGAAAAGGCATCATTTCTGGGTAGAACTGGGTGACACTGGGAGATCTGAGATGAATTACCGTGTTTTATCAAATGCTTTTTCTTAGACATGAAAAGCCTATCTCTAAAGCCATGTACTGTATGTTACAGCTGTGTTCAAAAAGAGAAGAACTCTAATTAGGCCTGCTTTTTGCCAAAAGCAAGTATATTTACCTGTAACTCATGTTAAAGAGTATGATGAGATGATGAGATGAGATGTACTTTAATGATCCCATGCTTTGGGAAAATGTATGCATTCTGATTTAGGTCTTTGTTGACATAGCTTTACTCTCCATCATCTAAACCTCTGAATATAACCATGGAGAATAACGTGTTTTAAATCAAACCATACAATTATGATTATAAGATCAGACCTTTAAGTATGATTCATGTCAGGCCCAGGGTTGAGTGACTGAGTCATAATTTCAGGGACAATCTTTTAAATGTCAGTAATTCACTGTGGCTTTGAAAAACACCCTTTTCTGTGCTTTTCTTTAACTGCTTTGATTATCAGTATTTTTGCGGGAAACTTATCATGAGAAATTTCTGGTATATCAGAAGCTTCTCTGGTGCTTTATGTTACCCTTACATATCATTTGCTTCTTTTTTGGCTTTCTGTTCAGTGTTTAAAGGTTTTGCCCATATTTTGTTTGTGTGTGGATCTGTATTTTCATGCCGCTATCCTATTCACTATGTTATTAAACAGTTAATATGAAGGAAGGAAGGAAAACTTAAGTTAAATCTGGTTTGTTAAAGACTGACATGTGGCTTAAAGAACATGCAAATACGGTGATAATTTTTCTGAGCACTTTTGGAGAAAACAGAAAAACTGAGACATATTTTCCAACTGACCCCACTCACACTTATAATTCACATCCAAGACGAACTGCTGACATCCTGCCTCTTGGCAGTTTCACATTTGAAGTTGAAATGTGAGTCTCTTGCTTAAAGGCACCACGATGAATGTTTGTAAAAGGATTATTGTTAATGAATGGACTTGATAGAAATGAATAAAAAAAAAAAGCCCCCTACTTTCTCGTCTTATGTCTTAGGCAGGAGTGTCAAACTAAGATATACAGTGGGCAAAAATTTTAAAACCGGTACAAGTCGAGGGCCAGAGTTGTTCAATGTTTATTGAAAAACGTATTGAAATGAACTTATTGCTCATATTGACCCTGAAACTCACAAAGCTTTTAAATTATTGCCCCCAAAAAAACCCTTATCAAACATTAAATAAATTAAAAATCAGTTGCAACAATTTCTCATAGCTCTATCTAATAATTCCAGGGTAATTTCAGGGCATAATTTCCAGGGTAATTTCTAACACTTTTCCACAGCCAAAAAATAATTTCCTTAAAAGAAAAATACTACATGCCTTTGTGGTAGCCAGAAAAAAGTACTAAAAGGAAACGTTACAGCTCAGTTTCCTACTCTTTGATACTCTCTAGTCTAAGCCAGAACCTTGAACTGACAAAGCGTACACGCTCTTTCATATAAATAGCAACATTAAATACAGGAAAAATCTGTTACATGTATTTCCTATGGCTCCATAAGCAACTCAGCGTCCCTCGGCATCACACACCAATGCATTAGGCGACCCCTATACACCATTTATCAACAAACCTGGGAAAGAGTTTAATTTTTTCCTAAATTTTTAGTGGCGCATTCCCGTCCATCACAAAGCCAAAAGAAGAAGAAGAAGAAGAAGACGAAGGAGGGAGAAGAAGAAGTTGAGTAATTCTCCTTATGAGTTCTTGCATATAAACAACAACATTAAATTCAACAAAATCTGTTGTATTTCTTATGGCTCCATGAGAAACACATTCTCATCCCAATGTGTCAATTGCCTGATGAATGGGGAAGCTTCCATCAGCGTCACAGACCAACGGATGTGGCTCCCCTTTTTCGTCATTTTCAACAAACCTGGAGGAGCGTCTTATTTTTCCCCTAACTTTTCAATGACACATTCCCATGCGTCACATACCGGCGCATTAGGCAACCCTTTCTCATCGGTTGTGGGGTCACTAGAGGAAGGCAATTTCGCCTTTAGAACACAAACATGAACAAAATACTAACTCCGCTCGTTTTTTCGTTAGATTTAGAGAGAATTACAAGCGTTGATTTAAACATGTTGCTTCAGGTCTGTCGAAAAATTACGAGAAAGGTGTTCCTAATCCTAATGTATGTGACGAGGCATTGGGATAAGAATGGGCTGCTCCAGGCAGCTTTTCCGAAGAAATTTCCTGAGTAATTCTTTTTCTCCCTGATCCTGCCCACCGTTCCACTCGATCCAGATCCGCGGGCACTCCATCTGTTGTCAGTGACACAAGTTTATCCCAAGACAGGCTAATTTCATCCACGTATCTGCCTATTGCTTAAAAAATATCCTTTCCCGTAGTTGTGTCATGTATTGATCTTGATCCCAAAAGTTCCTCTGTTACACCCATATCTGAGTCCACTCCATGGATAAAAATTGACAGCTGCGCAATATCAGAAGTGTTGCTACTCTCTCCGAGAGCATATACTCTGCATCCCACTTGACTTTAAACGCCCTGGTTTCAAAGTTCAACTTTCATTTAACCATTTTTGGGGGAGGGGGGTAGTTACATACATTAGGATTAGGAACACCTTTCTCGTAATTTTTCGACAGACCTGAAGCAACATGTCTAAATCAACGCTTGTATTTCTCTCTTAATCGTGTCGTAACACATTTCACACTGTATATTTCACACTGTACCTCTCGCCCAAGTAGTCCATGTTGGGGGTGGGCCTGGTCCTTGATGATAGAGGCAGCTCACCGGTGGTAGATACTCTGCAGAGAAGGCAGTGGGGTTCTGGTAATCCTCTCTGCAGTCTTTACCACTTGCTGCAGGCGTCTGCAGGCCAGAGCAGTAGTGCTACCATACCACACAGTGATGCAGCTGGTCAGAATGCCCTCAACAATCCAGGAGTTGCTGAGGATCTTAGATGACATGCCAAACCTCCTCAGCTTCCTCAGGAAGTACAGCTGCTGTTGAGCCCTCCTACGCATCTGCGTGCTGTTGAGGGTCCGGGTGAGGTCCTCGCTTGCAGACACCCAGGCATTTGAAGCTGCTCACACTCTCAACCTCAAGACCTTGGAAGAACAGTGGCTGATGAGGTCTCCTCTCCTTCCTCATGTCCACTATCATCTCCTTGGTCTTGTCCATGTTGAGGGTGAGGTTGTTTTCCTCACACCACTTCACCAGACTGGCCAATTCCATCCCGCAGACCGTTTCATCTCTGCGGGTTATCCGTCCTATCACTGCGGTATCTCTGCGAACTTCAGGGTGACGTTGTCCACAAGGGAGGCGACACAGCTGTGGGTGAACAGGGTGTAGAGGATGGGGCTGAGGACACATCCCTGAGGAGTGCCCGTGTTCAGGTCCTGTTATCTATCCTGACAGACTGGGGTCTGCCAGTCAGAAAGTCCAGGAGCCAATCACAGAGGGTGCAGTGCAGGCCAAGATTCGACATTTTGTGTGTGAGTTTGCGGGGATGACTGTGTTGAATGCAGAGCTGAAAAAGTGTCCAAAAGTGCCTCCCTGCTGTAGAATAGCGGAGTCATTCGCGTGTTGTAGAAAAAAGTTGTCCTTAGAGCGGAGGAGTCCGCTCTAATTGGAAAAAAAGCTGGCATGCAGCTGCGGAGCGAGCGAACACGTCTGCCACGGAGGTTGCTATGTTGAATATAGCATTTGAAATGTATTTATTTAGGTTAATTTGTTTATTTATCTTAATGTGAAAAAGAGAAAGCTTCAAAAATTTTTGATTGATATGAAAAAAGACATTTGCAGGTAAATTCCCATCCATCCCATTAATCCATTAACAATTAATAGTTTAAAGCCTCCATCTACATGCAACCATTAATAAACTTAAATTATATATCAAGTACAAACTGGAAAGCTTCTACAGTAAAATGACATATTTTATTTAAAACAATGTCTACTCATCAGTGGGTGACACATTAAATGCATTCAGGGAGACTGAAGGGTCAGGCATGGCTCTGTTGCCTGCAGCTTTATCTGCTTCTGGCTACAGCCTGTATGAGTTGGCGTTTCCTCATCATTGATTCCATAGCAGTACTGAAATTGGGGCAGAAACAAGACAGTTTTCCATACTGGCTTCTGAATTAGATTTTGTAAACATCTGCCTACTTGGATAGCTCAATATGTCTCCAAGCTGTGGTGCAGTGTATGGAAGGCTACCCTCCACCATGCCACAGCAGCCTGTGGCTGTTCACGGGGAAAAGTTGATCCATGATTATGGTAATCAATCAGGTTGATAAAAGAAAATAAAAACAGCTCTTCAGAGGAACAGAGACAAAAAAGCAGAAATTCTGATGATGTACAAGGGCAAGCACGTGGTAGTTGCATGTGTTGCAGTCTGGTTTGATGAATATCTGGCTGTCACAGCAACAGCCCTATGGTAAAACATAATTACAAAAATTTAATTTGTCCTATTTTGAGTGGACGGCTGTGTTGCAGAAAAATAGCTTCATGCTATCTGCTGGTGCCACATCTCCTTCTATGTTCCTCCCCTTCCATACCTTTTACACTATCTGTTTTGATGATTGCAGTATTTCAGTATCATTATGTTATCTTGCTCATCATATGAGCACCTGTAGTATATTGAAGAACCTTTAGAACCAAATTAAGAGGAACAGCAGAAAACCAAATACATTTTCTGTGAAAGAAAATTTGACACACATTATACAGGACGCTGATTTGCATATTTTATGTAAGATATATATAAAAAAAAAAGAAAAAAAATATATCTATATATATCTGTCATGCAAAATTAAAATGTAGTGAATTTTGTTAAATGGGAATGAGATTCATACTGATTTATCTGTCGAGTGTTTTACCCATTGTTACAAAATTTTGTTGGAGAAGGCTGGAAAATGTTTCCATGTCAAAATTAACATCCTCAATTATGAAAAAAAATGATTTCCTTTTTTTCAAGAGATGTCTGAAGATCTGAGAAACATTGACATTTTGTCAATCAGTCTCTTCATCATTTAAATAATTTGAGATATACTGTATGTTTGAGCCCAACACCAAGTTTTACATCAATATCTTAAGAATTATGCTTACTTCAAATTTTATTCTATTGACATTTCTTTTTTTCAGTTTCAGAATTTTATGCAGTATCCTAATTCAATAATCAAAAGACTTCTGTATTTTATTTTTTCAATTCTTTCTTTCTCTAGCTGTGAGGGCGTAGTTGCAATGACTTGCACTTGACTGTTACCTCTTGTGCCATATTTCAGTTAACTTTTTTCATGTTTAGATTATGTACCTTTTTCTGACTTATAACAAAAAACAAAAAAATTACAGGGATGTTATTTCATTATATCTGTTTGCCACGTTTTCCAAATCCCACATAACAATGTGTAACACTTGTTGCCAGCTTTAGTTGTTACAGCTTATGTCTCTTGGCCTATTTTATTTTGCTAAGCAACAAGTTGACTTAAAAGCCTGGATTCAGAATTTGATGTTAGCAAGTGAACACAAATAAAGAAATGTAAATATGCTCATTAAACAGTGATTTGACTTAAATACTTGCACTATGAAAATGTTTGTGTGTCAGTGATAGTAAACAAGGGTGTTTGCAAGCTCGGGCAAACACACTGTTTTAATAGATGCACTGAATCCCCAGATAGGAATTTGTAAGTAAGACCCAGACCATCTGTTTCAACAGCAGTTTATCAAACATGCTAAATGGCACATGAATATTGTTCGTAAATATGATTCAATTAAATATGATTCAATTTTTTTTAATTTTTTTAGGATGAAAGGCCTTTTAAGTGTACTCATTACTTTGACTGCATGTGAAAGAGGTATAGGTAAATCATTGGTATATGCGTTAAAACTAGGTCTTATTTTTAAAGAAAATTTGACTTCTATGATCACAGCACACGACCTCTTCACAATAAAATAAAAGTGTTTTTTATTTGTTTGCTTCATAAAGAGGACATAGTAAATGGAGTATGTATGTCAACTATTAAAACCATTCAATAAAATATTCCTGCAAGAAATAATACGTACTTTGGCATAATGAAACTGTACAGCAGTCAGTGGTGCCAGGGTTAACGAAGAAATAACTTGTAATCTTTGTTTGCTTTGCACTTTCAGTTTGGTGTTAATTCCTGTTCAGTCAAGACAAATAAGTGTAAATGTCATTTAATTTAACGAATTACTGTATTATTTACTACAAAGGTCCCCTTGTTTGTTACCTTGTGTAATACTATATCCAAAATTAATTGGCGTGCCATTAATCATAATCATTACATATATAATAATCATCTGCTTCAGATTTAAGATTGGTAAAACGTGACGTTCTGTCTTGAAGCCTGTGTTTCTCAGTGAAATGCCAACCTTTCATATATTTAATTAACTTGCAAATCAATTCAAAATTTTCAGGGATATTGGAAATAAAATGACCTTGGATAAGCCCAGACACAGAACAAAATGTGATTGGTGTGAAAAGTGAGACACTAGAAAACATGTCTCAACATACAATATAATACTTGTCAACACAATCAAATTTTTAAGTTTCAAAAATGGATAAAAAAAAATCTCATATTCTAAGTGTGTTGGAGTCATGTAAAATCATGAGTGATTCTGTCTTTTGTTAAGTGTAATGATTTTATAAGAGTAAACTATGGTCAGATTGTTATGAAAAGAGACAGCAGGGAATTAAAAAAAGTTTCATCACAATTGCAGTTGCTATGGTAACTTGTTGCTAGGCATATTCAAAGAAATGATTGCACTGAAATCTAATTCACTCTGTACTCTTCCATGAGGAGTGCAGCTATGTATATATATATATACACACGTGTGTATATATGTATATATATATGTGTGTGTGTGTGTGTATATCCATCCATCCATCCATTGTCAGCTGTTTATCCTGCACTCGGGGCCGTGGGGGATGTTGGAACCTATGTATATATATATATATGTATATATATATATATATATATATATATATACACACACACACACACACACACACACACACACACACACACACACACACACACACATATATATATATATATATATATATGTATATATACAGTATATGTATATTTCCCCACTCTTGGATTATAAAAGTAAGAATTAAAGTAAGTATTAAAGTATTCTATTCTAGTTGATGAATATGTATAGATCCATCCATCCAGCTTGTGCCGCTTATCCTGCACTCAAGGTCATGTGGGATGCTGAGCCTATCGGAGCTGTCACCGGGTGAAAGGCAGGGTACGCCCTGGACTGGCTGCCAGTCAATCGCAGGGCCACATATAGAGACAAACAACCACACTCCTTCATCCGGGGTAATTGTCCCAATTTTTTCCAATTAACCTGCATGTTTTTGGACTGTGGGAGGAAACAACATATATGGGAGACTAAGACCGGATGATATAAATCTGAAAAATTAAGCAGCAGCAGGTGGTAAATTATTTTCATCCAACACTGTAATTTCATCACACACCTGCACACTGGTAATAATGCTGCTCTCTAGCAGCGCCAGCTTTCCCTGTAATTTTTTTGGGACATATTTACAGATCATTTGATAAAAAAAACAAAAAAACATCTCTCCCAAACAAGAAAAATGCTCACTTAGATGGATTAGAAGGAGCAAGTGAACAAGAGAAGCTGAAGATTTTTGTTTTTACTATGAATCTGAAAGGATTTCCTATCTATCTATCTATCTATCTATCTATCTATCTATCTATCTATCTATCTATCTATCTATCTATCTATCTATCTATCTATCTATCTGTGGGTGTGTGTGTGCGTGCGTGTGTGTGTGTGTTTGTGTGTGTGTGTGTGTGTAACACACAGAAATAGGAAAATAAAAGCTACGAGTATATTAAAAACAGAAATTTCACATCCTTATTATACAATTGAAGTTTGGTAAATATATAGAAGTTTAAAAGTATTTTTTCTCAATTCTATTAATCCTCTTGACATTCCCTTCTTGTTCCTCTTGGACATCTCAAAGTTCATTTGATTCGTATGCACACATGGAACAGTATCTGGACCTAATTGAAATTACCTAGTGATTCTCATAAGGATTGCAGATGAGCAGATTAGGGAGTTCAGATCAGTGTCTTTGCTGGATGAAAGGAACACTTCATATCAGTTGCTGATGACATATTGCAGGGTCAATGGGAGAGAAGGGCCTCCCTGGAAAAGTTGACTGTCTTAATCAATCATTACATGCTGCAGACGGTTGATGTGAGGACAGTTCACCTTGGAGTTTGTCTTTTGAGGGGTGAATACACTCTTGACGTAACTTAATTGAATATCTCTGAGGGGACATCCTGGGCAGATTATTTCAGATGGCTGTGGTAAGATCAAATCATCTTACGCAGATTCTTAATCTCTTTTCCCACTTGATATGTCACAGTCATGCTACACATACATTTGAGCTGATAAAATAATGACAGATATGTTATACCTTTCTAAACCCAAACTTAATCTCTGTTATATTCTTAATATCGATAAAGATGTGGATTTGTGTATCAAGACCAAAAATGCGTCTGCCTTTACCAAACACATTTAATTGATTTTTTTTTTCTTCCCCTTTTTTTTGTTCATTATTATATAGGCATGCCCATTTAAAAAACTGGATTTATTTCTTATTCAAATATCATTGTGAAAGGAAAGGATCTATTTGGTGAACTGAACAAAGGATACAAAAAATGGTTTTCTGAGTCTAAAAGCAGCCAAACAGTGCATGACTAAGGTTGTGGGAGTTGGCTAGCATGCAGCAGAAATGAGTCAGCCAAAGGTTACAAGATCAAGGATGTTGACACCGATGGTCCATTTGCAAGATTAAAACTGCAGCATGTGCATTTATTAAGCAAGAGGTAACTAAAAGGGTTTTAGAGGAAATGTAAACTAAAGGACTAAACTTCCTGATTTTATACATGACTAATGCAATGTCTGATACTTTTGAATACAATCTGAAAAATGTGTTAATATTCACTACACACAGGTGTGTTTTTTGTGTCCTGAAAATAAAATGGAATAACTTGTTTATTTATTATTTATTCTGTCTTAATGTGTGTGTATGTGTGTGCATGTTTTTTTGTTTCAATTACTTTTTGTAAAAGTACTTCTAAATTACATCATGTCTGGGTTCAGTTCTGTTTATCTGCAACATGAACAATTATGACTGATCTGCCTGGATCAAGCCTGGAAACCCACAGTAGGCTTTTTCTTTCACCGATCACCTTGGGTCAGGCTCAACGTTTTTTCCAAAATAATCAAGGCATATTCAAAAATTATATTTCATGTATTAGGAGGGGAACATGGAGTAATATTTCTTTTGTTTTGGTCTAGTATATGTTTACTCTTGCCCAGTCATAAACTTAGTTTATTCCTTTAGCCTGTGTAAAGAATTATCCCTGGTTCCATTAAGTGAGATGCTCAACTTTTATAGTACAGTATGTGTTTTGTTACATTTTGTTGGGCAATTTTGATGCCGACTCTTTTTACTTTCCATAAGGGCTTCGTGACTTAACTGATCTTTGATATTCAGAGCCGCACTGCCTGTTATGCACCTTTCCTCAAGGCTTCATAAATAGATAGATTCATAAATAAACATTCTCAAGAAGGATCCAAGATCTTGATCAGGATGCACCAGCTTAGATTTCATGTCTTAATGATTACGGTAGAGACAAGAAATGAGAGGGATTCATTAATATCAAAAATTAAAGAAAGTCGGTCAGATATCCGTGACACAGAACAGACAGTAAAAACAAGTCACAAAGCAAAGGGATAGTATGGTGGTCACATAAAGTTATCTGTTCACTAATCATTCTCAAGCCTGGTGTTTTCTATCCCATCTGCCTGAGGCAAAATGATGATGGAATTCACAATGATGTGAAGCCTGGTATTGCAAATTACCTGGCAGGGCTGGTCTCACTGCTTGCTAAAGGGTACCAGGACTCTTCACTCATATGATAGGACTCCTCAATTGAAAGCCTATCCCTCAATTACATTGGCAGTAGAGTGAGAATATGACTAGGATTATGAATATACTTTTAGCAGAACTTCAAAGTAATAAGGCATGGCAGTAACAAGGTACTGGGATGGCTACCTTATTTTTTTAGATTTTACTCATAAGAATGGTTCATATTTTTAAGGTGGGCTAGACAAAAACAATGGTTCTTCCCAGTAAACGTCCTTAGTATGACAGCAGTGATCATTTTTGTAATAATAATGTTAAGATATAATAATGGGAATAAACATTCATTTACAAAACATCTATAAATGTTAGAAAATATGTTTTTCATTAGAAGTGTGGCGCTCACTCTTTGTATTATTACTAAAATGATCACTTAAGCATCAAATGTATTAATTTTGCAGTCAAAAGTTCCTTTAACACATGACATGTAATCCTGAAATCCTAAGCTTGTGTGGAAATTAAATTAAACAGTTAGTTGTAGTGTGTGATATTGCCATTATCACAATTTGAGCCATAACAGCACTTTCTCCATTGAATTCAAATTGAATATTTGCATTAGCGATGCTTATCAGGCAACCAGAGTGAAAATAAAACATCCATGGCCGGGAACAAAAACAAAGCAAAAAAAGAAAAAAACATAATTCATACAAAAGATATCCAGACAGCATAATGAACTGTCAAACTAATATCAAACAAAACAACTGACTGGAGAAACAAAAGCACTGGAGAAACACAATGATTTTTTGAGTGTGGTGCTTGGGTCACATCTTGAATCCTGCTTCTCTTCTGATCCAACCACTTGCATCTGATACAGAAACTTTCCTACTTAGTACGACATATGTAATCACATATCATTCAATATGAATTGTTAAAAGGTGCACTAGTTTTAAAAATGCTGAATATGTGATTCCTTTAAATTATGGTTACTGCTTGAGTAATGTGGTAGGCTAATTTGTGGCTTGTGGTAAAAGATAGGAATTTTAGAAGTATTTCATTGAGATACATCATTATCATCTCAAGTGACCATGATCTCTTAATGCTGAACAACATTGCTATGTAATCATGACATACCAAATCTCTTTTACAAAATATCAACTTACCGTAAGAATTTTGATTTCTTGTGAACAAAATAAAAAACTTTAAAACATGTTTAGATTGAATTTTCATTTCAAAGTCACTTAAAAGCAATCTTATTCCCAGGTCTACATATTCGATGTGCTGTCCAGCTATAAACAATGCATCTGTGCCTCCCAGCTAACAAATACCACCACAGTGAAGGAAGACAGTTTTCAGTTTTTCATGAAGGCTTGTGCCAGTAGAAGTCATGATAAGAAATAATATGCAAGTTTTTTTTTTCCTTAGTACTGAATGTTCAGCTGTAAATGTTCCAGAAGAAATTAGACGGTCATGTATGAAAGCAAAATGTAGCCCAAGGCAGACCAATGTATCAAGCATCTGCAGCCTCTGACAGGGTTACAGGATGTACTTTTGAAAGATATTCCCTTTGAAATTTCTGACCTTCATAATTCACATCTGGTCACATTGCATTGTACCTGAATTGTACTGATACAGAGGAGGGGATTTTAAATGGCTATGGCAAAGAGAAAATAATAAAGGGAACCATGTTTCAATACATATCCATAAATAGCCATTAACCATTTAATGGCTGCTTAGATCTTTGATTTGTGGTCCTTGTGACCACAGGTGAGGGTAGGAAAGTAGATTGACCGGTAACTTGAGGGCTTCGCCTTTTTCCTCAGCTCCTTCTTCACCACAACAGACCGATGTAGAGTCCGCATTGCTGCTGACGCTGCACTTCCAGCCTGTCGACCCCCATCGTCCCCCCCGGTGAACAAGACCATGAGATGTTTGAACATGGGCAGGAACTTGAACTCCTCCACCTGGGGTAGGCCCTCATTCCTGACCAGTGGGGAAACTGGGCTTGGATTTGTAGCTGCTGATTCCCTATTCCAGATGCTTCACATTCAGCTTTGCACCACTTCAGTGAGAGCTAGAGATTGTGGCCTGAAGCCTACAGGACTACATCATCTGCAGAAGGCAGAAACCCAATCCTAAGATTTCCAAACCGGATCCCATCATCCTGCTGGCTGAGCTTAGAAATTCTATCCATGACAGTTATAAACACAATTAATGACAAAGGGCAGCTCTGGTAGAGTCTAACCTTTGACAAAAGAGGAGACTTAATGCTGGCCATGCAGACCAGACTGGAAATATAGAGACCAAATGGACTGTTCTATGGGATCTGGTATTCCCTATTCTGGGAATACCTCCTACAGGACCCTTAGAGGGACACAATCAAATGTGTTCTTGAGGTCCACAAAATATATATAGGATATTTGGGCAACTCGCATGCACCCTCCAGGAACCTGCTCATGGTGTAGAGCTGGTCCATTGTTCCAATACTTATACGGATATCACCCAGCTCAACCTGGCTCCGAGATTAAACTCCAGCACCCCTGGGTAGACCTTTCAAGGTACATTGAGGAGTGTGATAAATAATGCCATAAAAATAGACAGACAGACAGACAGACAGACAGACAGACAGATAGACAGATAGATAGATAGATAGATAGATAGATAGATAGATAGATAGATAGATAGATAGATAGATAGATAGATAGATAGATAGATAGATAGATAGATAGATAGATAGATAGATAGATAGATAAAAAAACATAATATCATGATGTTATGACAAATTATAATTATGTTCTCTTTTACTGGATGTGAAAAAAAATCTGGTTATCACGGTAGGGAAATTTAGATATGATATCTTGAATTAAGTATGCAAACAATCAATTTGTTAATGGTGATTCAATAAAGAATCTAAGACTTGGGCTTTGATATTGTTTGCTTGTTAAACTGTATGAGTGCTCTGTGGACCAAAATACCTCACCTGTCTTTATGTTGGCATGGAGTTGAGTAAATAGTGACCATATTTTCATTTTGGGTTGAACTATTTTTTGTATTATTATCAATGTATAAAGATAGGCACCATAAATTAATGCAAATAAAAAGTATACATACTCAGCGATCACCCATCAGACTTTTACCTTTTTATTTTATTTTTCAATGTATATTTGTGGTATGAACTGCCCAGAGTAATGACTGGCAGAGAGCTATCTTGTATTTGATGATGATGTGGACATGGATGTAAAAAAAAATATTTTCATCAAAATTATGCTACAGCCTGTTTATCATAACTTTATACAAGCTTGTGACAGCCATGTATAAAATATACTGATGGCACCACATAAGCACCAAAGTAGAGAAACTCATAAAGTAGAGAATGTTGCCTTCGGGAGTATTTTTTATTCCCTTCAAATTGGCAACAATTAAGAAATGAAAAAAAAAAAAACACATTCACGTGAAAAATAGTGATGCATTGGAGAAAAAAAACATCTGAGGAATCCATTGATTCATGCTCTTTGAAAAGGGCAGGTTAAAAATCCTTGAAGTTTATACTCAAATGTTGATCTTGGTGAAAGAATCTGGAAAGCTGACATGATTTTCACATGATCAAACCTACACATTTGAGGAAAGTATTTTCAAATGCAGTTATCCATTCATCCATTTATCTATTATCTATCACCTCTACCACTTTTCCCGTACTCAGGGCCACAGTCTCAAATTAATTTGCTGAAGGTACTTGAACTATTGGAGGAAACTAGAGAACCAGGAGGAAACCCATGCAGACACAGGAAGAATGTAAACTCAACACAGAAAGCCCTCCTTTATTGGAATTGAACCAGGAACCTCCTTGCTGTGAGGTGTAAACACTACATTTATGATCTCAAAGGTGATCAGTTAGGAAATACGGTTATTCTTCTCCAAATTTCATTTAAAAATAGTTCATCCTATTTTCATATGTAGAAGTGATTGTATCAAAGTCTTTGTACTCTCTTTGTACTCAAAAAGGATTCTCAGTATTTGTGCTTGTAATGGGACACGAACAAAAGTGGTGAGACTTAATAGGCCAGAAAGCAGCCTTATCATGACTCAGAGACTTACTATTATTGGCAGTTGCCATTGATTTCTCTTCCAAATTATCTCAATGTGTTCTTATTGGTCTGTCATGCAGTCCCTGCCAGGCAAGCCAGATGTGTTTGTTTGCTTGAGTAAGGCCTGACAAAACTTCCAGCTTTTTAATGATGAGTTTTCCACCTGCCTTATCTCATGATTTATATGCACATTGTCCAAGGGCAACAGGGCTTATGTTTCCAGTTTTTAATTATTCTTATAAATCAGTTCAATGTTAATTATAATACCTACTAGAGAAAACATGCTCCGTAAACAGATTCAGCTGAAACCTGAATTTGACTTACAAATACTACAGGCTGTATAATTCCCCAACCATTCATAAATCACAACAGAACTGGAAAAACCTTCAGGTTATACATCATTTAAAGCTAAGCAGCATGATAATGAGTGGATGCCAAAAGTGGAAGTCTTTTCTTTCGGCTAATGGTGAGACTTTATGTCTGCCACATACTGGGTGTCTTTTTGAAATCTTAAATGCCTAATTATAATTGCGCTGGAGAAGAGAAATGGAGACCTGCCAGCAAGGCAATGCTAGATTGTACGGGCATAATGACATTTTGAAGAAGGTGATAGTGACAGCCATTTACCCAGAAGTCCCATTTTTCTCCAAATAGTAGTGCCATGACAAGATTTAGATACATTATCATGTACACAAGATAAAATAGCTGTATTACATTGGTCAAAAATCTACCATATATCACAGTTGTTTCAATATCATGATTCAACAGTATTAAAAGTATTAAATATTAAGACCCCCATGATGTTAAACAACATCTGGATCCTGACAAGGTGTGCGATGCTGAGAGATTCTGGCTAGATACAGTTGGACTCCCATTAAGCACACCTTGGCTTGGGAACCAGTCTCCTAAAGAGATATTGGGGTCTTTTCCACTCTGGAGTTTCCCATATTGAGAGATGCCCGGCAGGTGTGGTCATATTTATATCCTTTTGACTCCGTGACGGTATGTTGCGGTTCAGCTGGGTGGAAGTCAGGGTAGCCTCCCTTCGCCTTTGGATGTGGGAAAGGGCTCTTTCAGTTGTTATGCACTAAACAGCAGTTCAAACTACCTACCCTTTTGGAGTTCCTGGAGTGTCTGCTAGAGGACACTCCCACTGGGGACTCCCTTGTTCTACTGGGAAGCTTCAACAGGCAACATTGAGCATGGGTCATGGGAGCCAGTGGGCCATGTTCTGTGCCTCCATGTTGGGGCAGCGGACTGAAGATGTGGCTTCCATTAAGGAGTCCTAGCTGGCTTTTTTGGCCTGTGGGGCTCTGGAGGCAGCTGACAGGTACCAGTAGGCCATTTGTTTTGAGGACTTTGAGAAGACATTTGGCATTTGATAGTGTCCCACAGGGAGTCCTCTAGGAGGTGCTCCAAAGTATGGGATATGTGATCCTGTAATACAAGTCATTCAGTTGCTTTATGACTGGTAGTAGAGTTTGTTTTGCATGTCTGCAATAAGTTGGATCCGGGAGGGTCGGACTTCCCTTTATCACAGATTCTGTTCATAACCCTTATGGACAGAATTTCTAGGCACCATTTGGTGCCAGAATTGCCAGGATTGGGTCTTTGCTTTCAGCAGATGATGATGTCCTGTTGGTTTCAACAGATCCTGGTCTCCAGCTCTCCCTGGAGTGATTCCCAGCCACATGTAAAGTGCTCAAGATGAGAACCAGCACCTCAAAATCCAAGATCCAGGACCTCAGACAGAAAAAGGTGGATTGTCGTCCAGGTCGGAGACGAGAGCCTAACCCAAGTAAAGGAGTTCAAGTAGGGAGTTGTGTCTTGTTCATGAGTGAGGGAAGGATGATGCAGGAGATCGATAGGGGATCGGAGTTGTGTCAGCATATTAATGTTTGAAACACACACAAATTACAGATAATCGTAGCAGTGTTACCTTGATTTCAGTTGTAACACACATTCAATCAGTAATAAATAAATGACATGATTAATATGAAATGAAATGATTAATTACTGCCAAACTGTTGTGGTGTGGTTTCTGTTCCGTTTTTTTTTTTTTTTTTGTGTGTGGTACAAAGTCTTAATTTTTCTGTTTGGTTTAGGAGCTGAGGAGTGAAATTTAAACTTGCCTTCGCTTGGTGTTTTTCCTCGCCCTGCCACAGTGACCCCGTATGAGGACATGTCTGAAACAGAAGAAGAGTTACTTCATTTGGGCCAAACTGCTTCAACTCTAAAAGCAGGTCATTCTTACAATATCGATGAAGGTCCTGGAGTTCTTGCAGTGTGACCTGGTTCCTGGATCCGAGATTTTGAGGTGCTGTTCCACCAACATGGAATCTACTGTTACGTGCCCCCTTGCAATACAGTAGATATATTGCCCTCAAACGACTTCTGCCTTTAGATACAGTCTGTCTGCCGCAGAGAGGGTGGATGGACTCCTTTTCCTTACTGCTTTGGGCAACGGCAACAAAGAGCTGGTTCTTGGTCAGCCACTCCATGTATCTAGGGAATTTTTGCATGGGAGCTCCGCATCTCAAATCCATCTGACTGTTTATCTTTTTTCGTTTGAACCGCTCCGCTTCTGGGCCCCATTCACCACTGTTTTCCGTGGTCGTTCGTGCCTGCAGAGCTCTTACTGGCTCCTTATGTCGTTGTGCGACATGATGCTCACCCATCCATCCCGCATATGACGGGAGGTGGGTCTCAAGGCCTTAAGGTCCTGTTTTGTGGGCGTACAGAGTGAATTATGCTGGAAAGACTTAAACTGGTGCAAAGGGTGGCAGAGGAAGCTGTGTTTCAGCCCAAGGTTCCCTGTCGGGGTTGCTCTCCTTCAAGGACCCTGGCAGTGCCTCCACGGAGGTATTCAACATTCAACATTCTGTTTCTCAGGCGGCATTGGACTGTGTTTCTCCTGCTGTTTCATCTGAGGAATGGTACAGCCATTATAACAGGATGCTCAAACCTACAGTAGGAGACAGATTTCTTTCTAGGAGTCTTCCGTGTGTTGGGGAGGGGCTGTATGGTGGTCAATAGGAGAGGCACCTCTCACCTCACAGGACTGTGAGCTGGGGGGGGTGATTTGCATTCATTTGTTTTTCTGGGACAAGGTGGTTGCCTTTATCTCTTGTGTCTTTCCTCAGCCTGCCACATCATGAAAGATTAGGGTTGACTCCTCAATGAAAGTAGAGGGTAAGTGTAACTATTAAACTTGTAGCTACGCAATTTGTCTCTGCATCAAATTCAGATTAATACCTATGGTTTAATTTTTTTGTGAGGCTATGGTCTACCCATACTACCTGCTTAGCGCCAAACCACATTCAGTCACAGTAAATGATGAGCAGATGAATGTAGAATTGTATTTAGCAAGTTTGGTTCACTTTTTCCTCTCTAAAGTACTAGATGACACTTAAAAACCTCTTTGAATGAAATTGAACATGGAATAAAATCCAACATTTCTCAAAAGTGCTTCACCATCCGTCACCACTCTACCTTTAACTAAATGAATACTATATTACTAAGTTATAATACCTGTACAATAAACAATGGAATCCATTATATCTAATTCCTGATGTTAACCCAGTGTATGTTCGAATTACTTATGAAACAAAAATGCATTTCAAATTATGTTTCTTCAGTAGAACTTATTTCAAATTTGTACAGCCAGTTCTTGCCCAAGGCCTTAGATATTGCTGCAGTTAGCAGCAATAATGGGAAATCTTGTTGTTAATCTTATACATGAGCATTGAAAAGCCAGTTGCAGCTCTGCATGTTGCTGCTTTTCTCTTATTGTTTAGTTGAAAACAAAAATCAGAACTAATGCTTTCATTCATCATTCAGTTCAATATAACATTTCAAGTTTTTATGTAAGATAATTTCAAGATTTGTAATTTAAAGTAAGATCATTCATACAAAAAAAAAAACATTTGTTTCCTGGACAAGTCTCCAATCAATCTTTTTTCATCATCAAAATTGAAGAATTATGGCTTTCTCTTTTTGATACTTTTTACTGAAATGAGTGAAACATGATTCCAATATTTTATACTTTTGTGTGCTTACTGTAGGACAAGAAGAAATAATTATCAATGCATAGCTGGAAAGAGCTACTTAGCAGGTTTTTCCTAAGTTGCCACTGTCACTTTGATTTTTATTCATTTATAATTGTTTGTATTTTATTGTTATTTTCCAACAACCTCACCTAAAGTACCAATACTTCCTGGCTGGGCAGGAAGGGCCCCCAGTGGCTCTCCTTCCTCATAAAGCTGCAGTGAGCTGGACTTGGGTGCCCATTCCTGAGGAGCTTCTACCACTGTGTTGTGGAGAGCATCCTCTGCAACTGCATCACAGTAGGGGACTGCAAAAGGTGGTAAAGGCTGCACAGAGGACTGTGGGAAGCAGCCTCTCCACCACCTCGGACCTCTACACATCACGATGCAGGGGGAGAGCACTATGCATAATGAAGGACTCCACACATCCTGCACAGAAACTATTTCAGACGCTCACCTCACCAACCGGGCTCAGAAACACCATCTTTCCGGAAGCTGTAAGACTGCTGAACTGTCTCACACACACACTCTGTCTCTCTCTCTCTCTCCCTCACACACACACATACATTCCCACTCTCTGTTGACTTGCACTACAGACACTTTAAACAGTCAAGGCGCAATATTTCACTATCATAGATGCAATAATAATACAAAACTACCTCCTTCCTTCACAGGTAAATTTAATGCTAGGGCTAACTTCAGCCTTACTAAATGGTTGCTCTTAATTGTTTACATGCTCACATTTTGCTCTCGCTTTCCTTTTTTTTTTTTTTTTTTTGCTCTTCTATTTATATCTTTTTTAGGCTTGAATTTGACCTGGGGTACAAATTTCGTACCGCATACTGTAAGGTGTGCTGGTATGACAATAAAAGTTCCTTGAGTCCTTGAATTCTTTATAGTCAAGCTTGTCAGAAGAACTTATTTTCTAAACAACAACTACTACAGCTCTCTAAAGACTTAAACTCCACCATTTGTTTTTTTTTTTTGTAGCAACATTAATTGGATTTTTTATTAAAACATCAATTGAGGTTTATGTTCCGTTTAGACATCTTCTTCCCCAAATTTCTACGAGGGACCCAAAAGGGTTGTGAAGCAAACCTTAATAGATGCATATCGCATGTTAAAATGTGATAAAAAAGGGCATTACTTATATTTATATTCAGAAATTCAGGCTTCCACAATTACCCTCAGCGACACTATGTAGTGCCTTGAAGATACTTCAGGGGTCAAGACTCAGAAAAAGGGGCGGCTAAAAAGTAATAAAGGCATTTCAAAATGTTGCTTGACCTCAATACTAATTTGGCCTTTGTGGCAGTGGAAAAAACAATGGGGTGAATATAATTTAACAGGCTGTCTTCTGCCAGAGGAGATGAAAAATAATGAGCAAATAGCAACAATAAAAACGGAAATATACCGGGATTAGATATGGCCTCACAGACGTCTGTCCAGCTTAGTTATTATTTACAAGTTGTGTGCTCTGAAGCCTGCAGCTGTATAAATTATTATATTGTCTTCTGCAGCAAAAGCAATAAGGTGATAGAAAATCTGAGGCATAGCCCACATCACTATCCCCCTCCCTGGTTTAGTATATAGAGGAAAGAGCGTGGGATCATGAGTAGTTATTAGTAGGCTGGAGGTGGTGATTTTATCGTTTATTACTAATTCATCCAGTGTCTACGGAAGATAAACCCTGATGTGATCCCTGAGTTCAGGAATAAAATCGGGTATTCCCTCCATAATTTGCATGTTGTAAAACTTTGGTGTTGTTTCGCATAAATAGATGAAAGCTTGAGTTATTTTACTGCCTCCTGTTAAGTTGAGAACCAATTGCTTTTGAGAATTAGGACAGATGGAACTAACAAAAAATAGCCTAACAACCCTTACCTCAAAACACTTTTTGAAGTAAAAACAAAAAAGGCCAAAGGAAAGTGAGGGCACTTAAATAGTACTCCTGAACTTTGTCTCCTTTGTTCCTCACATATTCCTTTGACAATGCAGTGAAAGAACAAAAAAACAAAAGGAAAAGGAAACAGCAAGTTGTTTTCTATATATTGAAACACAATAATGCTTCAAAAGTACATAGCTACATACATAGATCTTTAGATGCATGTTTTGCATTGATTTCTACTCTCCAAAGATGTTTTTAGAGGTTAATCAGAGGTCTAGCGCCTTTGTCTCAAGGAGTATCTGCGTGTAGTGATAAGTCTCTTAGATATGCATCTCTTCTTCTACAGTGCCATCCTAACAATCCCTTTGTGTCAGCCTTCCTTAGAAGCCAATTTGCTTGCCAGCGCTCAGGGGTCACACTAGTAAGTGTCTGCAGGGCAGAAGTATTGAAGGGGGATCAAAAACAACAGACTCTCACTCCTTTCCATTGGCCTCATATGATTTTTGATGTTGTTTTTCAATTTGTAAATAAGTCTTCACATTAATTATATTTTTGTGTGGAAAATAAGTATTAATTGATAAATTGAAAGACATTTTCAGAAATAAGACCATTTGCCACTGTAAAAATGTCTGTCTGTGTTTTCCTCTGAGTCAGCCCACCTATTTCTCATCATTTGGACACTGTATTAACTCCTATCCACTGGTATCTGTCTGCTCATCACCTCGCAAACAATGATTGAGTGGCCTTGAACTACTGATAATTCTAACATTTACAGGTATGGTTTGACTTCATCCCTTGTTCTTCAGACTGCTTCGCTTAGCTGTCGCACAACCTCTCCCACTACACCCACACACACAAACAACAGTGTTAACTGTCAGTTCTCCGCTGCTTCTGCAGCCAGTCTGCAAAGCATACTTGTAAACTGTTACATTGAGCAATAATCATTAAACTATGAGGCATGAAGTACAAAGTGAAAAAAATGTTAGAAAATTCATTTACTTTTTTTAAGAATTGGGGTAAATTGGATCATATCACCCGATAGGATGAGATCATCTGTAGAAGTTGAAAGCTAAAATTAACAACTGTGCATGGAAATTCATAGGTGGCTCAAACCACACGTCTTCTGCTTTTTACGTAAAAAAGTTTTGTATTAAACCTCAAAATTTATGGTGTAAGCGCCTGGTAGGGTCAACCAAGGCAAACAGGTTCTGGATGAGGGACCAGCAGGGCCACGCCTCATGGGTGCAGGAGGCGTGGCTGGGCTCAAGCAGTAGAGAACTGACAGTAAATAAAGTTGTTTGTGTGTTGGGGTGGGGTCAGGGGGTTAGGGCTACAGGTAGGCAGTCTGACGAACATGAGACAAACTGGATCTCTCCGGGCTGTCCTGGCTGGCACGTCCCGTCAGAATCACAAAGAAGGCAGGTACAGTTCTGCTGGATTGGCAGCTTGGGCTGGGGAACACACTCTTTAAGAAGGGGGACTGGAGAGTGTGCTTCAACTACAGGGGGATCACATTCCTCAACCTCCCTAGAAAAATCTACTCAGGGGTTCTAAACAGTAGAGTCCGACGGGTTGTTGAACCAGGCCATGGAACCGTGGACCAGCTTTACACCCTTGGTAGGTTCCTTAAGAGCAAATGGGAGTTTGCCAAGCTGGTCTACATGTGATTTGCAAACCTGGAGAAGGCACGACTGTCCAGTGTCACCGACTCTGTTCACAACTTTTATGTACAGAATTTCTAGGGGATCTGGTTTGGTGATGGATGGATGGATGGATGGATGGATGGATGGATAGATAGATAGATAGATAGATAGATAGATAGATAGATGGATAGATGGATGGATAGATGGATAGATGGATAGATGGATAGATAGATAGATAGATAGATAGATAGATAGATAGATAGATAGATAGATAGATAGATAGATAGATAGATAGATAGATAGATAGATAGATAGATAGATAGATAGATAGATAGATAGATAGATGGATAGATGGATAGATGGATGGATGGATGGATGGATGGATGGATAGATAGATAGATAGATAGATAGATAGATAGATAGATAGATGGATAGATGGATAGATGGATAGATAGATAGATAGATAGATAGATAGATAGATAGATCTTGATTTGTGCTAGAGGTAAGTGATCGCATGAGATTAGTGGTGACTACCTTGTGTACTGCACGGAAATATTATCAAATTTATGGTAAGATGTGTTCCATCTTTCATTTGAGTATTCCAGAACAATCAAGTGATGATGGTGATGAGCAGCCAGTTATAGTTGCTGATGTTGGGAAAGAAGAAGAATGTAAGTCAATAGCCTCTCACAACGGCAGGATAATGTTGATTCTTTGTCATTAGAACCCTGCCATGTATTACTAGAACATCCATTAAGAAGACAACGAAATACTGTCATCCTGTTTACTCTGTATCTACTCTAAATGACATTGACTAACAGCAGTAATGGAGCAGTTGGGAGAACAGACAACTTCTGTTTTATGAGCAAACATGGCTCTAAAATGTCATGGAGCTATTGACTTGATGGTTGTTTTTCTTTCATCGGTGGTTAAAATAATAGGCTGTGTAATGTAAATTGACATTTATTTGTATAACCCGTGGTGTCTTTGTGTGAAGGACAAATTATTTAGCCCTGCACAGAAAAGTTTGTCTTCTTAATACATCAATTGTAGCAAAAATCTCTAAAATTTCAAAACTTCCCCCTTGCTGTGTACATGGGTATTTACTTTTTAATAACTTCCATTACGTTTTAATGTCGAATTCTTGTCGACATCTTCTTGTCTTGCCAACTTGAATTTCTTCACTTGAAGAAGTTTTCAACCCGCATCTCAGAGGTTTCTTCAGTTCATCTTGCAAATAACATTCATTTCTCAATTTGACATTTACACTGATGGATAGAACATACTGCAGGCTGATAGTCATATCCCAGGAATGTACTGAATTACTGCATACTGGCTATGAAAAACAGCAGGGAGCTTGTATTTCTCAAGATACTGTACATGTTCAGCAAGGTCTTGCAACACCCCAGGAAATTCCGATCACTATATTTTCATAACCCTTCCATCCCCAAATAAGTATTTCAGCATGCTGTTTTTTGTTTCTTGATCAAGCATCAGAAGTCCTATCCAGGACGCACGTATCAGACGCTGTGTGTCTTGTGAAACTGCGATGTTTTATATCCCTCATCACCGCTGACTGGGTAAAAAAGCATTTCACTGAGCAGCCCAACATCTGACCACCTATGTCTCCCTTGACAGAACATCCTCTCCACAACAATGAGCTACTTAGACTGCCAGAAAACACAATGCTTGTGTAAAGAATAGAGGTAAAAAGACAAGTTCAATGAGGGGAGAATGGATGACAAAAGGTAGGAAGAGCAAAGGGGGGGATTGAATTTGATATTGAACAGATGTAATACAGGTTGAAACCCAATGAATAAAGATATCACATTTTGCACCATAAAGCTGAGTTGAAATAATGGAAATAAAACCCTAATTAAAGAAATGATCAGTGCTGTGTCACCATTTGTAAAGGCAGACACATGTATGAGAGGGTGTATAGCCACAAACAGGTGGAATAAGAATGTGTGCCAACTTGTCAGTTGAGTATAAAGGAAATACATCAACTCTCTTTGAATAACTTGATGATCTTTAAGAAAATCTTCAATGATATGGAAATAGCTGAATAAATCAAGGATCAAGGGTGAGGCAAGAATAGTAAAAGGTAAATGAGAAAATGTCTGAAGATTTATCAATGCAAGTAAGCTCATTGCTTGTCTTAAATTAAGATCCAAAGTGAGCCAGTGAAGGGCTAAGGAAGGTTTACATATATTTACATATTTACATATATACATATATACATATTTATATGCATATATGTATATATATACTTTAAGTCAGTTCCTTTGGACCCTCTCTTCTGACCAACAGTCGGTCTAATTCAGAACTTTAATTACGCATTTATTTTGGTGACATTGATATAGCGAGCTAAAAATGAATAGATGCCCATTTAAATATTTTTTTCCAATCAACAAAGGCCACTCCTCTCTTTAAGACGTTCCCCAGCACAACCCTGTTTTACCAAGAATCAAGAATTGGTCGGCTTTATCATGAGTGTGTGTGTGTGATGATGGTACAGGTGGTGATGATGATAATACAACCAATTTCTTCTATGAAAATACTATCATTTACATTTATGTTATCCCTATGACAGTATGATCTATATATCAAATGTTCCTGCAAGGGGCACTCAATATAAAACATTTTATTTCATAATTAATTCATAAACATTTAATTTTAATTACTTTTCCCAAAGCCATTGTAAATGGCTGAAACATTGGCATCTGTACACACTTGCATACAGTTCTGGGAAAATTACTCTTTGACTTTGCATTAGGCTGCTGGGTATTCTTTAAAAGAAATTACACAAATAAATGCAAGTGATATATTTTTTCATATTTCTTAACCTAGATTGGTTGTGATCTCTGCACCATTGCTAATTAATCCAAACAATTTTGTCTCCACAGGCAAAGACCAGTGTTTGAATGATTTAGAACGTGGCTTAGCTTTGGTTCTCTTCTTTTGTCTGACAAAACATTTGCTCTTCTATCATCTAGTCGTTGTTTATAGTGTGACTGGCAATTTGAGATGCACGAATGGAGTTTGTGCTGAGAAATGTTTGTGTAGTGATTGTTTTCCAAGTCAGCATTCTGTTTGCAGGTTTAAAGAACCAAAAGGTATTTATTTGACATTTTTTCAAGGATCTTATCTCCAAATACAATTGGTACGACGGACACAGGCCATTTACCTGCATGCTAACGAGTATGCAAAGGGTTCCAAATTTGTTAAAGTTCGAATGAGAGTGAAAAAAACCTTCCTCTACTGAGAAATGCAATTCATTTGCTTCATAGTTAGTATATGTCACAATGCTTTGAGCTCAAAGAAGATAAAACTGGCAGTTTTTTGTTTAAATATTTCATACATTTTAGAATTATTGTCTTATCATTTGTAACACTTGTCCAGAGCTGATATTTATCATCAATTCGTGCATCTATTGCCGAATGTATCTCTCTCCTTCAACTTACTGGAGACCCTTGGGTGAGTTCTCAACTTATTTATATCCACGGACATAAAAAAATTGCAGCAATCAAATTTATATTATCACAGAAAACATTGGTTAAAAATATAGTCAACATCAATAATATTTTAGCATATTTTAATAGGAAAGCCTGGTTGCTCTGTTAAAAAAAACAACAAAAAAAAATGTGTATGTGTAT
This sequence comes from Fistularia commersonii, assembly GCF_037954325.1. NCBI lineage: Eukaryota > Metazoa > Chordata > Actinopteri > Syngnathiformes > Fistulariidae > Fistularia > Fistularia commersonii. The sequence goes on from NC_141296.1 coordinate 10,844,178, forward strand.
GGATGTGCAAGGATGTGTGTGACACAGTCGTCTGGAAGAAAACTTGTCTAGTAGCTGCTCCCTACAGGAACCTGACTAAGGTAATGCAAGTGCTGAGTAGGTCAGCTTTGATATGGATTTGGGATTGGAAGGTTTTATAATGCACTTCAACTCTCCATCTATTCTTACCTTCAGGCAATTTTGAATCACTGGGTAACCAATCTTGCCTGTTTGTAGGAGAAAATGCAAATCAGGAGATTATACTCACTAACGGCCTAAAAAAAAATCTACATGCGAGGTGGCAGTGTTATACATTGCAAAACACAGAGTGCTCACTCAACATTACAGCTCTAGCAATTGAAAATACCTTTCTCCAAAACAGAAGGCTCAACCTAATTTGGCAGGGTAATTTTTTCTCTCTTGTGAGTCTTGTCAGTCTGGCATTTAAAATTTTTCTAATCAGAGTCACTTCTCCATAGGCAAATCATCACCGAGGCATTGTCAGCTGAAAGGTCTAACACTTGAGTATGAGAACTCATAAATAAGCATCATCATACTTCTAACATTAAAAGGTCTTCCTAGAGAGAACAAGCCATGGCTGTTATATCGGTTGTTTCTTATAAGTAACAATGCTTGACTAGTGAAGGTTTGTTGTTTTTTGTATAACAATATCACTAAACAATTAAACATGGAACATTATATCCACATATTAAGTCTGAAAAGGAGGACGTAAAGGTGAAGATCAAAACTGTTTATGTGCAGAGAGAGAATAGTGAATATGTAGGTGGAAGGATGCCGGGATTTGAGCTACCAGGAAGGAGGCCTAGAGGAACATCAGAGGAGATTTATGGATGCAGTGAAAAAGGGCTGATGAGGTTAGTTGGTGTGAGAGAAGAGGAGCCAGAGAATAGGGTGGATGGGAGCACATGATTTGCTGTGGCGACCCCTAGGGGGAACAGCTAAGCGAAAATGGAGAAGATAGTTAATAGTTGGTGAAGAAATAATTAACATATAAATATCGTAGCTTTTCAAAGATATGGCTGTGCTAATAAGTAGTGAGTCAAGTCAAGTGTTTCTACTCACCATGAAATCACGTATGAACCCTGATAAATTAATGTATTTTCACATGATGCAGTAATAAAAACAGCACTGAACAGTTAATAACTAGAGTAAGGAAATTGAACATGTATGTGTGAGGTTTTAAGAAATACATCATGTACTAATGTCCATTGAAATGCTTGTATAAGTGTCTATAAAGACAATGTAGTAAATAACTTTGTGTTAAAATGTAATTGAATTATAAAACTCAGCATTCCAGAACAGGAGATTATAATCTTTTATAATGAAAATATTAAATAGAAGGTCATTTTCTAGAAATTGACTTGCACAAAATTTCACTGTCTATAATCATCCTTGTAACTCTTTTGGAGCAGGAAAAGTTTTGTTTGTCTGATTCTTTTTTAAAATTCTATTTGCTGTATACTGTACGTTGTTTCACTCTTTACAGGCTTAAAATAAAAATCTCAAACATAAAATCTTTACCTTTCAGATGTTCCCTTCAAGGTTCGCCACAGCGGATCATCTGCCTCGAGCTAACCCGATTAACCTCATGTCCTTTTTCATTATATCCATAAATATCCCCCTTGGTCTTCCTCAAGGCCGCATTCCTGGCATTTCCATACTAGGCATCCCTCTACCCATATAATCACTATCTCTCTGTACATGTTCAAGCCATCTTGGGGCCTCTCTGACTTTATCTCAAAAACATCTAACCTTACCATCCTAGTCATGGACTCATTCCTGATCCGATCCATTCTAGTAAATCCCAAAGAGAGTCTCCTCTTTTTCATCCTCTCATTCACACAAATTTATTCTGTCTTGTGGCAGCTAATGTTCATTTTTCTCCTTTTCAGCGCATACCTCTACCTCTTTAGAGGCTCTCACTACAGATGACAATGTCATCTGCAAACATTACGGTCCATGGAGATTCCTGTCTAACCTCATCTGTCAACTTATCCATCACCACAGCAGGCAAGATGGGATTGAGAGCCGATCCTACATTCAGAGGCACATCCACCCTGTACTCCTCTATCAACATTCTCAAAGCAAATACTGCATCTGTAGTATTCCTTCTTGGCATAAAACCATACATCTGCTCATTGATGTCTAGTTTCCACGACTCTTTCCTATAACTTCATTGTATGGCTCATCAACTTTATTTCTTTATGTAACCCACCTAAAAGCCACAAGGAGTACTACACAGGTTAAGTTATTCAGTAGAATGAATGAAGAAACAAAACTTATGTGCTTTGTATATATGTCCTTTTACTCAGTTATAATTCAGTTAAAATTGAGCATTCATATGATAATTTCTGACACAAACAATGGAGACTACAAGGATGGACAAACTAACATGAAAGCAATATAAGTGTAACCGATCAGCCGTGGCTGCAACACCCCAGAGGAAATTCCAAGTATTACACTTACATCCCAACCATAAACAACCAAACTTTTTTGGGAATTCACTCCAAACAAAACGTATCCAGATAACAATGGCAAGTGATATTCACTACTCAGCAACAGGAGTCTTGTCACAAAAGCAGGAGCCACACTCCCTTACACCACAGCACACATGAGCGATGCAAATATTCAGTCTACTGCTCCCTATAAGTTCCCCGACCACAGCATAGACCAAAATAAATATAGAAATAATAGGACAGAGAAATAAACACAATAATGATGTGGAGGTGGTTTCACAATATAGCTGAATGGCGAGCGCCCAATGGCCTACAGATTAAAACATACTAAACATCACTAGGTTGAGTGTTTTTAATTGTTATAACCTCAGAATAATGGTGGGAAAAAAAACAGTGGTTAAACTAACTGTCTTGACTTCTGTAGCTTGCCTAGCTTTCCGTCCTAGGTCAGTGCAAGGAAATGGTTAGTAACCTTTGTAAAGTTCAGTCCCTCAGGAATGTTGTTCTAAAGTGCCGTTTCCACTCTGTTTCATGTTCAACTGAATTTGAGTCACTAAAATCCAAGAAGATAACTCTGTCTTGGCGTGCTCTTTTCTCACCGCTGGCACAGCTAAGTTTTACAGGACCTTGCCTTTTGGTGTTTGCGGCGTGAATGCAGTTTAAAAGAACAAAGAGGAATCCTGCGCTGCAAGCTACCGGTGTCACATCATGTGACATCACCATAGGGGTACCTAAAAATTAAAGGGCCAGCAATTCTTGTCACATATTCACATATTTGTCTTAGTTTTCAAGGGCACCATGCCGGGGACAGCTAAATCCATGGTTTGAAAAACTGACTGGGAGAAATTAAATATATCAAACATTGGTGCCCCTCCCGGTGTTGGGTTGTTGACAGTGGCAACTGAAAAGGGTTTGAATGCTGGTTTGCTCGTGCTCGCCTTGGACATCTTTAGTCTTCCAAGAAGTTGCTTGGACTCGATGCTGATTCTTGTTCCACATCAGGGGAAGCCTGGGCAGCAACATCCTCATCTATGGGTGACATTGGATCCTCTTGGATGACCTCTGGAGCAACTGGTAGGAATTGGCGGCTGGTCATAGATCTCACCTTGCGGTTCTGTAAGATAAGGCAGCAGCACCGTTTGGTCGCTGGGTACTTGTTGCAGTCACATGGTCTCCTCCCCCTCGTCACTTGAAAGTCTCTCCTTCTCAGTCCTCTGGTTACATGCTGACTGCCCCAAGGGCATCTCTGTAGGTTGCCCCACTTGGGCGGGTATTACTTTACACAGTAAACCAGCTCTATACCTTCAGTGGTGTCCTTGAGGGGTCATGGGAGTTTGCCCAACTAGTCTACATTTGTTTTGTCGATCTGGATCTTGTCTGGGGTGCACTGGGAATATGGGGTACCAAGCCCCGTCATACAGGCTGTTCGAACCAGTGTTGGAGCTTGGTCTGCTTTGACTGTCCCAGGGCTGCCCTTTGTCACCGATTCTATTCATGACTTTTATGGACAGAATTTCTAGGTGCAGCCAGGGTGTTGGGGATACGGTTTGGTGGCCACAGCATTGAGTCTCTGCTTTCTGCAGATGATGTCATTCTGTTGGCTCCAGGCCACGATCTCCAGTTCTCACTGGAACAGATCGTAGCCGAGTGCGAAGCGGCTTGGATGAGGATCAGCACCTCCAAATCTGAGACTATGGTGCTCAACTGGACCTGGGTTGAATGCGCACTCTGCGTCGGTAAAAAGGTCCTGCCCCAAGTGGAGGAGTTCAAGTGTCTCCGGGTCTTGTTCAGGACTGAGGGAAGTATGGAGCAGGAGATGACAGGTGGATTGCTGCAGCGTCTGCTGTGATGTGAACTCTGTACTGGTCTGTCGTGGTGAAGACGGCGCTGGAGAGACTATGTCTCTTGGCTGCCTTGGGATTCCAACAGAAGAGCTTGACCATGTGGCTGTGGAGAGGGAAGTCTGGACCCCTCTGCTCCGGCTGCTGCCTTTGCGACCCAACTTTGGATAAGCGGTGGTGGATGGATGGATGGATGGATGGATGGATGGATGGATGGATGGACATTTCCAGCATATCTTTCCTTTACTGCCCCTTTTCTCATTAGCATAATGTCCTTACTGAACTACCTGTGTCTCATCTTTGTCAATTAGACCATGTCTAACTATCAGGATATTAACACTTTGAATCTTTCAATTATTCTGTTTCAAGTATGCTTGTGAATGTCCTTTCAGTTGAGACATCAAGTATTCTCCTACCTGTCTCTGATCAAATTTCCTTCAGCTGTCCAGTCACCTGGAAGCACCTCCTAATCACTTAGAGTCTGTCTCAACTCATCACCTTAAAACCATATGACAGCCCTCCTTTTCCCCTTCCACCACTTCTTCCTCTGCTTTGCATTTGTCCTTTTCATCCTCCTTGACATTAGAGCAACTCTACATACCAAAATCCTATGCTGTCTGGCTACTCTCACCTACCACTAGTGTGCAGTCAGTGATCTCCGTCAGATGACATCATCTATCCAAGATGTAGACCACCTGTGTGCACCTGCCTCCAGTCTATATGTTACCCTATGTCCCTGCCTCTTCTGGTAGAGGGTATTTACTCCAGCCATTTCCATCTTTTTGCATAATATACTACCATTTGCCCCTCCATCTTCCTATCCTGGATACTGAACCTGCCCATTACCTTTTAATGACCTCAGCCAGAGCTCATCATACAAGGATGATGTGGGACTACTTGAGGCTTACTACCAGGACATTCCTCTTCTCTCCCTGTTTACAAACACACACACTCACACACACACACACACACACACACACACACACACACACACTAGTTGCATGGATGTGAAGATCTTGGCACCTCTCTCCGAGGCAATGCATAATCTACTGATCTCTACTGCTTGATCTTTATGGGCTCCCTGGGAAGTGTAACAAAACCCTGCTTACGCAAGTAGGAACCATTGTTTAACCTTGAATGGCCACTGGTCAATGGCAGGTTTAAACATTGAAAGACAGAAAACTGTGGCCACCTGGATTTACACATCCGGCTCTAATGAATTCAATGCCCCTGTTTTTGGCAAAGGGAGGGAGGCAGAGCACGTGAAGAAGGGCTAACCCTAACTTTAATACAAATATAAAACTCAGAAAAATACCATTGTCAAGCAGGCTACTAAGATAATAATGTGCTCAATAGTCTTTTTGGCCCAGTGATATTTTTTCAACTGAGAACTCAACTAAGGCTTAGCTCTTTTAACCTGAAGCAGTCCTGCAAGGTAGTTATGGCTATGTCTATCATCTCAAATTGTATAGAAATTGGCATTTGGAATTCAGGGAAAGAATCAAACACACATAATTCTAGTTATCACTTGTCACTGTGCCATCAAAATTATTCTGAAATATACAGTTTCAGGCAAAAATAATAGTATGACGTTGTTTTGATTAGCTGCAAAGCAAATGCCAGATACACAGCTGGTTTGAAAGACTACTTGTAACTTAAAACCATGTTGTCTTTAATACATTACAAAACAATGGAAAAACTGCTCACTCTAAAGAAACTCACTAAGAGATAGCTGATGTGACAATCTCAGGAACACATTTGTGGTCGTCTTTCTGCTCGCGCCTCATTTTTGCACCCATCTGTGCTTCTCCCTGCATCATCTCTCAGGTTATCCACCAATATCCGTGCATCAGATGCTCCTCCAAGGCGCCTCATGGCTTTGGCTGTGAGTCTTTCAAACAAGTGCAGCTGTCCTGGCAAGATGCCTGAAGTAAAGCTCTGATCTGGCTATACAGGAGGCTGTTGTCTCTGCAGTCCTCCTTTGCTTTCTGCTCACATGTCAAGACACTGAACTACTCATTGTGTCCAGGGAAAATCCAATTTGTATTGAGGGGTTTGCTGAAGCAAAAATATAATGGCCAAGTTGAATTTTATAATTTTCATTTTAAAATATATTTGGATTGACAGGCAGTCTGGCTTGAAAGATGTACTTGATATATAAACTTGAATTATTACCAAACCAGAAACCAGTAGAGATTTGCTCAATGCATGTTTTTTTTTTTTTTAAATTAAGATAAGAATCAGAATCAGGCCAACTTGGAAAAAAAACAAGGAATTTGATACTTGGTTGACATTGCTCACTGTACGTGGAAGTAAAGAGAATCAGTGGAGGAAATGAGTGAAGAAAAAATATAAATATATTAGTATGTGCAAAACAGGCATTATATTTAGAAATATTTACAAAATGTACAAAAATGTGCTACAGTAGTACAAAAGAACAGGGGGGGGGTGTACAGTATGGGTACTTTTTGACAGGATGAGGAAAGACAACAGAAACAAAAGGGAGTTAAACTTTATTCCTCAACCCCTGAACCAAAACTGACCAAGGAACACAGTGTACCAGAAAACACTGAGGGCCCGACTCCATGCAAGTCATCAGAGTAAGGTAACTTCCAAAAAAGTACTCTGTTGTTTGCCATGAGGGTTCATGTAGTGATGCAAGGTGCGCAAGCATAAATTGTGTTGAGGATAGTAGATATCTTAATGAATGTACATTCAGCATTTTTAGTGTAGATAGATTGTTTTCACAAGGTGAAAAACTGTGGCAAGCCCTGGTTTAGAGGAAGGGGCTGAGGCTGAGGTATTTTTGATGATGCCGGCTGAAGTCCTATTACCTATCACGACAGACATGGATCTGCCAGTTAGGAAGTGCAGGAGCCAGTCACAGAGGGTGTGGAGCATGCCGAGGCTGGACATTTTGTGGAACTGGTCTGATTATATTGTTAAGAGAGAGCAGGGATAAGGGAGGGGGTGGGGGTGTGTGACTTACCTCTGTGCTGTTGTTGGAGGTATTGAAGTTGGGCTAAGAGGTGTTGAAGTTGTCCGGCAGGCTATTTGCTGGGCTACTTATGCTAGTGGGGGTCTTGTAGTCCGTGTTGTGCTGTTGGCTTTGCCACATCTGCCCAGGGTCAGCAGTAGAGTAGAAGCTGTAGAAGCCTTATGGAAAATAATTTATTACTGTTCCTAGAGAAGTTCTAGAGGTTGTAGATAGGTTCGTATAGCTACACACTAAAATCTCTTAGTCTGTGAACACTGACGAACAAAGTGGACACACATATTGCTTAGGCAAACTGTGTTTGTATAAAAGGTCTCCAACAAAACAAACAAATAAATAAATAAATAGGCAAGTCTTTTTTTATAAAAAACAACCAGGAACTAAGACTCAGAGCTAATGATAGAATGTGGTCTTTTTTTTTTATAAAAAAAATTGACGAAGTTCTTTTTTTTTTTTTTTTCCAAAAAGGTACAAATTGTTTCTCAATTTGAAAACAGATGACAGGAGCACCAGCTATCCTCTTCAGGGAAATAACTTCCCTGTCTTCATCTCTCCAATAACAAGTACATTGAGGATTTCACACATGGGGCCAACAAGTATCTACAATGCTGCTGTTGGTATTACATTGGGTAACACATTCACCTTCATCTTCAGCATGCTTTCAAAAGTCTAAATATGCATTACTGGTGCTGAGTTTGGAGAGCTGCAATATTTCTTCTGGTTCAAAATTCAAGGTAATTTGGAACTATATAATTAATAGGTGCCAACTTTAATTAAAGCAATGCGTTGAGCATTAAGTGAGCATTTGTTATACTGCTATGCAGCATTACATATGTTAATATAATGCTTAATGTAATGAACATAATGCTGTCATGATTTAAATAGTTCGTTTTAGTTGTATCCTTTCTCGTTGTCATTGCATAAAATTACTTTATGTCCCCTGATTAAAACAAAATGGGACAAATTATTGGAAGACTGTGCTGCATGTAAGGAACTGTATGTTATAAGAGCAAAACAAGTAGACTACAACAATTACCTCCTTGGAACTCCTGCCTCTTTTTCCCTCTGGAATTCATTCCTTGAATAACAGTATAATTTGTCCAACAGAAATGAGTGTGTGTTTCCATGGCCTCAATTGAGAGTGTTCAAGGAATGTTTAAATCCCTCTGTGGTCAAATTGGAAAAATTTGCCTTTCTGAAAACAATGTTCACTAGTGCTGTTAGTATCATCGAATTCAAGGTTTGAACATCCTGGAGAGGTTGAGGTTCATCCCACTGAGAGTAATTTGAAATATGGGGCAACATTTTATGACTAACTACCCCCCAAGGAACTAATTATTTTTAGGGAGTTTGCTGTTGAAATGAAAATATAAACTGCTCACCTATTTGGATTGTGACATTCACTACGACACTTTAATGATAGCACATTTATAAAATATATTGCACCCGGCTTTTCACATATCTAACACTTTGTTTAACAGATTTTGATTACTTTAAGTAAACACATTTTCAAGACAAACACTCTGTCAGAAATGTAGAGGACTAACAACAATGGCCTCATCAAGAAAAACAGGCTTTCAGATTTTGAATTGTGTTGTGCTACACCTGGCAGAGACAATTAATGGAATTGTGCCATTGGTGTTTGAATTTACATCCTTCTTTTGACAAGTAAAAAAGCCATACATTGTCAATATGTAAATCACTATTCATAATTATAACCATCTGATTAATACTTTGATTTTCTTAGGACATATAATCTTGCCTTCAAACAGCTTTACGGAATCCCAGAAAAAAAAAAAATCCCCCATAGAATATCCTTGCAATAGAGAATGCCATAACTTAGGACTGCTCCTCTCACAATTCTGTATAAAAAAGGGGTATCAGAGTATCTGCAACGACTATTCGGATACATCACCTGTTGCGGATTACTGTCACTTATTATTGTTGGCTTTACTGTTTACATAGAGGCAAAGTGTAGCTGTGGAAGTGAAAGATCTATCATAAACACGATTCTCTCTGTCAGACAGCTACAAGAGAAAGGTCAGGAGCAAAGGCTGCCATTGCACCCAGTCTTCATCGAGCTGACCAAAGCTGTTCACCTGGTCAAAAGGAAAATCCATCCATCCATCCATCTTCTGCCGTTTATCCTGCACTCAGGGTCATGGGGGATGCTGGAGCCTATCCTGGCTGTCATTGGGCGAGAAGTGAGGTAAACCCTGGACTGGTTGCCAGTCAATCACAGGAAAAGATAACGTGTCTGCCCAAACTTGTGCTTCAGATTACAAGTTTCTTAGTGTTCTTGTTAGAAAATGCTGTTTGCTGATAATGTAGCCTTACCTACTAACTCACTCACTCACAATAAAAACATTACCTGTATTATGAGCCAAGATACAAGTACAATTTCTAATATTTCAGTTGGTGACTAAACTGTGGATGTTGTGAATAAATTATGCTAACTTGACTCTACTAGTCAGATCAACTCACACTGGAATCTGAGCCAAGTTTCTGAATAGGGAAGAAATCTTCAGCCATTGCTCATCTTGCAAGGATGATATGGGACTACACTATGCTTACCACCAAGATGCAGATACACTGAGCCTGCATCCTCAGTATGCAGCTCTGCAGCAGTGAGGCATGGACTTTGTACTCCTTCCAAGAGATGAGGTTTAACACTTTTCACCTACAGTCCTTCAGAAGGATCCTTTGCATCAGCTGGCAAGACCATGGACCCAGCAGCCTTGTTTTGGAAAATTCAGGCATGCCTAGCATGTTTATAAGAAGAAGAAAGACCTTTATTGTCACATTCAATTACACATACAGCACAACAAAAGCAGAATTTGACAACTGCATTTAACCCATCATGGATGAATCATGAGCAGAAGGCAGCTACTGAGCAGCAGTTAGTGGTTCAGTGTCACACTTCGACAGGCTAGGAGGAGTGTGGGTATCGAACCAGAACCAGGAATGTTTGAGTCCAAGGACAACCGCAATGTTGCCTACAGTTGCATGGTCATGACAGACTGGTGCCAGATTGCCACATTTCAAGAAATGCACAGTATGGACAACTGGCCACTGGTTTAGAGCTACAGACAGACCATCTCTTCACAGCAAGGAGGCTGCTGGAATGTAGAAACCTTAAAGTAAACACCAGCCCACACTGTATGATGTGGCTTTATGTCAGACCTGGGTAACCCAAAGCTCCCGAGCTGCATAGGGCTCTTAGCTCGGTTTTATGCTGCTCTTGTGTTCACATCGAAGTTTGTGTTTGTGATTTTTTTTTAATATGCGTGTTTGCTTCGCTTGAGTTTAATACGGTATTTTCATAAAGCGTGCATGAAAATGCCTCAGTTTCCTAGTTGGAGCAAGATAATTTGAGTAAACAATTTTTGTCAAGTTGGTATCAAAATGGTTAGGAAAAAATGCACAACAAAATGAAAATATGAAGATGAACACAGGACGTTTTTTATCAGATGGGAGAGTTTTTTTTTTCTTTTTTGAACGTAAAGGCAAACCATTGTGCCTTATATGTCAGGCGTCTTTGGTGCATTTTAAAACATCAAATTTTCAGCGCCACTTCTGCTCATGCCATGCTAACATCACCCAGGAATTTCCAAAAGGGACTGAAGTTCACGAGCACAAGTTGGTCACTTTGAAAAGTTTTTACATAAATGTACAAAACACTCAGAGACTGTAAAGCTTGCATCGTATCAACTGGCATGGAACATTGCATGGGCCAAAAAGCCATACAATGAAGGAGAATTTGTTAAAAAATGCCTCTGTGACGTTGTTGAAATCTTGTCTCCTGAAAACGACAAACTAAAACAAATGGTATCAAATGTCCAACTGCCACACTGTTCAACCCAGAATATCAGACATTAACATGTCAATTCAATCACAATTGCACTCTGACCTTCAAGCATGTGAGTATATAAGACAAGCCTCAGTTGGCAATATTTGCAAGGTCTGTGTCAAACAATTGTTTAATCAAAGACGAACACTTTTGATATTGTGCCATTAAAAGCTAGAACCCGTGAATAGACGTAAAAGAAACAATGATGACTGCATTTGCGAAAGCAAATCTTCCCGTACAAAAACTAACTTCAATAGCCACGGATACAGCGCCAGCAAAGATAGGATCTGTGACCCGGCTTGTGGGGCAGTGTAAAGCTGACCAAACATTTCCAGAGTTTTGAAATTTCCACTGCATCATCCACAAGGGGCAACTTGTGTCTAAATCATCGAATTTGGACAACGTCATGAAACCTATAATGGAAATCGTCAACTATATCCGCACACAATCGATTAACTACCGGCAATTCAAGAATCTCATCGCTGACCTGGACCAAGGGCTTCCAGGTGATCTGCCGTTGCACAGCACAGTGAGGAGGGTGTAAAAAGGTCAAGTACTCTCTCCTTTCTTACAGCTTTTGGATGCCGTGAATCTATTCATGAAAGAGAAGGACAAGGACTATACCGAGCTCTCGGACTGCAAGTGGATTATGAATCTGGCCTTTTTGGTCGCTATGTTGTGGCACTTGGACAGACTGAACCTAACCTTGCAGGGTAAGTAAAAAATGCTGTCTGACCTGCTGCAAAGTGTGTGTTTCATTTTAATCCTCAAACTGTTTTAAACTCTGCTTTATTAAGCTCCTAGACTGAAGTGCAACATAAACCATGATGATTTCAACATATTAATTTTAAATTGGCATTTCATGTTAATACTCTCATTCTTACAAAACATTGTTATGGCAGGATAGCTTTCAGCCAAACAGTCATTGATGTAGGAGAGGGGAAAATAGAATCTTGAATTTACATTAATCACTTCAGCTTGGCAAAAGATAATGAAAACAAAAAAGCTATTCTCTGTGTAGATTCTCAGTCATCCAGGTCATGGTTAATTCTTGTCTTGGTTAAATCTCCTTCAACTTGATTCCCTTCCCTTGAAGACGTTCTACCTCAAATCTAAAAGGTTTCACAGTTTGAATGGACTGTGGGGAGTTTCCGAATAACCATAAGGTTTGGGGGCTGGTCTAATGGTTGTTTTGCAGAAAGTAGGTCGAAAGGGATTGTTATGTGAAGGGGGTGTTATTAGGTGGGAACAAAGGTACAACTTTTGTGGGCTTACCTTGAGGAAATTTCAAAGATGGCGGAGCCAAAATTCTCAGCATGTGAAGCAAAGCAAAGAGAAACCCATTACATCACATGGACTGAGGTTCAGGTGGTAATTATTAGGGTCTGCTTACATTAGTGGATTTTTCCAGGTGGTTTGGAGTGTGCAGATAGGCCCGGTGTGTGGAAACTAATCTGTCTTGGGATGGAATGTGGGCGGCAGGTAGTGCCTATGGCCCCCCTCCTCTGTCCAGAGACGTTTTTACCATTTTGACAAAAAAGTCTCTCTCGAACCATCTCTCTTCTCCGGCCAGAACGCCTTCAGGTGTAAATAGACTGCGAGTCCTGTCCTGAAGTGCTGGCTGTCCTTTGTTGGGCCATCTGTTTGTGCAGAGGTTGTTTTGTCTCCCCAATGTAGATATCGCCATAATCCTCGGTGCAGGTGACAACATACAGGTACGCCACACTTCCGATCTTGTGTCTGGGTGTTTTGTCCTTGAGGGGCACCAGTCTTAGTCTGACGGTATTGTGGGGTTTGAAGTGTACTGGTACTTGGTGTTTGTTAAAAACGGAATTTGGTGTTTTCAAAACACCAGCAACATATGGTCACTGAGTGTATTTTAAATAACAAGCCATTGCAACTTAGACTGGCCCTCAGCCCCAAGTGGTTATATTCAGAAACTCCCCACAGTCCATTCAAACTGAAGAAGTGTCTCAGATGACAGGTGAAACATCAGGATAATCAATTCCAGCTGCTTTTGACAAGAACAAAAATCGTATTCACTTGACAGTGAATGGCCATGAATGTGTCAACACTGAAATAATAAAAAGGAAATTGAGATGAATAACATATTTATATTGGCTGCAGGAGAAATTACTCCATATTGTAAACTGCATCGTGGCAAATTCAAAACTTCTGTTGGAGGCCATGACGTGTTCAAAAACACCAATTATTGAGAAGAGGTGAACTGTTGACCAGTGCGAGCAGTGGATACACCACAAGCACGCACGCACACACACTCTATAATTATTTATATATATAATTTTGCACTCTAAAAAAAACCAACAACTTATGCTACAATATTGACTAAGCACAAACAAGATGCAAAGATGCAAAATAAACACTCCAACCTCCCACAGTTTGAGGTTGAAACCCAACTGTTCCATGGTTTTGTAGTTGTAGGTTTTAAAATGCAGTGTTTTGCACAAGTACAACACAACTAAGGCCAAACAGCAAAGTAGGCCTTTGTTTTGTTGCAATCAGGCTGAGCTCAGTATAATGAGATGTGGGGAATAGGGTCAATAAGAGCATCTTATAAGAATCTGATACCCTCCTGATAGATGTTCTAGTTGTTTATCTTTATGGACAGATGGAGCAGGTCAGAGTGTGAGTTTTTGCAAAAATGACTCAATTCCCTCATGATACATTTATAAAATTACAGTAGTTCTTTGCAGAATCTTTGCAGAAGACAAACGCTAAGCTATGCTGAGATGATTGACAAGTTTTTTTTCTTCAGTTGTTTCTCTCAATGTGGTCCAGGACATTTTCTCAAAAGATTCAACAAGAACAAATCACAATAATCTCCATGGAGATTTTTTATTCATTGTTGATCAAACTGTTATGTTGCATTCATTTATTTAGGCTAGTCATATTGTATTATGAACTTGGCCCAAATGAGTGAGTGAGTGCAGTCAAATAATATGCAGTAGCTAAAATGTTGACTCAGAATTGTACAGATGTTTGAATAGACTGGCCAAGGTCCAGTGTATGACCTGCTTCTCACACGATGACAGCTGGAGTCCGCTCCAGACCCCGAACATGAATGCAGGTGAAACAGTATGGGAAATGAAATAATTGTATAATTAAGTTTTGTTAGTGGTATTGAGGTGTCTTTCATATTAAAATATGTGAATCGAAAGTACAACTCTCATACCGGATCAGTCAAGGCCCTGGTTAACAACGTCCACCATTGGGAATTGGACTACTGTAGGTCAAAGGAGATGAGGAAGGCATGTTTTGTAGCAGACAGAGAAGGGGGAAGGGTAAGACTGAAACTGGGACTGGGAGTAGGGACTTTGAATATATGCACAGTGACAGGAAAAGCTAGACAGTTGGTTGACATGATGCAGAGAAGGAAGGTGGATATAAGTGAAGCCCTTAGGAAAAAGGGGAAAAAGCCCGGCCAAGGTTCTGTCCTGAATGGACTAAAACACAACACAATTCGGAATGAGTTAAAAGGAATTTTTAATCAGACAAAGTAGTTTCATGTGCAGAATTGCCGTAACTATAGTGGGATGCAGTTGATGAGCCATACAATGACGTTATGGGAAAGAGTAATGGAAACTAGACTTAAAGCACTAGTCAGCATTTGTGAGCAGCAGTATGGCTTCGTGCCTAGAAAAAGTACTACAGATGCAGTATTTCCTTTGAGAATGCTAACAGAGAAGTACAGAGAAGGTCAGAGGGAGCTGCGTTGTGATTTTGTAGACCAAATATGCATACAACAGGGTGCCAAGAAAGGAACTCTGGTATTGTATGATGTCTGGAGGGGCAGAGATGTTAGACTGGTGCAAGACATGTATGTTAGCAGTGAGACTGTGCGGGGGTGTGCTGTAGGTTGTTGTGCCTCAAGTACAGACTTTAATGGAAACTTATTTCTGTTAACCCAGCTGACTTCTGTTTTCAACCACCACGTGTTAAATCAAAGGGGTCGAATCCTGTGCTCTAAGGATTGACCACCACGCTGCAATAAACTAATTCTCACCTTCCCGCAAACTCCGGTACAAATTCCGGAGGCGTGTGATGAGACTGGAGGCTGCCTACTACATGGGGGGCCTGTCCCAGCGCTATCACCCATCAGACCCCAACAAGTCACACACTGTGATGTCATCAACCCGTTTATAACCGCGTGTTTCGAGCTGAAATGACGCTCTAACAGCTACCGTCTAACAGCAACTCTTGAGTGCAGAAGAGGTGGCCGTATATAGACGCAAAAATTTTTTTTTTCCCTATCGATCCGGACCATGGTTCCAAGCTCGACATCCGAACTTGTCTACTGGACCTGCAGACTGCACCCGAAGATCTCTGAGGGCCAACTGCGTCTCCAGATCGCCAGTCGCCTCTTGTCCCCAGTGGTGCGCCCAGAAGACACCTCACTCCTGCAGACGGCCGCAAATCCATTGCGGGTCTGACGCAATCGTCACTAGAGCCGGCCCTTCAGTCCACGGAATATCACATCCCTGATCAGCTCATTAGAAGAGGCTAGTATTAGCATCTGGGCAAGCATGAATTATTGATTAGTTTTGTGTTAGGGTTGTAACTGCGGTTTTCCTGTCGTGCCTTGGGTAATCACTGTATTCCCACGTCATTGCTATTGTTACCTTGTTGTTTACTTGCTCCTCGTCTACCTCTCTCTTTTTTTCCTAACACAAACGCACCTCCACGTAATTTTTAGAGAGGACATTATCTATTGGCATTCTATTCATTCCTTTGTGCCCTCCAGCCCCAGTCACGTGGTATCACCAGGTGATACTACCTTCAGACTACATCCGCAGTCATTTGATAGTTCTGCATTCAGACTGCCATTTTGTAGTTTTCTGAGGCTGACGCCATTTATGTAGTCCTTCAACACACCAAACACACCCACATGCCAACAGTCAAGAGCAATGGAGAGTGTGGAGACGACATGGGTTGGAATGGGTGGAGAAACATGTCAGAGGTAATGTGTAATAAAAGAGGACTGGCCAGAATGAAAGGAAAGGTGTACAAGAAAAAGGTGAGACCAGCGATGCTGTACGGTCTAGAAACAGTGACATTGACGAAAAGACAGGGGGCAGAGCTGGAGTTCTCTTTGGGAGTGACTAGGATGGATAGAATCAGGAATGAGACCATCAGAGGGACAGCACATGGTACATTTTTTGAAGAGAAGGTCAGAGAAGCCAGACTGAGATGGTTTGGTCATGTATAGTGGAGGGATTGTGAATATGTTGGTAGACGGTTGCTGGAATTGGAGCTGCCAGGCAGGAGGTGTAGAGGAAGACCAAAGAGAAAAGTGACAGACATAGTGAGAGAGGATATGAAGTTAGTTGGTGTGAGAGAGGATACAGAAAATAGGGGTAGGTGGAGATAGTTGATTCGCTGTGGTGTCCCCTGGAGGGAAAGGAAAAGACGAAGTTTCAAGACTACATATTGCTTGAAATTCTTATTTCTGACCCAGAGTGACTGATTCTGTGAAATGAATCTGATGGCAAGGAAGATGAAAAGGACAATGGAAGGGCAGAGGACAAGGTGGTGGAGGCTGAAAAGGGAGTGTTGTATTGTTTTAAGGAAGGAGTTGAGAGGCCCTAGTTAGTCAGGGAGAGCTTCCAGATGGCTGGACAATGAGCAATACAGGATCTAATAAAGAGGCCTTCTACAGCAAAGTAAAAGGATTTTTCATGGAGAAATACATTTGCATGGACTTCGCACACAAATAAAGGTAAGATGAAAAATGGTTCTCAGTTTACAGAAAAAATATGATGAGACTTAGTAAGGAAAATCAAGTATCTGAAAAAGACAAATTGACCTGAAGGGAATTATTAGCTTTTTTCTTGTTATCCTCCTGATAAGCAACCTCCATCACAATTGATCATAGAATATAAAGTTATATAAAAATATATAAAAAGAACAAAACATTTAATTAAGGGATCAAAATTTAAATTGTGTTGTACACAACTCTATGCTCATTATTTGGACTCAATGTTACAATCCCTGAAGTTCAACACATTCCCTTGATGAAGTCCTTTTTTCCCTGCCATGATCACAGAGAGAGACCAACCACTGACACTTCATCGATTGTGCACCTCAACTTCATTCTGTGTTTCGACCCTTTAACAAAATACACCATCAGTATAGGAAGGCCTATCACAGGCTGATCAAACCTAGGTGTATGTCAAGTGGTTGTTTCCTCCTTCAGTCACCCAGAGGCCCAGTCAGGATATTTCCTTCTTATCTAGAGCCAGTATCTGCTTCTTTCTGCCAGGGTACTCAGTGCTTGTAAGGGTTCTTTGGGCTTGCCCCCTCATCCCTAAGTCCTTCAGGAGGCCCTGTTGTGGAATTTGGGACAAAGCCGCTGCAGCTCATCCTTCCAACCTCTTCCTGTAGCCTCCGGCATTAGACTTTTGCAAAACTCAAACATGCAAATCAAACCTAATAATCTCATACTGGATCGGTCAATGACTGCCACTGGTACTGATGACCTAAAGCGCAGAAATTGGGCTACTGTGGGTCAAAGACGAAGAGGAGGACTCTGTGTTTGGAAGCAGAGAGAGGACAGGCAAGAGTGATACGAGAGACAGGTAGGAGAGTACAATATACTATTGAGGACTACGAAGTAGCAGAGTTGAGTAAAGGGGAAGTGAGGACAGCATTAAAGGGGATGAAGAGTTGAAAGGCACTTGTCCTTATTACATAACTGTGAAGTTATGGAAGTGTCAAGGAGAGGCGACCGTAGTTCCTAGTTAAATTCAGCAGGATCTTAGATGGTGGAAAGATACCAGAGAAATGGAGAAGATGTGTGATGGTGCCCATTTTTAAGAATAAGGGAAATGTGCAGAGCTGCGGTAACTATAGAGGAATAAAGTTGATGAATCACACAATAAAGTTATGGGAATGAATGGCAGAAACTAGACTGAGAGCTAGAGTCAGCATTTATGAGCAGCATTATGGTTTCATGCCCATAAAGAATACTACACATGCAGTCTTTGCTTTAGGAATGCGGTAAAGAAGTACAGAGAAGGTCAGAAGGAGCCGGATTTTGCCCATTGTAGACCTAGAAAAAGTATATGACAGGGTGCCGAGAGAGGAACTATGATATTGTATGAGGTAGTCTGCAGTGGCAGAAAAGCACGTTTATGCAAACTGTGAGCCAGTGTTGAGGTGAGCTGTAGGTGTGCAGAATTAAAGGTGGAAGTGGGTCAACATCAGGGGTCAGCTCTGAGTCCTCTCCTGTTTGCAGTGGTGTTGAACAGACTGACACAGAAGGTTAGACAGGAATCTCCGTGGACTTTCAGATGACATTGTTATATGTAGTGAGAGCAGGGAGCAGGTGGAGGAAAATCTCAAGAAGTGGCGCTTTTGAAACGAAAGGAATGAAGGTTAGGTGCAGCAAGACGATACATGTGTGTGAATGACAGGGACCAAAGTGGAATGGCACGGCTAAAGGGAATGGCAATCAAAGAAGGTGGGGGGGTTTACATACTTAGGGTCAACAGTCAAGAGCAATGGAGAGTATAGAAACAACACAGGTTGGAATGGGTGGAGAAACATGTCAGATGTAATATGTAATAAAAGAGGACTGGCCAGAATGAAAGAAAACATGTTCAAGACAGCGGTGAGACAAGCAATGCTATATGGTTTAGAGACAGTGGCATTGAGGAAAAGACGGGAAGAAGAGCTGGAGGTGGCAGAGATGTTGAGGTTCTATTTGGAGTGGCGAGGATAGATAGGATCGGGAATGAGTCCATCAGAGGGACAGTACATGTTAGATGTTTCAGAGATGAGGTCAGAGGAGGCCAGACTGAGATGATTTGGTCATGTTCAGAGGAAGGGATTGTGAATATATTGGTGGACAGATGCTGAGGGTGGAACTGCCAGGCAGGAGGCCTAGAGAGGGACCAGAGATGGAGATAGCTGGATGTGGTGAAAGACATGAAGATAGATGGTGTGAGAGAAGATGATTCAGAGAATATGGTTGAACGGAAGAGGTTTATTTGCAGTGTTGACCCCTGAATGGAGTAGTCAAAAAGAAAAGAAGTTGTTTCATATTAAAATATGAGGGTGAATAATATATTTGAAGTTTTCCTGTAGATGGCAGGGTTACTATTTGTTTTATTATTATTTTTTTAATATTCAGAGACAAAATTTTCCCTTCTTGTTCCATTCAGTAACGATCCCCGCTCATCACAGAACTAGGCTTTACTATCTGTCCCACAATCTTAAGCTCCCAAACACACCATATACACACAAATCAGTTGGGATCAAACGTTGTCTTCTTAAGATCCAATGAAACAAGTCTTCTTCATATCTGATCAAACACATCACATTGTGAAAACATTTTATGTATATGTAGAGAAAACTGCATTTCACTACGTGACATATATTAAAAAAAACACTGCAACCTTCAGGTCATTATCAAAGACGATTTGCTGATATGATTTAAAGAAAGAGAAAAAGAATGGCTTTAGACTGTGACTCGAGCTCTACTCTCCTACACCTGCATGAACCATTGTTAGAATGGACAATTCTTATCAAAGACCTTATCAACAAGGTCAAAGCACTGTCAGGAGGACAAACCATGATGTCGGCTGAGTTGGTTGTTTTCCTTTCAGAGCACAAGCACAACCAGCTCTGACACATTTGCAAATGAAGACAGATTACATATGATGACACAAGTCGAGTTCAATTTAGTTTTTGCCAAAAGGCTCAGCAGTGAGGGAAAAAGATGTATCGTCGGCGTCAGAAGTTAACTCAATATAACAAAGCCCATAGATGTGGGTTTGATCTTCTTTTGAAAAGAGCTGTGACTTTCCTTTTTTTTTTCAACATATCGAAACTCAGCTGGCTCTTCAAATGATAGCACAACAAAAACCCTCTTCTCATAGACCCCATGAGGAGCTCTTGAGATTCCACCCGAATTTGTTAAAGGAATATGAATCACTGGATAAATTAATCTCTATCTCTTTCTCTCTCTCTTTCTGTTTGTCTCTTTCTCTCTCTATTTTTTTCTTTTTTCCTTCTATTCCTTTTAAGAGGTGAAAGAATACGGTGATGTTGGTTTGGGCCTATGTGCACTCAGATCAGACTAACGGTAAGTTTTAATTTCCGTTTTCAGGTTGAATATTGGAAAAAAAATCCTGTCACATTATAAAGTAGAATTTCAATCACGGATAGTATACCTCTGCCAAGCTGAAGTGGAAAAAGGGCAGTGACCAACATGCCATTTCGACCTTTTCCTGTCATAGTCCCGATATTTAAAGTCCCTACTCTCAGTCCCAGACTCTTGCCTCTCCTCTTCTTTCTCTCCTTCTGAACACACCTTCCTCCTCTCCTGTTTGACCCACAGTAGCCCAATTTCCACTGGTACCCTGTAGGTCATTGGTACCAATGGCAGTCGTTGTACACCCAGGCCTCGACCAATCCGGTATGAGATTATTAGGTTTGATTTACGTATTTGGTTTCGGCAAAGGTTTTTACGCCGGATGCCCTTCCTGGCGCAACCTTCTTCATTTATCCGGGCTTGGCACTGGCATTATTGATTGGAATTTATATTTACAGTGTGTATAAAACTAATGCGGCACTGAGGGGCGTGAGCCAGATTTCTCCATGAGCCAGTCAAAAGCCAAGCCAAGCAGTGATATTGACAAAAAGAAAGGAGGCAGAGCTGTAGGTCGCAGAGATGAAGATGTTGAGGTTCTCTTTGGGAGTGATGAGGATGGATAGGTTCGGATAATTCCATCAGAAGGACAGCATATGTTAGATGTTCGGAGAGAAGGTCAGAGGAGCCAGACTGAGATGGCTCGGTCATATATAGAGGAGAGATAGTGAATATATTGGTTGAGGGATGCTGGAATTTGAGCTGCCAGGCAGGCAGTCTAGAGGAAGATCAAAGAGAAGATCTATGGACGTAGTGAGAGGGGATATGAAATTCATCGGTGTGAGAGAGGAGGATACAGAGAGTAGGGTTAGATGGACCCTAGAAGGTTGCTTTAGAAGGTTGGTTCACTGTGGCGACCCCTGAAGACAAAAGCCAAAAGGAAAAGAGGACGATAACTTGATGCAACTGTAAATAGAAATCATTTTATATACATATCTTATCATATGATAGCTAATAATAATAACAAAATTGCTGTGCCTTTATGACCTCTAAAAGACCAGCATCAAACAAATCAACTTACAACATAGACTCAACAATGCTTTGTATTGGATGGCAACCGATGCATTAAGAACATATGAACGTATCCTCCACACTGGCAGTGCCAGAAAGACCAAATCAGGCACTGATTGAAGAGAACATGATGTCATCAGGTGACATATATTTCAAAATAAATACTTTTTGCTAAGTTATTGCAGTTACATTAATTTTCATATTAAGCAACAGATGAATTCTTTAACGAATACCTGTAAAATATATGAATGAATGCCTTCAAGGTACCACAAGACGACCCTGGCAACTTTTTTGATACGAACATTGAAAGAAAGCATCCTGTCAGCGAACAATGCACTGTCATTGCACTGAATCTCAGTGTCTAAGGACATAGTGTAATTGACATTAATGTGACACAGCCTGTACAGTAAGTCATCTTAGTTTGACAGAAACTATTTAAGATCATTAACTCAATGTATGTGCTCAACTTCAATCAATAGTAATGTTTCACTGAAAGTAGTCCATGGCAATGAAAGCTGTGAACAGAATTTCTCACTTTTTGTTATGACAAAAATCTGTCATGGCAATACAAGACAAGTTGACAAGAGTGACAGAACCCAAACATACGACTCACGGTAAAGTAACAACTAAAGTATCTTTAATAAACTGAAAAGGATAATGACTTAGAGGAAGAATGATCAACAAACTTCAAGTTCAGAGAAAGTGAACTTATGGCAACGTAACAACTGAATGATTACAAAGTGCATTGGAAACTTGACCCAATAACAAGCACTGTCAGAGTTCATAAGAAACATAGTTCCAAATTTCGAAAAAGCCCAATTCTGGCAAGGAATGGAGGAATAAGAACATGGAAAACTAGCAAAGGAAATGGGAAATGCAGATTATATATACATCCATACATAAATGGAAAGGTGGACACAACCAAGAATAAAACAGGGAGGAGTAACAGGACAATTCACAGCCTCCCTGTCTTGACAAACTCTATGAAGAACAGGATCCAGTGGTCTTGCTCCTGGCTTTTGGTAAATAAAGCTAGACCAGCTCTGCAAGAGTTTTTAAAGATGCCTTGTACAGCAACTACAAACTGTATAAAAGCACTGTTGTGTAAAAGCTAGAAACTCAATCTCATCCTGCAAGAGTTCATTCATCTGTGTTTCATAGATATATATTCATGTTTCTGCAAGATATTTTCAATCTCATCTATTTATCCAACTATTGCATGTGACAGAATCACAACCACCACTGTGGGTCTTAACCAGCAGTAGAGACAGACTGTACTTTTGCATTACTGGGAACATGCTAATTGGGAACTTGACCAGTCTTGCTGAAAAGCAAAATCTGACATTATGCAGCAAGGAAAGCAAGAACTTTCCAAAACTTGTCATTACACACCTTTTTCTTTGCAACAATCGGTGGTAAGACAACAATAGGACTGGATATTACCCAATAATCTCCCTGGTGCTAATTCCAATGCTTGCCACAAATCTAAAGGCTACGATGCTAATCAGGCAAGTTGCACAGATCACTAGATCTGACATTTAGAGACAGTTTTGCCTGAAGCAGCATCAAGACACTCCTGGATGATGGTTTCAAAGCCCATTTATATTCAATGAACTATTATTCGGGTCAGTGTGAGTTGTTTTGTATATGTTAGTGCTGAATGAATATATTGTAACAATTGGTAAAATAGAGGATTTTATTTTTTAGGGCTAGGTACGACAAAGGACTTATTGACATATTATACTTAATATATGCCACTATTGCATTTTTATGTGACAAATAGCAGTACACCTTAAGGGACACAGGCTCGTTTGCTGACACCACAATTTGTAGACTTGTACTGGTTGAATGATGCTGGGGCAGTGATAATGGTCCTCTAATGATATTACGATACTGAATCCTATTTGGCAACCAAGAAACAACGAACTAGGCAGTGATTTAAAAACCTCCCAAGGCAGCTAGTTTGAAATTGAATGTGCTGGAAAGATGTGTGAATAGATTTTGTTGGGTCATCAAGACAAAATAATGGGGTGAACAAGAATTAAGTTAACGAACCTGGTGACAATGTCTTGTGGACAATGAGGTTATGTAAGATACAAGGATGCTCTTTTGATTCCTCGGAGATCTTTGGGCTGTATTTATTCCTAGCTGCAGTTTGCATTTGGATTCATGAGGAAGGGACAAGAAATAGCTGAGAAGATCCACAAAATGATCAAAAAGTGAAAGTGCATCATAGTTGATGTATATCAATTACATCAATGTTCTTGATGTGAACATTTTTGGGGAACTGTGGAGGCAAAGATTTCTTTCAAATTGTTCCATCCATCCATCCATCCATCCATCCTCTCCTGCTTATCCAGAGTTGGGTTGCGGGGGCAGCAGCTAGAGCAGTGAGGCCCAGACCTCCCTCTCTCCCGCCTCATTGTCCAGCTCCTCTGGGGGGACCCCAGGGCATTCCCAGGTCAGCCTGGAGACATTGTCTCTCCAGCGTGTCCTGGGTCTTCCCCTTGGTCTCCTTCCAGATGGACATGTCCAGAATACCTCTCCCGGGAGGCCTCCGGGAGGCATTCTGACCAGATGCCCGAGCAAGGTCTCCTGGCTCCTCTCTATGCGAAGGAGCAACGGCTCTACTCTGAGCTCCCCCCGGATGAACAAACTTCTCACCCTATCTCTAAGAGAGTCCGGACAACCTGCGGTGGAAAGTCATTTCAGCCTCTTGTTCTCTTTTGGTCTCTACCCACGGCTCGTGACCATAGGTGAAGGTTGGAATGCAGATCGAGGGGTAAAATGAGAGCTTTGACATTTGGCTCAGCTCCCTATTCACCATGATAGACCGGTACAGAGTCCGCATTGATGCAGACACCGCACTGATCCACCTGTTGATCTCAAGCTCTATCCTTTCCTAAATCGTGAACACATTCCAGAGATACTTGAACTCCTCCACTTGGGGCAGAACACGGTAGGCTGCCACTTTACCGCGGTGGAGGGTTTTGCTTGTCCCAGTGATCCTGGGAGCAATGCTATCAGGAGCTCAATGCACCAGGAAGGGTCACCCAAGGGAAACAGGCCCCAGGTGAGGGACCAGACAAAGTCTGGCTCAGAAGACCACCCATGAAGAAGACAATCATTGAACTCAGTTTTCTCTTGCCTGGATGCGGGTCACAAGGTGCTCCCTGGAGCCAGGCCCGAGGACGAGGCTCGGCGGTGAGCGTCTGGTGGCCGGGTCTTTCCCCATGTGGTCCGATCTTCGGCTGCTGGCTCTCGGAACATGGAATGTCATCTCTCTGGCAGGGAAGGAAGCTGTGTTGGTGCGCGAGGCTGAGATATTCCGACTAGATATAGTCGGACTCACCTCGATGCACAGTGTTGGGTCTAAATTGTTACACATTTATGGAAATTAAATGCAATGGTGAAAGACCGGGTTTCCAAAAACAGCATCTCATCCCACATGTGATCCTGCAAAGTCAAGGCAAAGCACATAAACTTACTTAATAATATGTGTTTTTGCAGCTATCATCAAATTTATTCCATCTGTAGAAACTTACAACATTTAATTGTAGGTAACTTTCTGTGATATTTTTTACTTAGAACTGATCTGCCACACTTTTCTACACATTTGCACTAAATCCTTGTAAAATGTTTGGCTTTGAGAAAATTCAGTTCATATTTGTTATGTATGTCTTGATGTCGAGGTCAAATTATCAGAAGAAATAGGAAATACAATCTAATGCAATTTATGGATCCTAAACTTTCCAGGTATTAAAAGGCTATTCGTTTTGTTGCATATTCAACCCAAATTGGACCAACTGGATATCCAGAGAAGGCAAATTAATCATTCCATATGAGTCTCAGATGTTTACAAAAAGTAGAAAAAAGTAGATCTTTAAACCAATAAGGACAGAAGTGAGAAAGAAGAATAAATAATAGGGAACTTCCTTCTATTTCTTCTGTGAGAAATCAATCGAAGAATAAATAAATAATAAAGAAAAAGCAAAAAGTGTATCATTGGGTAGGCACAACATTGACATTGACTGATCGAAAAATAACATAATCGGATTAGTGCACTACTGTTAATGATCATTCATTCATTCATTCATTCATTATTTGACATATATTCTATTCTATCATTAACCCACAAATAATCATTTGGCTGCTTAAAAAATTCAGTTGCATACATTTCAGATTTTGAAATTGAGCTGAAAAAGGTCTCCTTCAACACTGTGGTCCCTGACTCATCAGATAAGTAAAATATTAGTTATATGAATAGATAGACTAATTACTAAATTTATGGATACATACATACACTCATTCACACATGCACACCTCAGTATTTATTTATGTATTAATTAATCTATTACTCATTTATTTATTAATTCATTTATGTATCTATATGTCTACGTAACTGTTTAGATTAACTGTTAAGTCAGGGACATAACTGTTGGATGACTTTTTTGCGGCGTATGAGATCACATTTTAACATATCTTAAAATTTTTTCTCAGTTCCAAACCACAGATCTATTGAAATACAGTATATGCACCTGAATGGAAATCATAGCTACAAGTAATCAAAGCATGACTTGCCTCTAAGCTGGACTTAGAGCTAAGCTGGCTCCACCATGAGAGCGCAAGATGATCAATTACATTTCCCTTTTATTTAACTTCCCATTTCTTCGCTTTTGTGACCACGTATCATCAAACCATAACATAGACAAATGATTTAATTTCTTTCCGGCAATGTTTTCCAAAAAGAGCAAAAACATAATTACAGATTGCAACAGCACTAACAAAGAGATATTGACTGCGTGTAAAGGAAAACATCCTTTATGTATTGTGAGGGACTTTTGTTGCTTCACTAAGACATTTTCAATGCAGCTGTGGGTTTAAAAAGCACTATTTTCTTTTCTTCTCGGTCCCATAAATCTACCTTGCTTTATGGGCAAAGACAAAGGAAGCTGTTCTTACTTTCAGATCCAATATAATGTGATGAATGGCAAACAGTATACATCTGCCAATGCCTATCTTTTGTGATTTTTCAAGATCTTATTTTGTTATATATTAGGTCTTCCTTGAATTGAGTGGAGAAGATGCATGGATGCACATGTGTGTCTTCTCTTTTTTAGCCAGTCAAAATTCCTGGACAGCAGGTTGGAACATGATTCCGTTCGCATGGGAGCTCATTTGGCAGACCAGCAACACACCAGGGAGCGTACAGTATGAAAGCTAAACCTAATGAAAGCACACACAGCCCAAATCGTGCTGGCTCACTGTTACCAGCAGTCTGTTACCCAGATTCTTGCTATAACCGACTCCACTTTCTCCTTAAAGCAAAGCAAATGGCTCAATTTTTTTTTCTCGAGTAGCAGTTCTTTTAAGTATCACTTGAGTTCTATAACCAACTGGACATAGAAACATAGTAGCGTTGGACTCTAAGCCAGGAAATGTATAGATTTGATGCTTCTGGTTTTCCAGTCTTTTTTGTGTTGAACAGAGAAGATGGGTATTCTATTTTCATCTCCTTTATAAATTTTAAATGAGATGTTGGGGATTCATTGGGGATTCATTGATTCACAGTTAATGTGCTTTGTCCACGATATTTTGGTAGCTAATTGAGAGATGCAAATTCATTTTATTGATTAAGTGCTTTGTTGATTGGCTTATTGATGGATGGATTGATTAATTGATTGATTGATTCAGTCATTCAT
The DNA here is from genome assembly GCF_037954325.1 of Fistularia commersonii. NCBI lineage: Eukaryota > Metazoa > Chordata > Actinopteri > Syngnathiformes > Fistulariidae > Fistularia > Fistularia commersonii. Next base: position 10,871,205 of record NC_141296.1, read on the forward strand.
TCATCTAATTAACGGTAATCTCTCAGTCTCTTAGAGGATTCTTTTGAGGCCATACATATCAGTCTAGTAACACTAGTCCTTTAAAAAATAACATATATCTTCAATATTAATGTTTTGGTAGGATTACTAATACAGGAGGTATATTATACACACATAATTATCTGTGTTTCATGTGCATGGACTGAGCAAATAAAGCATGGATTTTCCCTTGATATAATAAAGGTATTCATATGACCTCAGGGGAAATGACAAAATCTCCAGAGGTCCTTTAATATGTAACACCCATAATGATCTTGTTAAACCAAGAAATGAGGAATTGGAACACCAGTATCACAATGGGCATTATCTTGCCCCCCAATTCTTTTGTTTTTCAAATGTTTATAGTAGACTAAGATGCATGACATACACCTAACAGCTACTGCATATTGACTACTGACAGATGAATTGAATTATACTGTACAGCATATCGAGTTACAACAACACCTGCCTGTGAGTGGGATATATTAAGCAACAACAAAAGATTTGATGTAGAATTAAATGATTTGGATGCAGAAAAAAAAAGACGTAAAGATGCTGGTTTGACAAGGACTAAATTTAAAAGTTTGTAAGCCAATATTGTGTGCAAAACCACACCGCCATGGGGGCGTTTCCACCTATGTTACATTCAACTAAAACAATTATGGATGGATGGATGGATGGATAGATGGACAGACAGACAGACCGACAGACCGACAGACAGACAGACAGGGCTGCGGGCTTTGAAAGTTATGATTCGGTGTAATTTTCAATGAGTCGGCACAAAAGGGAGGGAAAGATGCTCTGCGAAGCAAACAGGAAAGGTGAAATGGGAGGCAGTATTAGTATGCAGAATGTAATGTGGATTTAGAAATCTAATTCAGAACACAGTTTATTGCAAAATAATATTTTTGCATCTTTGCCCTATTATAAATCTATAAATTTAATCTACCTGTGTCATTTAAAATATGTTGGAAAAACATGCATTTGCAATAAAACTTAATTATGGGAAGAAAGAATAAGAATTACAATCTAGATTTTTTAAATCAGTTTCTGGTTAAAACAGACTGACAAATGTGTGCTTATTCAAAAGTCAATGTTGGTATTAGTAGAAAGTGAAATGATAAAAAGTACGTTCAGTTTCCTTGGATATGCTTTTTCTGTTATGCAGAGAGTATAGGGTCAGATCTGGGTCAGTGTTTGAGAAAATGGATGAATAGACTCTTTCCTCGATTGAAAATATTGTATCAGCAAATTTTAACTATATACAACCTCTGAGTTCAACATCAGTGTCAACAACTTAGTTTAGTAAGATACTCTACGGCAGCTGTTTCATCAAACCATGATACTTCTTTCATATTTTGCGATGAAATAAACAGTACTCAATAACATCCAAGTTATGCATGCATGCTTGTACTGATACAAGTGCACAAATTACATACCAAATCCAATGTTGTGGGTACATATCTTTGAAAGTCATGTAGATCAGCAGCAATGTGTCAACCAAAAGCATTTAGAAAAAAAAATATTGATTTATAATGACTTACCGAATCACTCAACGGCAAAAATCATGTCTGTCTATTAACCTGTTTATCAGCCAAAGCTAGAAGTGTTGGTTGCACTCTTTTGAGTTGGGAAAGTTTCTTCATCTCCTCCATTTGCCAATCTACAAACACGGGAGGCGTCTCAATTAATGAGAGTCCTACATTTCAGCTTAAATGTATAGGTATTATTATCACTTTTGTTGTTGTTTCATCGAACCAATGTTTCAGTTAATTATCCTATTCATTCATTCTTTCATTCATTCTTCACTCTTAAATACATCCAAATGGATATTAAATTTAGAGCTGGCCTTTACAAAAACTACTCTCCATTTTGTGGAAAATTCAATAGTTGATGATGTGAACATTTATTGATTTTTGTCAAGATTGTCCCATACAAAAGTTTTGTTGGAGCAGTTTGGTATTTTACAAGAGTTATATAACCATGGACCACTCTACAATACAGAGTAATTTTAATCTTTAATAATGATAACCTATTAATTTTCTTGCAATTTGAATCCAAAGTCCCCAAAAGGTTTGGTTTTTCTGAATGAATATATAAAAACAATTTCTTGCTATGCCAATAGTTTCGTCACTAATTCATAACTAATAAGACAATTGCAATGGATATCTAAACCAATTCAACATACCTAATTAGGAATATAATATAGCCCACTAGTCAGACTCATTGGTACAAATACATCTTCATTTATTTGACATACATTTTTTTCTTTTTTTCATTTATTGATTTTTTTCTTATTTTATTTCAAAAAATTCACATCTAAATGATTCAACAACAAAATGAACTACCACAACAAAGTCCAAATTTCCCGCCCGGGAAATGATGCAAATGTCACTGTAGCAAAATTGACACCAGTATTTTGCCATTCAACAAAGGTAGGGTTAAAGGAAGAGAAAGAGACAACAATAGGACAAAAATATGATTCATGTACCTTGATAAATAATAGCGCATTTTTATAATAATCCCCCCCCCCCAAAATATGCCAGATACTGACAAGTGATTGAAAACAGGTTTTTGTAAAATGCTCATCAGTCTGTCTTTATCAAAAATGTAATTTTGTTTTTTAAACTATACTTCCATTGGTAAATTATTTATGTTTATAATTAATAGTGATGTCAGTTTAGGGAGCAAGGACACATAATCACTTAGAGAAGCCCTTTCTGAATCCTTAGAAACTTCAAAAGTCGGGAGAATGATCGTGCCGAACATATGGCGTCATATCAATTTTGGGTAATGCATCCCATGGATATTGCTATGAATTGTTCTTTTGAATGAGTATGTACATATAGTGCATCTACATAAGAAGCATTAGGTACACTTATGCAAAGTATTGAACATAGGAAATTATGGTCAGTTTCATTGATTTGTTCATGTGGATAAGCATGGCGCAGGAATAAACAATAAAGGTTAATAGCTTACATACAAATTTGTACTGTACATGGTTCAGCTGAGGCTTTAGTTTTAACCCAGAATTGAAGGGTATTCTTTTAAGACATATAAATCTCAAAAATCAGATAAATGACACCTATTTCCTGACAACATTTTTCACTCTTCATCCAAGCTGAAGATGTTACCCACTGGCAATTGTGTTACACGTAGTCCTCCGTGCTTTCAGTCTTTAATTTCAGTATTTGAAACACAATATCCAAACAGTTATCAAGTTGTGATTTAGGGAACGGCTCATCTTGTTATGAAGCCCCAAAGTTTTTGCTACCACAACTTGCAGTAGTTTTAGTAGTCCTACTTCAAAAAGAATAATAAAATAAGAACAATAATGATAATAAAAAGAAGAACTTTGGGCATTTCCTTAATCTAGATTCTGAAAATCCAGATATTTAACAAGTTACATCATTTTCATGTTAAAACGATGAGGACCAGCTTGTCCTTCTGCCAAGTCGATATTGGTGCCATTTGACTTTGACCTAGGCACATATTCCACATCTATGTTGTTTTTATGTTTTCCTTTCCCTCTGCTCCAAACAAAAAGGAGCAGGAAACAGAACAGGACCATTCCCAGGAATGTAAAACAACCCATAGCTGTTGATACTAAAATTGTCTTTAGGTCCAAACCGAGGGTTACACCAAATGTCCCATTGGCTGTGGTATTGCTGGACTCTGTGTAGTACTGGGTCCTGTTTGCGTACAGGGATCCAAGACTTTTGACTGCCAGTGATGTCATCAGGCTGTCATTCCCAGCAGTATTGGAGGCGTGACAAAGGTAAACACCACTATCTTGGACCTCTGCAGACTTGATCTCCAGTGTACCGTTGTTATGGACAGTAACGCGACCATGACTTCTGCTTGTCAGAATACGCCGACGTGGGGATACCCAAGATACAGTGGGTCTTGGCGTTCCATCAGCAGTGCAGTGCAACATTGCTTGCTGACCTTCATCGACCGTAATTGTTTGTGTTTTATTCTCTCGAATTTTTGGCTTTGTGCAGGTAACATAATAAGACAAGAGAGTTTCCTTAAACTCTTTGAAAGGCCTGCCATGGATACCTTCCGGTGTACTGCATTCTGGTTGTGAGTCCCCAAAGAAGATGGAATGCCTTTTCTGTAAAATCCACATTAGACGACAATCACACACTAAGGGGTTGTTGTCAATTAGTAGGACCTCCAGAGCCTCTGGAGATTGAAAAACACCCTTTTCAAGTGTTTCCAGTCGGTTGTGAGAGACATTAAGGACTTTCAGCCCACGCAAACCTTGGAAGGCATGTGGTTCAATGATGGTCAGTTGCGATCCGGCCAGATGGAGCTCTTGAAGCCGAATCAGTTCCATCAGCATGCCTCCTTCGATGTGCCTGATGCGGTTGTGAGACAGATTTAGATGTGTCAGGTAGGGCAGATACTTCAGTGCTTGGTAAGGGAAAGAGGACAAGTTGGTGTTTGTTATGAAGAGGGTGGTCAGGTTGAGGCCATGGAGGGCATTGGGTGGCACATGATCAAGTGAAGGCCAACTATCTATTTCTAAATTACGCAGCCGGAACAACTTTTTGAATGAGTAAGGGTGCAAAGTGCTGATGCTGAGGTATCGTAGATGAAGGCTGACAAGGTTGTGCAGGTGGGAAAGAGCCTCAGTGGGTACAACAGTAAGATTGCACCTTTCGAGAGTGAGAATCTCCAGGCTTAGTAGTCCACTGAACGCACGGTGAGAAATGTAAACCAGATCATTGTCACCTACTTCCAAAAATTTTAGATTGTGCAAGTCCTGGAACATGTAATCCAGTAGGATGACGATCTTGTTGTCACTAATATCCAACCGCGTAAGATTTGTTAAGCCTGTAAAGACCCCCAGGGGAATGAGCTTGATACGATTGCTCTTCAGGCTGAGAGAGTGCATACTATACAGAGCATTGAAAGCTCCAGGCTCAACGTAACTGACAATATTTCCACTGAGGTCAAGTTCCTCAAGTCCAGGAAAGGTAACAAAGTCATCTGGGTTGATCATTGTTAGCTTGTTCTTACTCAAGTCAAGGATTCTAGTCTCAGTAGGAATACCATCTGGGATGGTGGGCATGCGCTTACGATGACAGACAACTGCTTTGCTTTGTGCTGAGCACTCACAGCGTGAGGGACATCCCAGAGTGGAACCTACAAAGACAGCCACGAGGGCTAGGCCCAGGGATGGTTGCCAGCATGAGATGACCGTGTGCAGCATGACTCTGCTCAGACAGTCAACCATCCTGTCACAGTTCTGAAAGAGAGGAAGAAAAAAAAGAAAAAACATGCAGGTTACTGATTGGTCCTTATGGTAGTTAGAATCCTGCAAAAGAAATTCATTTTAATACTATAAATAACCTCTTTTAGATACTTAAAAACCTACTGAGAAAAATAAATTTATCCTCTATTTATTTCCGCACTTCTTATCCGTAGATATTTTTGTGCAGCAGCATTCTCGAAATACTATCTGCATGTCAACAAAAGCACATGATTACCTTTTATAGACATAGTGCCATAATGATTACACAAGAGATACTTTGTGAACAAATTGCTGCAGATATTAGACATTCAAAACAAACAAGGGAGAATAAAGAAGAAAGCAACACATTTGTAGAAGCAAAGCAAACAAGAGGGATAACTTGCAGCTACTTAGTTATAATGTCTAGGAAAGAGAAGTTTTAAGATGAATACCAGCAATAGGCATAACTACTGAAATGTGAAATTATCAGAACTAATTACTTGGGCAACCAAATTATTTTCTTTTTTTCTCTCTTTTAGCCTCTGAGGGATTGTGATAACAAGCTGGTGAGACTGGTCGCCAACATGGCTGTTTGAAGTTATCAACTGATTTCCATTCAGCCATTATAATTTAGTTCAGTGGCTAAAACTTCCCTGTAAGTGAAACATACACAAACTCTGTCTATTGAAACAAAAATTAAGTATATTATACAAACAGACAAAAAAACCAAAAACAAAAAAAAGCTTTAACGAGTTGGATAACTACATTTTATGCATGCAAATATGTGTATAATAATAATATATATATATTACAATCCTCAAGATCCTCCTTATCAGAAAAAAAACATTTTATTTACTTCAAGAAAGTATGTTCACCTGGGTTGACTGTGTGAAAGATGTCAAAATGTTGTGTGACCCACAGGTATGTGGAATTAGGACATACATTAAAAGCTGATATTTGTGCGTTTGTGTCTCTTGTACACTCATGTACATATGATATTTACATGCTCCTGGAAAAACATGGAAACATGCAATTAAGATTAATATAAGGGCTAGATGCTGGATGTGAAGAAAATACGCATTTCCTACAAGCCCACTGTGTGACAGGCTGACAGTATTGCAAACAATCTCTGCCTCATTTAGCGTGTCATGGACTACTCTAAACCCAAAGGATGAAAGAAATCACCTGAATTTTTCCCAGGTGCACTTAACATGCCTGCAGATTGTCATAGAAATTTAAATGAGAGACTGTTCATTTTATAGAGTAATGCTTTTTTTTTTTATTTATTAAGTCAATTAAAATGTCCAAAAATCACAGCAGACTTCACATGGCACATAGCGCATTTAATAGCTGTGCACTAGGGAGCTTTATTCCTTTTTTTTCATTTTTTTCTTTTTATGCGTTCATTATTTCTATGTTATATATAATTTTATTGACTCGTTCTGCTCTGTCTTGATATTCATTCATTTATTTATTTATTAAATCAGTCATTCTCGTGACGATATATGCTCAAGGATACTGGATCACGGGGGGCTGTCATCGGGCGAGGCAGGCGACACCCCCGGATCAGACACCAGGCAATCACAGGGCCACAATAAGCGACTTAGTGACCATTCAGTCTCGCATTCACACTCCATATAGAGACATACAACAACTGAGCCTTTCATTCACATAATCGACCAATTTAGGGTCTCCAGTGAACCCACTACATGTTTTTGGACTGTGGGAGTGAACCAGGGAACCCAGAGGATCATTCACACTTTGCACAGACACACCCTGTTGGGATCGAACACAAAACTTTCTTGCTGCGATGTGGAGGCATTAACAAGTGCACCACAGTGCTGCCCTGTCTTGATGCTCCTTTATGTCTAATTTCAGTGGTCAATGGGTAGGTGGTTTCCCCATTGATGATGAAGTGAAAAGCAGTAATGTTTATTTTTTACTTTTTTATGTTTCTTAGACATCTGGCAGAATTGCAACTACAATTTAAATGCAATGTCATGAGAAAGAAAGCCTTATATCTGGAATCCATGCAATACATAATTTAATTATGTTATAAACCTGAAGAAAAAAAAAATTATATTTACAGTCACTGTTGAATCAGATCAAGATTGTGACATTGATGTGACCTCTTTGTCCCGACAGAGATGCATAGTAAACCATGACCCAGTTGCATTATTAGTGGCATCAAATGCTATTTAAAGTATACAGAGGAAAAGCGTGCAGACCATTTTTATTTAAGAGAATCAGTAACAGCAAGAAAAAACAAAAACAATGACAGTTTATCTCATCTCATTTATCTCACCAGTAAAACATCTCATAAGAAACGTCTACTATTTCTTGACATATATTATTAATTCATTTATTTGTTCATTTTAATTCCAGGTCCATATTTGGATTTAATCACAGTTGGTTTGCAGAGGAAGAAAACCTATTGCACTCGCTCCACAGGTTTTCTTCTCCTTGGTTCTTGCATGGATAGTACTGTTAAGCCCAGTAAAGAGTCAAATATAATTTTACACAGCAGGGATTGCAATTTGCATCCCTTTTAGATTTCTATGAAGAAATACTTTTGATGGTTCATTCTGTAATCAGGAACATGCATCGATCTAATGTGGATGTGCAACTAAATTTCATAAGAGAATGTGCAGATGCACACCAAAGTCTTTTATGAGGTACTGTTCCAGGTCACAAGATACAAATCAAAAGATTAATCACTGCATACTTCTTGTGGGCCCTTCTTCATTCCTTCCATTAAAACATTTCACCTTCAGCAATGATTTAATGTCTTCATCTGGGTATTTACTTAGCAAACAACTGCCCTGATTTCAAAGCTTGCTTGTGCTCATGAGCTTTGATCCTCATGTAGCATTTTAAGTTTATGTGTACACGGTGTATTTGTATTCCTGGTAATCAGATCCCCTGAATTGCATTTGAATAACAATATGAAGCACCCAGCTGAGCATGATTGCTGGTCATAGGTGTGTGGAAATCAACTGGTGAGGAATGATATCAGTAATTCATCTCTTATCAGCCTCCCCTTTCATGTAAGGCGGCTCCTTTGATATGATGCCAAACATATTTTTCTTTAGTCTTAGCTTTCTCTACATCTTAGTATTGTTTTGATTCTTCTCACATGCTGACCATAATGTAATCCATGCTATTTTTGTGACATGTCTGAGAGGTATTGAGGGTGCTGACTCTTGAAACATTAGTTAGTTCTTCAATAATCTTTCACTTAAGGCTTATATTTAAAGTCATTGTTGAATATGATGCCCAGCAATGTCATAGACTGGAACAAGGATGACAGTAAGATATCTTATACTTCAGTAACAAAAACTATAAACTTCATCTCTTAGTCAAGGACGATGTGAATGGCATTACCGGTCTGTTTATTTTTTACAATCTTCTACAAACTTATACACATTTTGCAAAGAAGTAAATCCAGAGAAACCTGAGGGTGTTTCAATAGTGAACACTATTGATCCAAGGTAATGCTGGTTAGGTGTCCTGAGAGGGGGATGATAACAGTTAATGGTTCTGACTCAGCATTAAATCTGTTAGCAGCAATTCTACGGCTTTGCGAAGGTTGCCTGACATCATATCACATACGGCTCCATACATAAATCCTTTCCTAGTGAAATCAAGACTTCACGATCTATGACTAATATCTAAATCATGCATGACTTGTCTCGTCAACCGCAATTTTGCTTTCAATTCCAATCACATAATTGAAATCATCGAATCATGCAAGTCCTGTGATGCAGAGTCTTGACACTCTTAACTCGACTCTCAACAACCGCTTGAGGCTGTCTAAAAAGAAGATGAGTAAGAATGACGATGTTCTCCTGTCCTCTTGACCAGAAAGAGAAAAGTTCTGCATATGTCAGTCATGTTTCATCAAAAGTATCTTATTTGACACACACACACACACTCACTCATTCACTCATGCACGCACACACATATTTTTATTGTATTGATGTGTATTTGTAACAAAATATCATAGTGCTATTTTTTGGGAAATACTATTTTTCATGACAGTAACTTTTTGAAATCTGTTAGCAAATAAATCAAGTTTTGTTCACCTTTGTACATGGCCCTCTCGACCAAGTGACCTTAGAAAACCAAATTTTGCACTGTTCACGATCGGTTGCAATGATTCCAAATGCAGTCAGAATACATTCAATGTTCACTTTCATTTTTTATTTTGTACAGTACAATTATGTGAGTAAATTTTTGGAATATACACATATGTGTGTGTGTGTGTACAATAATTTCATACTGGTAGCCGCTACTTTTGTCACAAACTTTGAACACTGTAACTTAAACAATGATTCGTCACATCGGACCCATGAAATTAGACAGACACTGCAGAGTACATGCGTGTGGTTTACACAAGTGACAGAGCGACAACAAAAGAGAGACTATGGAAGTGTGTGACTAAGGAAGTGAGGAATTCTGGCGCTGTTTAATTTCAGACACTGAAGAGGACGACTTTAGTGGCTTTAGTGTGCAGGATAACAATGGTTACCAATGACTTTTCTTTTGTGTTTTTATTTTTTTAACCAGACGTGTTACATGTGCAGTTTCGAAAAATAAGCATTTACCGTACGTATTACATTAAAATTTCAAAAAACACAGTCTTTGTAACATCTTTTTGTGTAAATATCTCATGTTACAAAGACTGTGCAATAGTCCGAAAATTACAGTACATATATATATATATATATATGTATATATATATGTATATATATATATATATATATGTATGTTCAAGCATAAGTTTTATCACTATTTATCGAAAAGCATGCCAAGTGTATACAGTACAAATCAACAAAATCACTTTTTAAGATAATCTGAAAGCATTTAGTAAATAAAAAACAACGTAATTTTTAACATTTCTGAAATGTCACTTTAGCACTCACCCACTGAATGAATGGATTGAATGTATCAATTTTTTTTTAGGGTTTATCTTTGTAAAATTCTAGCCATTGAGTCATTATGGCTTATTTTCAATGTTGGCAAGTTGGTAAAATGGCTAGGTATTAGTGTGTGATGTTCTTTTATTGTCCATATATTTAATATAAGACACAAGTAAATTGCTTATTCCATTGTTCCAAGCTGGAACAACCTACTAATTACTCAGTATCTGCCCTTGAGAACTTTAAACTGTATTTGTGAAACCATTTTGCTTTGGTATTTTTCTGGACAGTGAGTTTGTAAACTCAATTCTCACAAAGCATCCCTTATTTTGAACATGTACTTTGAGGATTTAGATAACAACTTGGGCTCTGTCCAAGCAACCAATAAAAAGCCTCTTGTGAAATTGGCCTGCCTCTATTTGCTCTGGAAAGCTTTTCAGACTGTGTTTGATGCTACCCCCTGGTACTGATCATCACACATAATGTGATTCCTTCACAAACAGAAAAGCCTCCCTGAGTTTATACTGGGTTTTGGGAGACAGTTGCTTTCCTTACCCAGCGATTATCAACACCCCTTAAAAAGCATAATCAATGTGTCAAATGTTCATATTTTGACTTGGAATACATTTACAGGGGAGGAACCAGAGCAAATGGAATGAGGAGGAGGAAAATTACCTCTCAGAGCTTGAGAAAAAGCCAGGGAAAGAAACAGGGTCGATTAAGAGATATTGCAGTAACTAATTCAATATTATGTGTAATCATGCAGTGAGTGAATATGCAACATTTATTTCTGCATTTGCATTTGACATGGCTACCCTCACCCAACAAACACTGTAATTACCTATAGTAGGGAATGAATAAAACTCAGAATGCATAAAATATGTCGCTAAATCAGAGATTAAATCATAACACCACTATGTCTATGCGGGATACAACTAAATGGGCAACAGGCAACATAAAATCATTGTTATTTATAATGGATCGTTGTATTCTTAGCTGTCAAGACAGGGTTAATACTTGCAGAAATTTAACAGAGAAGTTATTTTGGAGAAAAAGTACACTTTGATGTTTCATTAGAAGATATAAATAAAAATATCCTCACAAGGATCAAATCCATGAAATGATAATCCTTTTTGAAGATTGTTTGTATCTGTACAATGATCCTTCCCTGACGGAAAAATGATAACTTGTAGGCTAGATCACTGCAAAACTGTGCAGTTCGCTCACAAATTTGAAAAAGAGCATCAGTACTTAATCTAATTACATGATAATGAGAAGGAAGACACTGGGATGCTCTTTGCAATATTCATTATTTAAAGGACCTTTGTAAAGGAAAGAGACTCTGACAGCCTAAGAGGAAAAAATAAAAAAATAAAATTAAAGAAAATAATCTGTCAATCTCTGTCATTTGGACTTCATGCAAATAAAACAAAAGGCATTAGTGAGGAGTGACCTAAAATGAATGAGCTATAAACAGCTTAAGCAAAAAGAGATAGAAAAATAAAACAATTACAAATTGTAAAAAAAAAAAAAAAAAGAAACATAAATATAAGATCAGCCACAGAGCAAAACACTGAGAAATTTAAACCAAATCTGATACTATTTTTATTAATTAGATTCCACATGACGCACACACGCAGATACATACACGAAAAGCAATCTTAGTCACACGAGCTGGGGGTTTTTCGGGATCGAGAGCCCTTAAGAGTGAAGTTCAACAGCCTAAGGGCAATAAGAGGCTTCCATGCGCAAACTGCCCTTCTGCTTGGCTTACAGAGTGAAGCCAAAGCTCATTTAATTTGTGTTAATTGGAGATAAACTTGGTAGATTGAGTGAGTTCCTCTTTACTGTCTGATAACCCCTGGTTTTCAGGAAAGAGTCATAATAGCCCCATCAAAATTAACTCCACATTAATCCCACATGGAAGAGAGTTAATCCAATGTTCTAATGACTGTAAAACTGATGAATTTGGAAATGGACAATGTCTTGTAGCAATCCTAGCTATTTATAGAGGCTCTGTTGTTTAAGGAGGTCAGACTGCTCTTGAGAGAAGTATCTGCATCTGCCATGAATGGAACATTCAGGGAACTCAGGGAAACAAGGGAAAGTTACAGAAAAAAGAAATGAAAAAGTAAGACAATTCATTTTAGGGGATGAGTTCTACTGTGACTTGAATATACCAATTGAAATTCAAAATATACAGATTCATCCTTCCTCTATGCCACTAATCACAAAAATAATGTTGATAGTCTTTATTTTACACCCAGAAAAAAAAAAAAAACAACATTCATTAAGTAACCGTAGTTTCTTAATCACAGCATACACTATTGATTAATAAATGAATAAACACATATATAAAGAAATACTGTAGATACACCATCTGCAAACTGACCACCATTATATAGCCTAGTGTCAGGTAGTGTGTTGCACAAACATCAAATATATCGTAGCTTGCTAAGTAACTCTCCTCTGATTAACGGCCCTAACTAAAGAAAATTAAAACCAAACGAAACCAAACCAAACAAAACGATGCATCAGAAAACATGATAGACATAGAAACCCCTCGTCACTTTTAGTTCAAAATACAGCACAAAATCAGCTAAATTTGACCGCTGCATTATCAGGTCAAGTTGCCATGATGGGATTTGACGATTATTGATAACCTGATAACCTTATTGAGAACATTAACAAACATTGATCTACAATTACATTATTTTGCTATTCATGATTTAAAATTAAATAATACAACATGTGACATGTTTCAATGTAATGCTATTAAAATATAATTTTTGTGATATTATGAACTATATCACCATGACTTGCCATGACTGATATTTGTTCTATACTTACTGTCCACTCAGAAAGCTTCATCAACAATGGGAATGGGCTGAGTATGTGGCATCTTGCAGGGCAACACCAGTGGCTTCTGCCACACATGCACAGAAGTGCAAGCATAACAGAAGCAATGGATGCCCATCAAGTGACCAAGGTAGACCAGAGAATTCATGTTTCATGTTTGTAACTGATTCACACTAGTTATGGCTGCCGGGTCCACCATGTCATATCAATACTTGATACTGGTGTGACATTAAGATCTTGGTCATTAAATATTCTTAGGATGATAGGATTTGATCATAAACTTCCAGTTTTCACAAAAATTCTGGACATTTCAAAGATATCAATATTGTTGGATCTTATTGGAGGTGGATGATTAAACAAAAAGAAAAAAAAAAAAATATATATATATATATATATATATATATATATATATGCAGCAGCTTGATTTTTTTGGTTAAAAAAATGCTGAGTAGAGCAGTGACCAGGAATACAGGATTGAGTAGAACTGCAGGAAATTTAAGAACCTTCTAGTTGAAGCCAAACTTGTGTTTGTAGTATTCAGTTCTCTTCCAGATTTATCCTGTTGTTGTTTTTTTATTATTAAAAATATATTGTAAGGGGCCAAAAAAAATTGCAATAGGTCTAAAGCGTGTACAGAGTTTAATGAATGAACCAAAACTGATTTTAATTTCTTACTTGTCTGCAATTGATCCATAGTGCTCATTGTGCGATATTGAAAATTGGAACATTTGGAAAAAAAGTGCATCTGCAGCATCTGTTAGTGCAATGTGTGGACATCAGAGAACCCTTGTGGATTTACCCCCAACACACACACACACACACACACACACACACACACACACACACACACACACACACACACACACACACACACACACACACACACACACACACACACACACACACACACACAACCAGCATGCAGCTGGAGTGCGCCAGAAACCTTCCCTCCAGCTGCCTTTATGTCTAGGCAGTCTACATTGTGTCTGACTCAGTTTCTGTTTCATCAGTTTGCCCTGCTATGACTCAACTACAGAGTTAGTGGTTGGCAGATCACTAACCTCTCCACTTACACAACATACCTGGTTTGAAATTACATTCAAATGTTTGCAAAGGGACACAATCACACACATACACATGCAGCACACACACACACACACACAGAAAGACAGACACACAAATGCACAAACAATATACAGCCAGAGTCTGAAGCCAGAAAAGGAAATATTTTGGAGCTGGAGGTTGGGCAAGAAACAATACATATGACATGAGAAAAAAAAAATCATACATAATAAAGAGAGACATGTACTGCTGACTCTAAAAATGCCTGTAGCGGAAATTCTGAGCACGATAAACAGTATTACTGAAGCATAATGAAAGCATCATACTTCTAATTGCTAAAAGTGCATCCGCTTGAAACAAATGCTATGCTGAGAATATGCGCCGTTGCCTCAACATGAAACAAGACAAGTACACATCATGCTGATTAGAAAACATCCTCTTTCATGTACAGCATGATGTTTTAATATCTGCTGAAGGTGTATGTATGAATTTCTGTTCTTGTATCCAAAAGAGGCACGTAAATGCAAAGGTAACATTTTAATCTCAGGAAAATTATTCAGAATGCTGGAGCATGCAGGTCTTGCATATCAATGTTTCTCTTCAATGTCCAAACAGTATTTTGATCCACTTGTCTGAAGATGTAAGTAAAAAACATCTCATTTTTTTTCTCTTGAAATCAAAGTATATCCGCCCTGGATAAAAAAAGACACTGTTATATTTCACTGTCTGTGTGTCAGATACTTGCTCTTCTGTGTGTCTATATCTCTGTCTCTTTGCTCCGCTTTGGTTTTCTTTTTCTCACAATGCCCCATCAATAGAGTTGGCCTCTGACCTCACAGCCCATTGAGCTCAATGCCATTAGAGTTCTGCAGCCCATTGTGTAAGACAATGCAGTCCTTTATATCAACTTTGGTGCAAGATTGAATTTTTCTCTGAAAGTTTTAGCCATCAAATAGGATTTTTTATCAAACGACTTTTTTGTATACTTCAAACTTTTTTTTTTTAATCATTACCTTTCCATGTCAGTTAGCCTGCATTCCAGGTCATAGGGTTGCTGGAGGCAGTCCTAGCTGTCATTGGGTGAGAGACAGGTCCACTCTCGGCAGGCCACTTGTCAGTCACACACCCAGATATGGATGCATACAATGACTCACCCTCATATTAACAGTTCAAGTATGTAGTCTTTAGGTAACCTGTTTAAAATTTTCAGACTTTGGGAGGAAACAGGAGAATCCCTGAAAAAAATCTATGCACGCATGTATACAGCATGCAAACCTGTCCAACCAAAATCATAACAACAAATGGGCTACTAACTTCAGGTTAAAGTTAGCTTTTTGTTGTGCCAATGTCAATTCATTAGCTTACGTGTACGTTACTGTACGTGCAGAACATAAAGGGATTTTTGACAAATGTAATGTGTTGTCACATGTTTAAGTGAGAGACTGACGCATGCAGGAATATTTACCATTTCAGACTGCTGACTCCTATGTGTCTAATTTTGACAGCTATTCAGAAAAAAAGGATCAGAAGGCTTAAGCACAGGGTGGGTTTATAAGCTGCATTTTTTGTTTTGCTTGTTATATAGTTAAGACCATTCTATTTTCTGAACATGATAGTACTCTGACCTACATTTGACTGTTTTGTATTCACCTGTAAACCTTTGCGGGAGGTGTTCGTTGTATACAAAGATAGGGTAATAGTAACCCTTCTTATTTTCTTCCTAAACCAGATCCCAAAGACAGAGAACTCCAATAGAGAAACCTGGTAGTCTAAAAAAAACAGGGCTCAGTAATCTATCCTAGCAGCCTTTGCCGCAGGATCCTAATATAAGTCAGACTTGCTGGGGTTGTATGATGTTTAATTTTAAAAATAATATGCATCTTAATTGCACTGGCAGACAGGGTCAAGCTGAGCATGTGTGTGCCTCATGTTTTGGCCAGGTGTATATTCATTGCCCTTCAGCAAATTCTCAGAAATAAAGCAACAGTAGCCAAAGCAAGAATGATTTTGTTTTTGTCTTGTTTGGAGTCATGAACATGGATTACAGTGTTACCTCTTTATCAGTATGTAAATAATGCATAATCCTTAGATCAGAAAGCATTTGCTGTTGGCTAGAAACCTTGTATGTCTAAGACCATTCCTTTACTATTGTGATTATTGGTGAAAATAAACAATCTACAAGCTGATAATGTGTTGCAATGTGTTAAACTTGTGTTGAACGCGCTGCTTTTGTCACACCTTATGTGTGACGCTCTTGTACAAAGAAAAAAAAAAGATACATGGAGATAAAGCGTTTCTGTGCATTAGCAATCTCCTAACCTTATTGACCGAAATCGATAATAAAACATTTTTTTTCCCCAACTAAAACTGACTAAAACCAGATTAAGACCTTTGAGTTTTTGTCAACTAGAACTTGACTAAAACTATAACATATGGAAATTAAATAAAAAAAATAAATTTAAAAAAATGACTAAATGAATAAGCATTAGACTAAATCTAAAATGGCTGCCAAAAACAACACAGGCTCTGATCACAATCAGTCCAAGTGACGTGTTTGCTTTCAGGTATGTCTGCTAACAACCGATCGATCAGGCCTCTCATGGTCAAATGACGTTCGTCACATTTTCATTCATTTGTTGGTAAGAGCTCAGACCATTCAAATGTGGAACAAATTCAAGGATTGTTATCTGTTTTTGAATGAGAAGGCATTTTCATTTCTGTTCATCTGGTTGTTTCTCCTTCCAGATCAATAAATTATCCCTTTCAGTGAAACAATAAAACTAGGGATCACCGGAAGATCTCATCACTATCTATAAAGTTTTAAATATAAAATGAGTGAGTGTGCCTGTTCATCATCATTTTTTTTCTATTCTCAGTGGCCTTTAATAACCTATTTCTTTTTCAAATAGCATTCTTTTTGACTTTGAATAAAAATAAATCTTAAAAAACAAACAAAAAAAACAGCTACATTAAATGCAACATGCTGGATTCAATAATGTCATATAATTAGTAGGAGTCTACCTTTGACAATAAAGGATGCAATACTGGCTTTACAGCAGCAACTCACAAATGCAACGTGATTGCCGAACGTTAACTGCCAAAGTGTTCTGTTATGATTTGGGTAGATTAATATATTGATATGAGTGACTTTGCGTGTGTGTGTGTGTGTGTGTGTGTGTGTGTGTGTGTGTGTGTGTGTGTTTGTTGGGTTCTTCCAAACTTCATGGAAGGATTGGCTCCTCTCTTGAGAATTATTTCACAGGGATCAGTTGATGGCAACTTTATCTGAAAAAAGGGGTAATGAACTCTCAGAGGACAAATAAAAGGGAGCAGTTGAATGATTTGGTTACTGTATTGGTTGCTATTATCAGCGATTCAATAAGGTTACCCAGCGGTATTACAGTCCATAAAATGATCACAAAGCCTTATTAAATATTGATTGGGCGATGTGACCTAGAGTTTTCACAGACCAACAGCCTTGGGATGGATAAAGAACTTTGAAATGGCTGCCCTGATGACTCTCATCTTTGGCAATATTACATGCAGAGTGCTAAATGCTGTTTATCTCACTTCAAACACTGCTTGTTCAGTTTCGTAATTATATTATCTTTCGAACTAAAACTCACTGAAATTTAATTTCTTCCTTATCTCCTTTTTTGACAGCCAAAAGTTGTAGTTTTTGGACAAGCGACTGACATTGCTGTCCCATCCACTTTGAATTGTGAAGCTTTAGCCAGTATCATTTACAACTTAGCAGCAGATAAACTGACAAAATTATTATTTTTTTTATTTTTTATATAGTACTTGTTTGCCTTGTTGATATGCTGATCCATAAACAAAATATTATCCCTCCATCTGAACAAGCATTAAATCCACACCTTTTAGAGGAATAATAACAAAGGTATTCGGATCATTATATTTTATTTTTGGGTCCCTACAGGACAAGAGAGTCCCAGTAGACTCTTACTCTTAATTTAGGAATAAGAAATAGGAATTTAGACTTGGGTGTTCTTTTCATCATTCAAATAAATGCCATATAGGTGACTAAAAGGCCCTGTTTGTAACTGACCAAGGATTCAAATCTGAATCCATTTCATGTGTTGGAAAATGTAGTTTTTGTTTTGGATGCCACTGGTGTTTCTGATGATGAATGGATATATGAACACAAACTCATGGTATGATCAAATGCAGTTATTTTCATTGATGTGTCAGACTGCTGAGCTTTTCCTGATTCCTTATTTTTATGTTTATAGATAGGTTATGTTTTTATAGTTGTGCTGATATAGTGCAGAATAATTAAAGAATGTTTTGACACTTTAAGGGATAAGGCTTTGGTGCCTTGAGTGCTAGAGAGTTTTTGATCAGTTGTGGTCAAAAATGATGCCCGGACTGCCATCTCTCGCTCTGATCAAACACTTGTGTTTATGGCGGTACACTGTCAGCAAGTATCTATTTTTCCATAAATGAGAATGGTTATAGAGGCATATTTGTCGGGTGTGTCTGTATGTGAGCACAAGCGTATCTGTGAGAGAGAGAGAGGGAGAGGGAGCATGATAATGGTTGGGCCTCCAAGAAAATAATATTGCATACAAACCCATCAGAACAACCAGGACTACTTGGTTTTAGAAATGACATTCAATATCAAAACTATTATTAAACAGAAAGTGAGATGGAACCTTTTTAAATGACTTCTTCTAGAAAGCATCCATTTATAATGCACTTGTGCTGCTGCTTTTCTCATTTTCTCTTGAGATATATATATACAGTACATATATATATATATATATATATATATATGTTCTGTATGCGTGATACTTAAAATTATATTATACATATATATATATCTATATGCATCTATATATATATATATACATATTATGATATACTGTATATACACATTTAACTTTGAATCCCAGTAAGAACACCTTGCCACAAACAGTAGCTTAAGCATAAATGCATGAGCAGTATTTTGTTGGTTGGTGGAAATATCCCTGCCTATACAATGTAGAGAGGAAAGGTGTATAAAACATTACATATTAAATTAAAATTCTACTGCCTCCATTGGGAATTAAATTATGCAACAAAAGCTAAAGACAATTCACATTTTGGAGGTTCATTAAAGAACAATGACCATCAGAATCAGCTTGACTCTGCCAACAATCTTTTGGTGGGTGTTCTTGCTGCAATAACCTAAAAGACATTTCCTGCTCTCCTTCTCCCCTGGGGAAGGAGGGAGGGGAAAACTGATAGAAACAGAGACTGAATAAGGCATCTACCTCATTTTTCAAGTATAACTGCCAAAATAACAACATGTCTTAAGTGTTTTGCACAGTATGGCGCCTTCTCGATAACCGTGGGAACACATGTCACAGTTCTCTCACTGTTTAATATTAAAATTCTTCTTAAATTACTTGGTATGGATACATAGGAGGTGGGAGTGATCATTCGATTCATGCAGGGAGCAGAACATGCAGTATCAGCCCAGGTGTGATGTGTTTGGACAGTCCGGCTATTGTGGTGTGTGTCAGACAAATATTTACGGTAGGTCTAAGCACGTAATAGAATTCGGGTGGCCACAGGACTAAAAAAAAATTGATATTGTTAGCAAGTCAACATGCTCAAAGGGGAGTTTCAGAGAGAAATTCCCCTCTGTTGTTAATAATTTTTCTCGTCTTCATTTGGTAATGGGTTCCTTGTTGTGTTTATAGATGACTGTTTTATCACAGTTAGTGTTTCAAAAGGTCAACAGCAAACGAGGCAAAGTATAAATAAATTGAATTTTTTGGTAAATTCAGTGGTGCACAGCAAGAGGAGTGCCTGTTTTTATTTGAACAGCATTGTTCTCCCCATACAAAAACAATTGGTCTAAATAGTAAAAAGTACTTTTATAGCTTTCTGTCTGCAAAGGCCTTTAGGAGACAAAAAATATCCAAAGCCACAAAGTCATAAATGAATTATCTAATGTAACGACAAAACCAAAGCTCTAAAGAAACTTACAATATTTGACATAAGGTAATTGAATAAATAGTGTACCATATGGTCTCTCTTTTGACTTGACTATAAAGAATATTTATCCTGTTTTTGGTTCTCAAGAAATGCTCTGCACTTTGCTGTATTTTATAGGCACTGATCAGGAATGAAACCATCACTGAGTTGATGTTGTGGCCACACCTTAAATCTTGTTAAATAATGACCACAAACCAGTCCAAACAAAACTCAAATCCAACATACAGCATAATATTTCCATTAACCTCATTTAACTTATTTTTCAAAGATAACACCTCAAGATAAACACCTATATATACTCTCCCTTCCTTCGGTTCGGTTCGGTCATGTACAGAGAAGAGAGTGAATATATTGGTAGACGGATGCTGGAATTAGAGCTGCCAGGCAAGAGGTCTCGAGGAAGACCAAAGAGAAGATTTATGGACGTAGTGAGAGAGGATATGAAGGTAGCTGGTGTGGGAGAGGAAGATACAGAGAATAGGGTTAGATGGAGAAGGTTGACTCGCTGTGGCAACCCCTGACGGGAAAAGCCGAAAGAAGAAGAAGAAGAAGAAGATATACTCTCCCTTCCTCTGTCTCTCTCTCACAAAAATGCAAACTCACACACACAAATGGATGCATATTGCCAAACTTAGTATTTGTAGATACCTCATGGATCTTGACTCTTGATTTTCAGTCTTTCAATTGTCTCAACCCTTGGAAACCTGGGCACACTACTTAGGGTCAGTTGGCTTAATAATGCCAAATAGCCAATAGCCATTTCTGAGGGCAGACAGAAAATATATTGTTGGTTTCACTAAATTTGTAATATCAATATATATTTATAAAAGCATTTAGAATAGCAACAGCAAAAGTGATTCTAACATGAAATATAAAATTCAAGATTAAAAGTGTTCACTGTCATATTTATAGTGTGGAAACATGATTCCCCGTATACTGAAATTCTTACTTTGCTGTCCACAGTGCATTTAGATATGTATTGATAAGAAATAATGACAGTGTAATTACAAATTATTCTAAATATGAACAGTGTTTGCAGTGCCAACATACATATATATACATACACCCCCCCATATATATGTATATGTATATATATATATATTTGTGTGTGTATGTATACACACAGACACACACGCACACTCAAACAAACACACACACACATATATTCTTATACAGACACACACATA